>NC_140989.1:299479997-299820103 GCF_052327205.1 Somniosus microcephalus | reverse complement strand
CTATTCAGTGGCTGCTGACATCAGTTCCCATATGAGTGACTGATGTATGCCATGTAGCTGTATGATATGTAATTATGTCAGCAGGTTACTGAGGTGACCCCTCTCTCCGTCTCCCACCTCCAGTGCTTGGCGACTCCCGATAGCTCTAATGCAGCCTCCTCTGCTGTTGTGAGGGTAGCCATTGACAGCGTTCTGTGCTGTATGTAACCTGTTCCACCTTAAGAGAACTACCTTAAGAGATGTACTACTTTCTCTTGGCTGCTGTATACTGTAATACCAGTTCAGCCCTGACCTCCGAATAGTAAAGACCTGTTAAAAGTTATTCTTGTTGTCTGTGTCCAGTGATTGATCATACGCAGAACTGGGACACACAGACTTAACAGTGGCGACGAGTCCGATCTTACCCTGCGGCAGTTTTACATCCAAGGCAGCTTCGTCCTCAGAACGGGCGTCGAGAAGAGGCATCCGCCCTCATCATCCTGCTGAGCACCATCGCACGGGAGGCATCGAGAACCCGGGAAAAAAAAAAAAAAAATTCTGACCACGAAGCCCTCCATCAGCGACAGGCAGTGATCATCCCTTCTACCACGGTGGTGGGTAAGCCGACCAGCGACACGAGCAGAAAGTCGGCCACGTTGGCTGTGGAGTAGGGGAGGGAAAACGGAGGAATAAGGGCGGAGAACTCGACCACGGCCGGTAAAAAGGGCCGGGCTGCAATCGAGGCCGAGAGGCGCAGCGACTGGGGCAGCTTAAGGCACGAGAGCTGCGGAGAACTCAAACGCAGCCGGTGTAAAGGACCGGGCTGCAAGCGGGGCTGCGAGGCAAAGCAGCATCGGGGAATTGAGAACCGCTGGGCAGGCGAGAACGGCAGCAGCAAGGCAATCGCCATTGCAGCCAGCGGGGGAAGAAGGCAAAAGCGGGAATCCGCCATTGTAGTCGGCGGGGGAAGAAGACGAGCGCGGGAAAGACCGCCAAGCGCGGGAAGCCGCCATTTTCGTAGGCGGGGGAAGAAGACAAGCGCGGGAAGCCGACATTTTGAAAAAAAAATTTAAAAACTTGCAAGGATGCCTAAACATGGGAACATTAATACCTTTGATAGCGATATCGAAGATTGGACCACGTATGTAGAATGCATGGAAGTTTATTGTAAAGCAAATAAGGTACCAGATGATGAGAAAGCACTAACCTTATTAAGCTCAATGGGTGCGAAGACATACGGGCTATTGAAGCACCTTCTATCACCAGATAAACTGGCGGATCAGACTTTCGCGAATATTGTTACTGTCCTGAAAAATCATTTAAACCCCACGCCGCTGATGATAGCGGAACGATTTAAATTTTACAGAAGAACGCAGCTGAAAGACGAAAGCAACGCTGAATTTTTAATTGAACTGCGTAAGCTATCAAAGTACTGTCAGTTTGGAACAGGACTAGCAGATGCGCTGAGAGATAAATTTGTGTGTGGATTGTTAAAAGAAGGAACACAAAAGCGACTGCTTGAGGAGAATGATCTTACGCTTGATAAAGCTGTCACTATTGCAGCATCGCACGAAGCCGCAGCGAGAGGCACGGTGGAAATGCAGCTACGGTCACCGGAACTCAGCACCAATCAAATGGTCTTGGGTACAGTAAAATGTTATCGTTGTGGAAAGACAACGCACGATCAGAACCAGTGCTGGTTCAAAAATCAGGAATGCAGAAAATGTGGCAGGCTTGGTCACATAGCTAAAGTATGCCGGTCAGGAAAGAAGACCAGCAACAAAAAGTCACCGCAGGAAAAGTACAGAAAGGTACACAAGGTGACAGAGAACAGTTCGAACGAACAGAAGTCAGATTCAGACTCCAGCAGTAATGAACTGGGTAGTCTAAGAGTACACAATGTTGGTAAGGAAGCAGACCTCCAAACAATTTGGGTCACACTTCAGATAGCAGGAGTCCAAGTGAAGATGGAATTGGACACTGGATCGGCATTGACGGTCATGAATAAGCAAGATTACAAAAGGTTATTCCCACATATTCCCCTACGGGATACGGAGATTGTATTGAAAACATACACGGGGCAAAGAGTATACCCCATCGGGAAGATAGAGGTAAAGGTGGTCCACAAGGGCAAAGAAAGCCGAGGAATGGACTTATATGTGCTACCTGAGGGAGGTCCACCACTACTGGGACGGGAGTGGATTAGGAAAATAAATATGGACTGGCATTCCTTAAAAGCACTAACGGTAGATTACGGTAAAAAAGATGTCAAACCTAAACGATTGTCCAGAATATTGGACGATGCTAAAGAGGTGTTCCAACAGGGACTGGGAACACTGAGAGGAATTACGGCAAATATCAAGGTTGAAGAACATGCAAACCCGAAATTTTTCAAAGCCAGACCGGTACCTTATGCGATACGACCTGCTGTAGAAGCTGAGCTGGAAGGGCTAGAACGTTCAGGAGTACTGTCTAAGGTAGACTGGAGTGAGTGGGCCACGCCCATTGTTCCCGTCATGAAGCGTTCATCGAGCAACAAGCCGGGGGAACCGGGGAAGGTTCACATCTGTGGAGATTTCAAGATCACTGTTAATCCGGTGCTTCACACGGTGCAGTATCCGCTTCCGCGGATTGAGGATATCTTCGCTTCGTTGTCTGGCGGGAAACACTTCACCAAGATAGACCTGGCGCAGGCGTACTTACAGATGGAAGTTGAGGAAGAGTCACGCCAGTATCTCATGATCAACACGCATAGAGGCTTGTACCGGTATAATAGACTGGTTTTTGGAGTGGCATCGGCTCCAGCAATTTGGCAGAGGGCCATGGAGCAGGTATTACAGGGAATTCCAGGCACACAATGTTACCTGGACGATATTCTGATTACAGGAGATGATGACGAGGAACACCTTGCAAATTTGGAACTGGTGCTCACCAGATTGAAAGAATATGGACTTCAAGTTAATCGCCAGAAATGTGAGTTCTTTCAGAAGCGGATCTCGTACTGTGGTCATGTCATTGACCAGGAGGGGCTTCATAAGTCTCCTGACAAGATCGAAGCTGTTGTGAAGGCTCCCGCTCCGGATAATGTATCCCAGTTGAGGTCGTTCCTAGGGTTGATTAACTATTACCATAAGTTTCTGCCAAATTTATCCACGGTGCTGCACCCGCTGAACGCTCTTTTGCAGAAGGGAGTACCATGGAAGTGGAGCGAGGACTGTAAGAGGGCCTTTCGCAAAAGCAAGGCATTGATCACCTCAGTGGAACTGTTGGCTCACTTCAACCCAACGCTGCCTATTCGTTTGGCTTGTGATGCTTCTCCATATGGTATTGGGGCAGTACTCTCACACAAGTTGCCAAATGGCCTGGAGAGGCCAGTTGCGTTCGCATCCAGATCATTGACCTCCGCTGAGCGCAACTATGCTCAGATAGATAGGGAGGCTCTCAGCCTTGTGTGGGGAGTAAAGAAGTTTAATCATTACCTGCAGGGCCAAAAGTTTACGCTTCTGACAGACCACCAGCCGTTGGTATCCATTTTTAACCCTAAGAAGGGTGTTTCAGTGATGACAGCACAGAGACTCCAGAGATGGTCCCTTTTCCTAGGGGCACATCAATATCAGATCGAATTCAAAGGTACAAAGCAGCATGGTAATGCTGATGGGCTGTCGCGCCTGCCACTACCTACAGAGGAGGAGGCACCGACGGTTGACCCTGTTGAGTTATTTCACTCGACCATCATCGAATGTTTACCAGTCACCAATGCAAGTATTGAAAGAGCAACCAGGAACGACCCGACACTGTCCCGGGTCTACGAAGTGACAGTGAAGGGATGGCCAGCACATGGTGATCCACTGTTATCGGCATTCTCAGCAAGACGAGAACAGCTGTCCGTCTGTCAAGGAACATTGATGTATGGAACAAGGGTGATTATTCCTCCTAAGTTAAGAGAGAGAGTTCTAAAGGAACTGCATGAAGGTCATCTGGGGGGAGTCAAGATGAAAAGCCTTGCTAGGGCTTATGTGTAGTGGCCGGGTATCGACCAACAGATAGAGGATCTGACGAAAAGCTGCTCAGGGTGCCAAAAAGTGCAAAATGCACCTCCGATTGCACCGCTGCATCCATGGGAATGGCCTTCAACCCCATGGCAACGTGTACATATTGACTTTGCTGGTCCATTCATGGACTCCATGTTTTTAATTGCGGTGGACGCACATTCTAAATGGCCAGAAGTGATTAAGATGACTACCACTACCTCGGAAAAGACGATTGCGGTGCTAAGAACGATATTTGCAAGAAATGGATTGCCAGAACAAATATGTTCAGACAACGGACCGCAGTTCGTGTCAGAAGAATTCCAGAAATTCATGAAGAAGGATGGGGTGAAACATTATACCTCTGCCCCATATCATCCGGCTACAAACGGGTTGGCCGAGAGATTTGTACAAACGTTCAAAAAAGCAGTAAAGGCCATGAGCGAAGATCAGATTCCACTACAACACAAGGTGGACAAATTCCTACTGGCATATCGAAACGCCACTCATGCAGTGACAAACCAAAGTCCTGCCATGATGTTCTATAACAGGAGGTTGCGGTCCAGGTTGGACTTGTTAAAACCAAATGTGCAGAGGGAAGTTGAAAACAAACAGTTCCAGCATATAAATAACAAGACCACTCGGAGTTTCGAAATAGGACAACCAGTGTTAGCCAGGGACTATAAAAATGAGAAATGGCAATCTGGAACAATTCGGGCCAGACAAGGACCCCTGATGTACACGGTAGATATTGGTGAAAATGTAATACGGCGTCATGCCGACCAACTGGTAGAATCGAGAACAAGGGTCGAACCCATGGTTACGGCAGAGACAACCGTGGAAGAAGTTAGTGAACCTGAAGCATCTACCTCAGAAGTGAATGTACCTGATGATGATGTCCAATCCATAAGAGACCAACTAGATGAGTCACCCCAGCAACGAGAATCAGAGACCCCTGAAAGGCGTTATCCAACTCGAATCAGGAGGCCTCCTCAGAGACTGAATCTTTGAACTGTTTTGCATGAAGTTGTATATATATATATATGTTATTATGTTATGTTAAATGGGGATATAACTGTTAAGCTAAAAAGGGAGGATTGTGGTGTATGTAACCTGTTCCACCTTAAGAGAACTACCTTAAGAGATGTACTACTTTCTCTTGGCTGCTGTATACTGTAATACCGGTGGTGACCACACCGGTATATAAGTGTTGTGTAGGGATTTGCTGGGCAGTTCAGCCCTGACCTCCGAATAGTAAAGACCTGTTAAAAGTTATTCTTGTTGTCTGTGTCCAGTGATTGATCATACGCATAACTGGGACACACAGACTCAACAGCGTTCCACCTCCAGTTCTCTCCCTCGCCCTCTTATTGTGGGCTCTTTTTCCTGCAAGGAGTAAAGAAGAGAAGGTTGAGTTAGAGTGATGGAATGAGTGTAAGGAATGTATAGTTTACATCTGTAGAGGGTGACTATGATGGAGTGGGGTGACAATTCCAAGTGGCCTCCTTGTGTGTTATGATTGCACTAGGATGAGGGTGAGTGTGATGGGTGGCTAGTAAGATGGGATGTGATAATGTAGATAGAGAGAGAGAGGGATGGGTGGAGGTGCAAGTTAAGCTGGTGTGAGTAATGTAGGATTCACAAAATTCCGGGACCCCCTACTCAATGGACATGTGTCTGGAATTTAAAAAGGGACTGTGTTGGACCTTTTGGAGGAGAAATGTGGACAGAAATATCTCACTATTAGGCGCCTTTGGACTAAACTAGGGCCTATTGGATTGAGTTTGGACATTTTAAATTGTATGCTGGGTCTGCACAGGAAAATGGGATCCTTATAGGGCTGCTAACCCACCTGGGAGGCAGGCCCCCAGGGAGACATTAGCAGTCTAACAAAAGCCCACTTACCCCGGACCCAGATACATACCTATTTTAATAGTTCTTTAAACGGCTATACAGAAAAACCCTGGCATCAGCAAAACACACAATGGACAGTATCAAGACCTGATTACATTCTAACAGCACCATTCAAAAACCCCATCAATACCTTTGGGAATCTTGTATCATGCTAATGCTCAATCAGCCCACCAAAATTCTCACAAAGTGATCACATCAGAGTTGATCAGCCTGCCAAAATCACACAAAAGGGAGTCATCTAAAATCAATTGTGCACCCGAGTTTTGCCGCAAAAGTTTAAGCAGCCTCTCAGGTATAACTGGGGGTTTGCTAGTAGCTAAAGAGACCTCAACAGACGGGCTGAAGAGAGAGAGTGCCGGCGGGCAGCAGCAGCAGCACACCGGAGCAGAAGAAACATACCCGAGAACATGCTGGAAAGGCGCTTGGACTCTGGGCTCTTTGACTCTGGCTTTGAAACATCTAACTTGCCACACGAGGTTACAGCAACACAACAAGAAAACCTAACAAGAAGCCTCGGAGTCACTGAAAGATCAACCATCATCCAGCGCTGACTCTAGGAAAAACTTGTTTACCATCAAAACGTCGACCAGTGCTAATACCGAAGACACTGCAACCAGCCAAGGAGTCCACAAGATTGAGGAGAGAGAAAGCAGTGTGCAACTGGTCTAAACTGTGGAGAAATCCTTTGGTGAGCATAGTCCCTGTAATTTCAGAGCCTAACTTAGTTAGTGTAGTGGTGGGAGGTGGTTTTATTTTGTTTTTTTTTCTCTCACTGCATAACCTCTGTACCTGTTGCGTATACGTTTTTTGGTTAATTCGTGTGGTGTGCGATTTCTAAATAAAATATTTGTTCTTGCACCAAACAGTTGCCTGCCTACATCTATCACATCCCCTAAATAATTCCAAGCCCCAGAACCAGGGAGTGGGACGATTCGAACCATCAAGGTCAATTTAAAGGCCGACAAACCCACCACCCCCTACAGTAAGGATGTGGAGGAGTAGGGTTGGGAAGGCAGAGTGATGGGGGATGTGATGAGAGGTGCAGCAGGATGAAGGTGAGTGTGGCTTTGTACTAACGTTTCCTGATCTAACAAGATCATTGAAGCATTTGCGGTACTGCACCCAGGTCCTCCTGACCACATCCCTGGTATTGACCTCCTCTGCAATTTGGAGCTATGCTGTCTTGGTCTGCTGGGGAGGTCTCTTCCAGCCATCAGCAGGGAAGAGGGGCCTCCCTGCTTGCTCTGACTCCCTCCACAAGCATATGGAGGGAGTCATCGGAGAACCTGGGTACAGCCCTCTGCCTCTGTGCAGTCATCGTTGCTGGTCTGGGCAGCAGTGGAATTGTGCAGTGCACTGACTGCACTATCCTAGATGAACCTTCAAATGCAATGTGGCCATGGTGCCTTTAAATATCCTGGCTGAAAACATCGATGACGTCACCAGACCCACACCATTTAATTGGGCCGGGTAACGCGCAGGGTGGGCTTAATAGACCCTATTGACGTAAAGTTGTTTCATGGAGTGGGATGGAGCCAGCAACGGGCTCGTGATCCGCCATGGCCACCGCACACACCGGTCCCGCCCAGGTAGGGAAAATTCCGGCCAAAGCGTGATCAGTTATCAAAGCTCTCGTGAACTGTTGTGAAATAGTAACTAACACCAGTTGTGTTATGTCAATAATCAGGGTCTTAGCATCTAACCAATTAAGTACCAGCGTTTAATCTACAAAAGTGCAAGAACCTTCTGTTCTATATTGACAGTGAGAGGTGCTGGAGGGAATACTGTGACTGTGATAAATTTGTTGTCCTACTTTTCAGACAAGTAAAAGACATGGGTCTTGAGTTAAATCTCAGTAATAACAGTGCCAGTGGTTACTAGGCTTGCTTACCATTTGGGTTATTTATCACTTCTGGTAACCATCAACATTATAAATATTTGAAATTGGACCCAGCAGTGCCCTACTGATATTTGGAAAGCTTTTGGGCCAATTGTAACAAAAAATAGAGGACAAAGGTTTGCCCAAGTACGAAGAGTAGATTGGATTGTAACAATAACATATTCTTCTTCACTTCTCCGAATACCACTTGGAAAATATAGTTGGAATCCTATTGCATCAAAACAGGATTCCCAGCCATGTCCAAATGGAAAGGAGCCTTTTTTGAGATAAGGCCATCCTGTAACTAAATTCTACTCACTCCCAATTACCTTATTCTGCTCTTTAGTGGCAGCTCATTGCTGCCAGCTTTGTTAGCAGGGGAAGATTGCTTTATCTGGCAGTAGCTATAACTCCCAGGCAGAAACCATTTATATGTTCTGTAGTAACTGTTGTGGAGTATTTTAAACCAACACTCGACACAAGGTTTTAGATCGATAGTCAAGTTGTCTTTATTGCACCGGTAGGGAAACAGTCTGCACTGTCTTAGCCAGACCTTTCCAAATTGTTACAGAAAACACTACATTTTTATACATTACAATAAGCATGGCCACCTCATGTTAAATTCAGTCCTGCCACCTGATTGGATCTTGGCCCACATGCACCTTCACGGATTGGTTACGAATCTTAATATAAACATGTATAAGCTGCCTCCTCAATCAGTCACTCAAACTGCTGAATGCTAATTAAAAGATACCTTGGAATGTAACTGTTATAAATCTCATCATCAAGAAACTACTTATGAAATAACGCTGGACGGCCAGCTGGTGGCGCTGTCCAAGGAGTATAAATACTCGGGCGTGGGCCCCAGCTTTCCAGGGACATTTTGTAAGACAAGGAGCTAGTGAAATACAACTAGACCTCCATGTTCTGAAACAAGTTGATTAAAGCCTTGCTTTATGCTCAAACCAAGTGCGTAGTGAGTTTTATTACGTCAGTAACCTAGGTAATAAAGTTCTTACGGGCAGTTGAAATGCTGGACATCCAGTCTCCATTTAATTGTTTTATATCTCTCCAAAGGTCAGCTATCTTTGACCACATCTTTATGGATGTGGTCTTTCATGGTAGTCCCTGTCTTCCTTACACTATTCAGTGAAACTGCCAGCGATGTCAGTTTAACTCTTTCCCCACTGCAATCCCCCCTTTTGGTACTTGGCCCTTGCCCAAGTTAAACCACGTGTATAAGCATCGCTGTGCCTCCTGCCCCATGCGGTGATCGTTGGTTCGGGAGACCCTGCATACCCATCATGTCTAGAGCAAACTTGTGTTTTCCAGCTTTTTCCCACTCGCTTTAGCTCTTTGTTTGGTCCGTTTCTTTTTACAAGTGGTGCATGCTGCTATTCTCCATCCTATAGCCATGACTAACTACTATCACTAATATAGAAGAAATGATGCGGATCCATGGGTGTATGTTGACATTCATTCCCCAATCCCACAGCTTCTCATACCACGGGACTTCCTGTAGCTCTACCTCTATGTCCCTTTCTAATTCCCCAAGATTCCTTTGCAACACCATGTATTGTTTCACCATCTTACTTAAATCCTCTTTCATTTCTTGCAGATCCTCTTGCAGGCGGGGTATTGGGGCCCCTATCAGATCTTCATAATTGACCAACTCGTCCTTTAGACTATCTGGCACATTTAGTTTTATCTCCTCCCTTGAATGTACATACACCAATCTGGTGTGTCCAATTGTCACAGGGTTCTTTGGTGTAAAACAGAAGTTAAGCATTGTGATTGCACATACAAGGTTGCTATATTGGTACTCAGTCTCTGTGGTGGCTATACAATACTCCCCTTTGCCTCTATATCCCGAGCAGGTGTGATGGTGATCAACGTGATAATTCCAACACACACCCCTCTTGTCTTATTATAGCCGCACTCATCCTTAGGGCCTTCTCCTACCGGATGTGGGCATATCGTAAGCGTGCCTTTCCCGTGGCATTCGTTTAGGGAGACTCCTCTCCTAGTACCATTCTTTCTGATGGCATAGGTATCAATTGTATAGTATTGGAGGTATGTCTCACCCCTCACTATGCCTATGTTTGTTACCTGGTACTGTGGGTATGTAGTCGTGTCTCGTCCCACCACTGGTATCAGGAGTACCATGCCTATCATTGCTGTCACTTCTGTTGTGTCCGTCAGTAATAAGACACAGACTGCAGGAGAACGGTACAACAGGTGTTTACTCAACGTGGCTCACTCTGGAACTGAACTGTACAGATTACTACTCAGTGCTATATACAGGTGTGGTCACTTCCGGTACTGCAGTATACATGAGCTGTAAAAAGTAGTTCCCCCCCTTAAAGGTATATACATTCTATATATACATTACAATTCCTCCCCTTTTAGATTAACAGTACCATAACACTCATTTAACAATTCAATATCAAACTAATTACAATTAACACTTTTAACATACAACGTTATCTGAAAATAGTCCATTTATATATTCAGTTTTTGGGGAGGCTTCCTGATCCTTTCTGGATAACGCCTTTCCCGAGTGTCTCGCTCTTGGTGTGGAGGCGATTCTGGCACCCTGTCGTCAGTTGGGTCATCAGCTTCCGATGCTGCTGTTTCTGAGGTAGATGCGACCTGTACGTCGGGTTCCACACCAGGTACGTATGGGCGAGACATGGGGTTGACTTGTTCCTGTGACTCTAGGATCTGGTCAGCATGGCGTCTCACGATGTTCTCCCCAACGTCCACTGTGTACATTAGTGGGCCCTGCCGTGTGCATATCGTTCCTGGCTGCCATTTTTCTGTTCGGTAGTCGCGGGCCAAGACTGGTTGCCCTACATTGAAGCTCCTTGTTGGCTTCTCATGGATGTGCTGGAATTGCTTACTCTCAACATCTCTTCGTACGTTTGGTCTGAGCAAATCCAGGCGAGATCTTAACCTTCGGTTAAAGAACATCATGGCCGGGGCCTGGTTGGTGACTGCATGTATCGCATTCCGGTAGGCGAACAGGAAATTGTCCACCTGATGCTGCAGCGGAATGTTGTCATTGTACATAGCCTTTATTGCCTTCTTAAAGGTTTGTACGAACCTCTCAGCCAATTCATTTGTGGCTGGATGATACAGGGCGGATGTGTAATGCCTTACCCCATTCTTCTTCATAAACCTCTGGAACTCTTCGGACACAAACTGTGGTCCGCTATCGGAGCAAATCTGTTCTGGCAAGCCGTTCCTGGCAAAAATGGTCTGTAGGACTGCAATAGTTTTCTCCGTGGTGGTGGAGGACATTTTGATGACCCCTGGCCATTTCGAGTGCGCATCCACGGCTATTAAAAACATTGAGTCCATGAATGGACCAGCAAAATCAATATGCACCCGTTGCCATGGAGATGAGGGCTACTCCCATGGGTGTAGAGGGGCATGTGGTGGTGCATTTTGGACTTTCTGGCATCCTGAGCAGCTCTTGGTCAGGTCCTCGATTTGTTTATCGATTCCCGGCCACCACACATAAGCCCTGGCAAGGCTTTTCATTTTTACCCCTCCCAGATGACCCTCATGAAGCTCATTGAGCACTCTATCCCTTAACTTGGGTGGAATTACCACTCGGGATCCACACATCAAGGTCCCCCGGCACACTGACAGCTGTTCTCTTCTTGACGAGAATGCTGGCAACAGTGAGTTGCCATGTGCTGGCCATCCCTTCACCGTCAAATCATATACCCGAGACAGTGTCGGGTCATTTCGGGTCTCCTTTTCTATACGAGCGTTAGTTACCGGTAGGTATTCAACTATAGTCGAATGAAATATTTCGACAGGATCCACTGCTGGTGCTTCCTCCGCAGTAGGCAGTGCCAGGCGTGATAGCCCATCAGCATTTCCATGCTGTTTCGTGCCCTTATATTCAATCTCATAGTGGTGCGCCCCTAGAAAGAGTGACCATCTTTGTAGTCGTTGCGCAGTCATCACCGGAACGCCCTTCTTCGGATTAAAAATGGAGACAAGGGGCTGGTGGTCAGTCAGCAAGGTGAACTTCTGCCTGTGCAGATAGTGATTGAACTTTTTCACTCCCCACACTAGGCTGAGGGCTTCCCTGTCAATCTGGGCGTAGTTACGCTCGGCTGAGGTTAGTGATCGTGACGCAAAGGCTACTGGCCTCTCTGAGCCGTCTGAGAATTTGTGCGACAGCACCGCTCCAATGCCGTAGGGTGACGCACCACACACCAACCGAATTGGTAGTGCTGGGTTGAAATGGGCCAATACCTCTTTTGATGTGATTAGTGTTTTGCTCTTCTGGAAAGCTCGTTTACATTCGTCACTCCATTTCCATGGCACCCCAGTTTGCAGTAGGGTGTTCAGTGGGTGTAGTATTTGTGGTAAACCACTGTTATTGTTGTTCACCGTTGTTGTTGTTGTTGCACACTGTTGTACCTATGCATGCCTCAGCTTGTCTCTGCTGGCTCCGCCCCTGGCTCCACCCACAGGCCCAGGTATAAAGGTGACTGCTCTGCAGCCCCCTGCCTTCTTGGAACCCAGTCAACCACGAGAGGCATGCTCTGTTCTTTGCTAATAAAAGCCTTTTAGTTACTCTCCTAACTCTCCGTCTTTTATGAGTAATTGATAGCGCATCAATTTTATTAGCAAAAACAAAATGTTGACAACAAACGCTGAGCAGCAGGCTGCTGCACCAAACGCCGAGCAGCAGGAGCTGCTGCGAGCCCTCAGACCAACATGCCTGGACCTAGACCCCCAAGAAGCGGGTTCGGCTACCAAATTCGCGCATTGGCTGCGTTGCTTCGAGGCCTACCTGCAAGCCTCAACTGTGACCCTGGACGAAAACAAGCTGGAAATCCTGGCCTCAAAGGTGAGCCACCAAGTTTATACAATAATCCAGGACGCGACGACCTACGCGGCGGCTATCGATCTGCTAAAAGGGCAATACGCACGCCCGGTAAATACGGTCTATGCCAGGCACCTCTTAAGATCCCGCAGACAGCAGCCCGGGGAATCGGTGGAGGCCTTCCTACGGGCACTACGGATACTCGGCCGAGGCTGCGATTGCAAAGAAGTATCAGCCGCAGCACACACGGAGGGACTGATCCGAGATGCTTTCGTTGCGGGTCTAAGGTCCGACTACTCCCGGCAGAGACTGTTGGAAAAGGGAGAAATGGACCTGAGAAAGGCAGTGTCCCTCGCGCTCTCGCTCGACGCGGCCCACAGGAATATGGACGCCTTCTCCCCTAACCGCTCCGCAACGTGGACGCCACAACCTTGGGTCATGGGACTGCCACCTTCAACTGCTGCTGCGATGTCCAAGGCACAGAAATGTTATTTTTGTGGCCAGGCAAAACACCCCAGAGCACGCTGCCCGGCGAGAAACGCTACCTGCTCCGGCTGCGGGAAGAAAGGACACTATGTCAGCGCCTGCAAAGGTAAAACCGCTAACGCCAGCAGCGCTGCGTGCGAACCGTGGGGGCAGCCATCTTGTTCGCCATCTTGGGCTCCCCCAGCCGCGTGGGGATCGGGATCATGGGCGCCGCCATTTTGTCCGCCATCTTGGACGTCTCCAACTTCAACCACGGGGGACCCGGACTCAACCACCGCCTCATCTGACGACCACATCGACTCGCTCGATCATACGCTGGCCTCCGTGACGCTGGACCAATCTCTCCCTCATCAACTGTCCAGGTCCATGATGGACATTACGGTAAACGGCCGCGCCACTACCTGCCTTTTTGACAGCGGGAGCACGGAGAGCTTTATCCACCCCGACACGGTGCGCAGTTACTCTCTCCCGGTCCTGCCGACGCGCCATCGGATCTCTTTGGCTTCCAAAGCCCAGTCAGCGGACGTCGTTGGCTACTGTGTAGTGACCCTTTCAGTACGGGGCACAGAATACAAAAATTTAAACTTCTGGTCATGCCACATCTCTGCGCTGCCATTCTACTGGGGTTGGATTTTCAGTGCCAGCTTAAGAGTGTCACATTAGCGTACGACGGACCCCTCCCCCCACTCACAGTCTGCAGCCAGCAGCTTTTAAATCGCCCGCCGCGCACCATTTGCAGCCTCTCCACCCTTAAAGTCCCCCCCCCCTCCTTGTTCGCTAACCTCACCCGCGACTGTAAGCCCATCGCTACCAAAAGCAGGCGTTACAGTGTCGGGGATAGGAGCTTCATTAAATCCGAGGTAGCGAGACTCCTGAAGGAAGGGATTATTGAAAGTAGCACCAGCCCATGGCGAGCACAAGTGGTGGTAGTGAAGACTGGCGAAAAACAGTGCCTAGTTATTGACTACAGCCAGACGATCAATCGCTACACCCAGCTAGATGCATACCCACTCCCCCGCATATCTGACATGGTCAATCAGATAGCACAATACCGGGTGTTCTCGACGATTGATCTGAAGTCGGCATACCACCAGCTCCCCATCAGGGCTGAGGACCGCCAGTACACAGCTTTTGAAGCTGACGGTCGTCTCTACCACTTCCTCAGAGTTCCCTTCGGCGTCACCAACGGGGTTTCAGTCTTCCAACGGGAGATGGACCAGATGGTTGACCAGAACGCGCTCCAGGCCACTTTCCCCTGTCTAGACAACGTCACCATCTGCGGCCACGACCAGCAGGACCATGATGTTAATCTAGAGAAATTCCTCCGTACGGCCCAGCGGCTGAACCTAACATACAACAAGGACAAGTGTATGTTTCGCACCACGCGCCTTGCCATTCTTGGCTGTGTAGTGGAGAACGGAGTCATCGGCCCCGACCCCGACAGGATGCGCCCCCTTATGGAGCTCCCCCTCCCCCACTGCCAAAAAGCACTGAAGAGATGCCTAGGGTTTTTCTCGTACTATGCTCAGTGGGTGCCCAACTATGCGGACAAAGCCAGACCCCTCATCAAGTCCACCTCCTTCCCCCTGACAGCAGAGGCCTGTGCAGCCTTCACTCTCATAAAAAGAGATATTGCAAGGGCCACGATGCACGCAGTGGATGAGTCCATCACTTTCCAAGTGGAGAGCGACGCATCCGACTTTGCCCTAGCTGCAACCCTTAACCAGGCGGGGAGACCCGTGGCCTTTTTCTCAAGGACCCTCCAGGGCCCCGAGATTCGACACTCCTCTGTCGAAAAGGAGGCCCAGGCCATTGTGGAAGCTGTGCGACGTTGGAGGCATTACCTGGCCGGAAAACGATTTACCCCGCTCACTGACCAGCGTTCAGTCGCTTTTATGTTTAATAATAAGCAGAGGGGCAAAATCAAGAATGACAAGATCTTGAGGTGGAGAACCGAACTCTCCACCTACAATTACGATATCTTGTATCGGCCCGGGAAACTCAATGAGCCCCCAGATGCCCTATCACGTGGTACATGCGCCAACGCGCAGGTTGATAGACTGAAGACCCTCCACAATGACCTCTGCCACCCGGGGGTCACCAGGTTTTTTCACTTCATCAAATCCCGTAACCTGCCCTACTCCATCGAGGAGGTCAGGACCATGACCAGGAACTGCCAAATCTGTGCCGAGTGCAAACCGCATTTTTATAGGCCAGACAGAGCAAGCCTGATCAAAGCCACGTGCCCCTTTGAACGGCTGAGCGTCGATTTTAAAGGGCCCCTCCTCTCTTCCGACCGCAATGTGTACTTCCCTCAACATAATTGACGAGTACTCCCGTTTGCCATCCCTTGCTCAGACATGACCAGTACCACGGTCATTAAATGTCTGAATGACCTCTTCGCCTTGTTCGGTTTCCCTAGCTATATTCATAGCGACAGGGGCTCATCCTTTATGAGCGACGAACTTCGTCAGTACCTGCTCGCGAGAAGGTATTGCTACAAGCAGGACCACCAGCTACAACCCCCGGGGGAATGGCCAGGTGGAAAGGGAGAATGCGACGGTCTGGAAGGCAGTCCTTTTAAACTTGAAATCTAAGAGCCTTCCGACCTCTCGCTGGCAGGAGGTCCTCCCTGCGGCGCTCCATTCCATTCGGTCACTGCTCTGTACAGCCACCAATGCCACCCCTCACGAGAGAATGTTCTCCTTCCCCAGGAAGTCCACATTGGGGATCTCGTTACCGACATGGCTGACTTCTCCAGGACCCGTCCTACTGCGGAAGCACGTGAGGTCCCATAAGACGGACCCCTTGGTCGAGAGGGTGAGCCTCCTCCATGCCAACCCTCAGTATGCTTACGTAGCGTACCCGGACGGGCAGGAGGACACAGTCTCCATACGAGACCTCGCACCTTCGGGTGCTCCCGAAACACCACCCTCGCCACCCACCACTACCCACGCCTACCCCCAGTATGCTTACGTAGCGTACCCGGACGGGCGGGAGGACACAGCCTCCACACGAGATCTCGCACCTTCGGGTGCCCCTAAAACACTACCATTGCCATCCACCACTACCCACAACCCAACCCCGCTAGACGGCATGCCGCAGCCCCAGGACCCGTCATTGACCACCCAACCACTCAATGAGACGCCAGATTCAACGTTGGATGCTGCACCATCACCGCCGCCACCACGACGATCAGGACGGCATACAAGGCCACCTGATAGACTTACTTACACGAACCTTTAGTACACTTCACCCCGCCGGACTCAATTTTAAACAAGGGGTGAATGTGGTAAACCACTGTTATTGTTGTTCACCGTTGTTGTTGTTGTTGCACACTGTTGTACCTATGCATGCCTCAGTTTGTCTCTGCTGGCTCCGCCCCTGGCTCCACCCACAGGCCCAGGTATAAAGGTGACTGCTCTGCAGCCCCCTGCCTTCTTGGAACCCAGTCAACCACGAGAGGCATGCTCTGTTCTTTGCTAATAAAAGCCTTTTAGTTACTCTCCTAACTCTCCGTCTTTTATGAGTAATTGATAGCGCATCAGTATTGTAGACAAATTTGGCAAGAACTTATGGTAGTAGTTTACCAGCCCGAGGAACAACCTCAGTTGTGACACGTTTTCCGGTGCTGGAGCCTTGACTACTGCCTCAATCTTTTCTGGGGACTTATGTAACCCCTCGTTATCGATAACGTGGCCACAATACGAGATCTGTTTTTTTAAAAACTCGCATTTGTGGTGGTTAGCTCGGAGCCCATATTCCTTCAATCTAGTGAGCACCTGCTCCAGGTTGGCGAGGTGATCACTGTCATTTTCGCCCGTGACCAGGATGTCGTCCAAATAACACTGGGTCCCTGGGATCCCTTGCAGGACTTGTTCCATTGCCCTTTGCCAAATAGCCGGAGCTGGTGCTACCCCGAATACCAGCCAGTTGTATTGGTAGAGACCTTTATGGATGTTGATTGTGAGGTATTTTTTTGATGCTTCTTCTACCTCCATTTGCAGATATGCCTGGGCCAGATCAATCTTAGTGAAGCGTTTCCCTCCAGATAGCGAGGCGAAAATATCTTCAATCCGCGGAAGTGGATATTGTACGGTGTGAAGGACTGGGTTCACTGTTACCTTAAAGTCCCCACAGATGCGAACCTTCCTTGGTTCCCCAGGCGTGCTGCTCAACGACTTTTTCATCACAGGGACGATGGGCGTAGCCCACTCGCTCCTTGGACAGTACTCCTGAACGTTCCAAACTCTCCAGCTCTGCTTCGACGGCTGGGCGGATCGCATAAGGTACCGGTCTGGCCTTAAAAAATTTTGGGCTTGCGTTTTCTTCGATTTTAATTGTTGCTGTCATGCCTTTTAGTGTTCCGAGTCCTTGCTGGAACACTTCTTGCGCGTCGGTTAGGATCTTTGACAATCGCCCAGGTGTGACGTCGTCATCCTTTTTGGCAGCCACAGTCAGTGCTTGTATGGAATGCCAATCTAGCTGTATTTTCCGGATCCATTCACGTCCCAGTAATGGTGGTCCTCCATCTTGCAATACATACAGGTCTAGTTTTGGTGTTTCCTTACCATTATATATAACGGTCACCCTTATTTTTCCTTTGGGGTAGACTTTTTGCCCCGTGTACGTCTTCAAAATAATTTTTGTGTCTCTCAAGGGTATGTGTGAGAATAGCCGCTCGTAGTCCCGTCGGTTTATGACTGTTAGGGCTGATCCTGTGTCCAATTCCATTTTTACCTGGACTCCTGCTATCTTGAGAGTGACCCAAATGGTTCGGTGATCCTCCGTTTTGATCACATTATGTAGTTTCAGACAACTCAGCTCCCTGCTTTCGGAGTCGGTATCACTCTTTTGTTTGTCTGAACTATTCTCCGTCACCTTATGTACCTTCTTGTACTTTTCTTTTGGAGATTTCTTATTGCTGGTTTTCTTTCCCGACCTGCAGACTCGTGCTATGTGTCCTACTTTTCCACACTGTCTGCACACTTTGTCTTTGAACCAGCAATCATTGTGGTCGTGTGTTGTTCTGCCGCAGTGATAGCACTTCTCTGTTCTGTATGACATTTCGTTTGTGCCATATTCTTGCGGTCTCTGTTGTATCTCTGCAGCGCCCCGTGCTGCTGCTTCATATGATACCGCAATGCTGAAAGCCTTGTCCAGCGTAAGGTCCTTTTCAGATAAAAGCCGTTTCTGGGTTCCTTCACTTTGAAGCCCACACACAAACTTGTCCCTTAAGGTATCTGCCAGTCCCGTTCCAAACTGGCAGTGTTTCGATAGTTTGCGCAGTTCTGTTAAATATTCAGCATTGCTTTCATCCTTATGCTGGTTGCGTTTGTGAAACTTGAATCTTTCTGCTATCAGCAGTGGTGTGGGGTTTAAATGTTCCTGTAGTATCGTCACTATGTCTCCAAAACTCTTTTCCACTGCTTTGCTGGGGTTAGTAGATTTCGTAATAAACCATACGTCTTTGCACCCATTAAGTTTAACAATACCAGCGCTTTCTTGTCATCTGGCACCTCATTTGCCTTGCAGTGTACCTCTATTCGTTCGACATATGTAGTCCAATCTTCGACTTCATTGTCAAATGCGGTGATACTGCCACTCTTCGGCATTTTGGGTGTGGTTTAAAATGGCTTAAAATGGCGTCTCCCGCGCTTTCCTTCCTCCCCCGCTGCTGCCAACGAGTTTTCCGCGGGCCTTCCTACGTTGCTGCCAACGCCGCTCTCGGCAGTCCTCGTGGCAATGGCGGCGCCTCGCGGGTTTCTGCGCGTCTCTCTCTCTCCTCGACGCTGCTCGGCCCCTGAACACCGGCTGCACCCTGTGCGCTCTGCCCTCTCTCTCTCTCTCTCCCCCGTCGACGCTGCTCGGTCGGGCTCTAGCCCGCCGCTGTCCAGGAAGGGTCTGCGCACTACCTGTTGCCAGCCCGTTTCGCTGGACCACCGCGACTGGAAAGCCAAGCCTGGCTCTCAACAGCCTCCCCCGCAATTCTCGAGTCTCTGCTGCTCTGATGGATGACTGGGTGGTTGCCCGTGGTCGACGACCGTGTCTCTGGCCTTGACCTCCAATCTTCTGGTCTCCAGGAACGAATCCCTGGGAGGTGATGCAGAGTTGCAGGTAGGATCGAATTTTTCTCGTCGCCAATGTTGTGTCCGTCAGTAATAAGACACAAGACTGCAGGAGAATGGTGCAACAGGTGTTTACTCAACGTGGCTCACTCTGGAACTGAACTGTACAGATTACTACTCAGGGCTATATACAGGTGTGGTCACTGCCGGTACTGCAGTATACATGAGCTGTAAAAAGTAGTTCCCCCCCTTAAAGGTATATACATTCTATATATACATTACAACTTCAGCTTTACATTTTTGTATCACCGGATATACACTGGTCATCCTTTTGAGGATGCAAGCACTCAGAGGGCCTGGATTCTGGCTCATGCCATGGAGCTGTGTGCTGTTAATCCAGTCTGGTACCTCGCCTTGCTGTATCTGTGCCAGATTATGTTTTAACTGTCCAGTAATCCATTGGCCATAGGCATGACACACGCCTCGCCCTATCCCGTCTTTTGCCTGTTCCTCATCTCTATAGTTTAGTTTGTTGATAATGCTAGCATGGTCCTCTATAAACTTGATTCCCTCGAGTAATTTCCTTATCGTATGTCCTCCCAACTCTGATCCTTGTCGAACCAAACCAGTTTCCTTCTTTAAAATCTGTTGTATTACCCTTTGTAGTCGTTCCACACTACCTTGGATTCCTTGTATATCTAGGGCATTAATGAATGATGTCCCCGTGTTTATTCCCGTGAGTATATCGGTTCCTAAGCTCCTCTTAATCCTTTGGTGGAATGCAGCATGTCCCCTAAAATTAGTAGCCCCTGTCGCATCAGCAGCTTGGTTAATTACATTCTTTAGTGTATATGCATACAATTCTCTAGGTTTAGTAAACCTTTCACAATATCCTGGCCACTGTAACATAGTTAAGTTCATTAGCACCGGTACAATTTCGTGTCTCACGTTACCATACAATTGTTCTCCCTCGGTAAATAATACTAGTCCATTCATAGGTCCAGGTTTCATATTTGGACATTGTAGCATCCTCGGTTTGCTTGTCTCTTCTTTCTGTGTATTGGGACATGGTGCTTCTTCATCATGTACTTGTTGTGTAATGTGGGATGTCCCTTCGCTTATTTCATGATGCATACAATTCCCAGCAGTAATCCCACCTTCATGGTGAAGTTTCCCTGTAAATTAAGCAGAAGCCTGGTCGTCACCAGAGGTTAGTTTATCTCCGGTGTTTATTCCATTGTTCCTGTGGGATTTAAGATCAGAGGGGTTATTGCTTTATCGTTTTAATTGGGTCCAATGTTTCCATTTACCCTTTCCCCTCATATCTATATACATGCGCACGTATCGCTGGTCATGATAACCTCAAATGGCCCAGTCCATCTAGGTGAGAATCCTGATCTCTCTGGCAATATTTTAACAAATACCTGCTCGCTCACCTTGGGTAGGGGCTCCAAGGCCCCCTGCTTTTGTGTATTTTTATCTCTGATGTCTTGTTCTTTAATTTCTTGTTTGAGCTCCTTCAATTGATTATCCAATGTTTGTATATATTTCCTAATGGCCTTGCTTAAGGTTGTTTTCAGGGTTCTGTTCAGTTGCTCTACCATGCCTGAGCTTTGCGAATGATAGGGGATATGGAACTTCTGTCTTACTCCCAGTAACTTACAAGCTTCTTTCATTACCTTTCCCGTAAAGTGGGTACCTTGATCTGAATCTATTTGCAACGGGACCCCCCATCTCGGTATCACGTCGTATGCAAATATTCGGGCCACAGTCTGAGCACTGCGGTCTCTGGTGGGGAATGCTTCCACCCACCTTGTAAACTGGTCTATGATCACTAGGCAGTATTTCTTCCCATTGCTGTTATTCTACCTACTGCTATTGGTGTAGGCATCTCTGTGTCCGCTGCTGCTCTTGCTGCCTGATCAGCTAACATATTTCCTTTTTGTTGTTCGCTCACTATCTTACGGTGTGCCTTTATTTTAATCACTGCTACCTCCTCATGCTGTATGTCTCCTCCTCCGGAGGTTACATATCCTCTCCTATTCCATGCTATCATATAATCATGTACTACCCCAAACGCATATCTACTATCTGTGTATATATTTACTTGTTTTCCTTTTGCCAATTTCAATGCTTCCGTGAGAGCCACTAGTTCTGCTACTTGATCTGAGGTTCCTCCTTCAAGATCTCCCTTTGCAACTGTTTGTCCGTTCTCGGATACTACTGCCCGACCGTGTGTGGCTCCCCATTTATATATTGGCGAGATCCGTCTACATAAAAGGAGTTTTTGAGATTTTCAAGGGGCGATTCTGATACGGTTCCTCTGACCTCTTCTTTGATTACTAACTGACAATCGTGTACCTCACCCTCTGATAGCATTCCCTTATAACCTGGACTGATCTGTCCTTGGGTATCAATACTGCTTCTGAAGCTGCCCTCCTTCTGTCTGATACAGCCTTCATTTTGCCTGTATTTAGCAGATCCACCACTGTGTTGCGTGTATAATATTAGCTGTCCTGACATAGTGATAGGCTCGCATATCCGCACCGCCCATGCGGCGCAGTCGAGGGCCGTCACTCATCTCGCCATTCCTTTAGGGGGTTTGTTGGGTGGAGTGATAGGCAATTGGCCTCATATCTCCCCCGTACTCTTGGGTGACTACAGCATTATAGAAGTTCCTGTCTATACTTACTATAGTATATATGGAATGGTTTGACTATATTTGGCAATCCTAGTGCGGGTGCTGATGTCAGGGCTGCATTTAATTTTGCATAAGCCTCGTCCTGCTCCGATTCCCATTCTATCTTATCCGTGGTGGGTCTCCCCCCCTTTAACTAACCATTGAATCGGCTCTGCTTTCCCTGCAAAGTCTGATATAAAATTCCTGCAGTAGTTAAATAGCCCCAACACTTTCCTCACTCCCCGGACGGTCACTGGTCTTGGCATGTCCTTTATGACTGCCTTTCATTCCTGCGGGAGTGCCTTATACTCCTGGCTCATTTCGTGCCCGAGATACTTCACTTTGGACAGTCCAACCTGTGCCTTTTTGGGGTTCAATTTAAAGCCAGCTTTCTTAAGTGTCTGGAGGGTGGCTAGTACTGCTCCCATGTGTCCTTTGGCATCCTCTGATGCAATCATTATGTCATCGACAGATTGGAGTAGGGCGCTCTGGTACTTTGATAGGTCTAACTCGTCTAAGGCTTGACTCAGTACAATGTGGAATATATTTGGACTATTGTGGAACCCCTGCGGGACCCTGGTCCATGTATACTGTCTATCCCTGACAGTAAAGGCGAATTTCCCTTTGTGATTCCTCTGCCAGCGGTATGGACCAGAACCCGTTCGCTATATCCATGACTAAATATTTTAAAGTCTGGTTTCAGACCATTAAATATCTTATTCAATGCGGCCTACACAAATTTACACCAACCGGAATTTTACCGTGGCCACAATAAAAGTCTGGTTTTAATAGGAAAATTAACCTCATAACTCCAATCCAATCCAGATCAATTTTTTTTTTACATAACCAGTTTCACTTGAAAAAGAAAGAAACCATAGCTTCATTTTCTTCCAGGCACATTGGAGACTGTGACTTCAAGGCTGAAGCTTATCTTTTGTAAAACAATTAACAAACTTAAAACAACACGCTTGTCCATCATTCAAGCCAAGTCTTCAAAGGGTTAAACAGCTTTTAGCTCTCTGTACATAAGAGTGGGTGGAGCTAAAACAAACATAGCAGACATTTACTTTCAAAGACAGAATACTTCCACACTTTTAACACACTTTCACACAAACTGAGATTCCAGCATTCCTTTTAAGATTCCTTTCACTCAGCAAATCCTGGATTTTACTTGTTTTGGACAGAAACTGATATCATCTGTGTCGATAAAACTTTAAATTTTTCCTTATTCCCTTTCTTAAATTACTGGTACTCTGGTACAATTTTGGCACCCGTTTTTGGTCCAAATTCGAGTACGTCTACTCAACTCATAATGTGATCGAGCCACTAAAATGATGTTTTTTTCTTCCTGTAATTTTGTTTCTTTAGCCAACCATTCTCCCTGTTTGGCTGGCGGGTCGTTCGGTTGCCAATCGTTTTTAACCATTTTGTCAATTAATCTTTTATTTTTGTCAGAGACCCCAACTCGAGTTTTTCACTTCCCATGGTGAATTGTTGTCAGCGGTACGTCCCTTACTTTACTCTCGCAGAGTGAGATGGTACTTGCAACAATTTTGTCCTGGTGAATTGTTGTCAGAGGTATGCTTAGCACTACTTGCAACTCAAATTGTCAGAGGTATGCTTTAGACTTTTTCTCCAAAGTTAACGCACTATTTGCAACAATATTGTTCAGGTAATTTGTTGTCAGAGGTATGCTTAGCACTACTTGCAACTCGAATTGTCAGAGGTATGCTTAAACTTTCTGCACTACTTGCAACTCGAATTGTCAGAGGTATGCTTTAGACTTTTATTCCAAAGTTAACGCACTACTTGCAACTCATACCAGGCCTATACTTCTGCGTGTTTCACCCTAACCCCAAGACCGCTTTACTTATCGATTCAAACCTTTTAGTTCTTTGATTCCAAAGGGGGCGGTGGACACGAGACGGTGTTGCCTTGCCCTAACTGTACGTGGTATTTAAAAGTACTCACGTTTTTGGCTCAGCTTCACTCGCCCGTGCCTCCCGTCCATGTGGATCCTGTTCGTGATGCCAATTGTTGTGGAGTATTTTAAACTAACACTCGACACAAGGTTTTAGATCGATAGTCAAGTTGTCTTTATTGCACCGGTGGGGAAACAGTCTGCTCTAGCTTAGCCAGACCTTTCCAAATTGTTACAGAAAACACTACATTTTTATACATTACAATAAGCATGGCCACCTCATGTTAAATTCAGTCCTGCCACCTGATTGGATCGTGGCCCACATGCACCTTCACGGATTGGTTACGAATCTTAATATAAACATGTATAAGCTGCCTCCTCAATCAATCACTCAAACTGCTGAATGCTAATTAAAAGATACCTTGGAATGTAACCTAGGTAATAAAGTTCTTACGGACAGTTGAAATGCTGGACATCCAGTCTCCATTTAATTGTTTTATATCTCTCTAAAGGTCAGCTATCTTTGACCGCATCTTTATGGATGTGGTCTTTCATGGTAGTCCTTGTCTTCCTTACACTATTCAGTGAAACTGCCAGCGATGTCAGTTTAACTCTTTCCCCACTGCAGTAACCTTATAGCCAAGAGAAAAACCTAGACCATCTTTAGACAAGTAGACTAAAATAACTAATGGGCCTACTAGGCAGCTTAGTGGAAGAAATGCGGATCCTATAAGTTATTTTGTGTGCTTTCTGTTAGCTTTTAGCAAAACTATATGGGCACGAAATTTGGTTATGCCCCATATTGGGGTGGTGACCGAGTTAAGGCCGGACATTTAGCGCCCGGAGCGGAAGTACCGCCCCGGCCGCTAAATTCAGCTTAACGCCCTGCACAGGAAGTGGAGCACAATCTGGGGCGCTCCACTTCCTGGTGGGACGGTCACCGAGGCGATGTCAGGGCATGATCGGCAGCACTTGGCAGAGGCTTCACGGAGCGCTGCCGTGTTTCAACGCCCCTACCCCTCAGTTAAAGGGAAGGGCCGTTGCACACTTTGAAGGGCCTCCGATGGCCCGCCCTAGGCCACCAGGGCGGCATGGTGCCGTAGCCACAGCCCGGCTCCAAGACGTGGTGCTGGGCTGCACGATGGCGGCCAGGACCACGCCATGGCCCACCAGGGAGGGCCAACCTGGGGCCGGTCAAAAAAAGAAAACGGCGGCGCGGGTCACAGCTGTACCTCCCCTTTAAATATCACCCCGCGAGCGAAGGTCGGCCCGGTTCGCGACCTGCAAGGCTGGCGCTGACATCACCCATGGCAGCCTCGTGGGGCGCAGCCAAATTTCTGCCGTGGGGTGGTATGGGGCCGCGGTGGGGCGCTAAGGGGTCGCGGTGCACGCCGATGACGTCATCGCCGGAGGCGCAGCAGCTCGGGGTGCTACCGGCGAAGGTGTGCGCTATCGGGTAGCGCCTCAGCAATGCCCCGCCGAATTTCTCAGGAGGTGCTTTTTCCGCCCCCCCCACCCCCCCCCGGACGATAAGCCCTTTGCACCCCGTTAGCGCCCCTCAGAGTTGCTAATGGCAAGTGCAAAGGAGCCGAATTTCTAGCCGTTTGACTTTCAAACGTTATTCATCTTGGCGCAGAGTTTCCGCATTGGATGAAAGCAAGAAACTGGGCGCAAATTACGCTTGGAATTGCTCTGTTTTTCCAAAGTGAAGTTATGGTTCACGTTTCATAATCACAAACGTAAAATCTTCCATGAACCAGTGCAATTGGTCAGCATAATAAAATGTAATCATTTACTTTTTTCCTTTGCATTAAACAATATTCATTGATGTATTCTAGAGTGGTAACCTGGTGCAGTTTATTAATACAGTTCAAAATGGGTTTATCATTAAAAAAAATGTAATAAGTGTCTTTTAAATTTTAAATCACTGAAAATAATTTAGAAAAGCTATACTGAACCATTTACAAGTTTTATTGGCGTACACTATACGTTTTTTAGTAAATTAAACATTTTTTAACATGTGAAAACTTTTAAAACATGCCTACGAGTGCCTGTGCGCCCCAAAAAACGAGCTTAATTTGAAGACCCTCCTCGAATGGGTGTAATCGACAGAAACTCGCCATCCTCATTATTTCGATCTGGGGGCGTGGCTAGTTTTGTGGGCGAGGCCAGCTTCAGGCGAAATGATTTTTAAACCAGCGTTAAAGATCACAGAAACTTGATTTACGCTTGATGTAACTTACGTTTAAAATTCTCTGATCTTTTGCGCTGGTTCAGCAGATTTCACCTATTTTGTGCTGAAAGTACCAGCGGAAACTCTACCACCTTATCCTTAAAACGTGGAACCGACAAATTTAAACACAGTATGGCTGATTATCAAATCTGCTGCGAAATGCACATTTTATTTTATGAAAACACTGACACACTGTATTCAAATGTTTTTTCTTTCAGATTTTTGACAATCAGTTTAGAAGACTTAGAGGGAAAAGTGGAGTCACGCCCCCTTTGGGACGCTAACTTCGCCGGGGCGCTGAAAAAATTGCGCCCCCACGGCCGAAATTCATACTAGAAGCGCCCCGCCTCCCTCTTGAGGCACTGCGAGGGAATATCGCGGCGCTACGTGCTGCGGTACTGCAGGCCTTCCTCTCCTTAAAGGGGAGGGGCCTAGTGCAGCGTGACCCGGGGCCCAGCTGGGCCACCAGGGATCGGGTGTGCCGGCAAAAGAGCCCGGCACTCAAGAGAAGTGCCGGAACTCCGCAGGGGGGGCGGGTCAGGAGGCTGGGGACGGCAACGGGGAGCAGGTGCTGGCAGGCGGCCAACAACAAAAATGGCCACCTGGCACCTCGCCTTTAATTAGCGCCGCCCCGGCCGCAGGTAGGCCCCCCCTGGCCCCATCGGACATAGCATCCGGCGGTAAGTCAGTGGGCGCTACCGAAGATCGCGAGCGGGGTGCTGCGCATGGTGATTATGTCATCGCAGGCGGCGCAGCGCGCTAATAGTTACCGCCGCTGCTAACCTCCCGCTGAATTTCGCGGGAGGCGTTGGTGGCGCCGCGCCCAGGTGCTAGTTGCTTTGCGCCCCATTAGCGCCCTAAGAGGGCACTAACGGGAGGTGCAAAGTAACCAAATTTTTCCCCCTTAGAGTGCTTACATAGATACATAGATACATAGAAGATAGGAGCAGGAGTAGGCCATTCGGCCCTTCGTGCCTGCTCCGCCATTCGATGAGATCATGGCTGATCCTTTAATTCAGTATCCCGTCCCCGCCTTCTCTCCGTAACCCTTAACCCCTTTTGCCCGTAGAAATATATCTAATTCCCTCTTAAATATATTTAATGAGCTGGCGTACACTGCCCTCTGTGGCAATGAGTTCCACAGGTTCACCACTCTCTGAGTGAAGAAATTCCCCCTCATCTCTGTCCTAAATGGTTTAGCCCTTATCCTTAAATTATGTCCTCTAGTTCTGTTCTCACCCGCCAAGGGAAACATTCCTTCTGCATCCAGTCTGTCTAGACCTGTCAGAATTTTATACACTTCTATGAGGTCCCCTCTCAATCTTCTAAACTCCAGTGTGTACATCCCTAAACTACATAGTCTCTCCTCATAGGTCATTCCCGCCATTCCTGGTATCAGCCTGGTGAATCGCCGCTGCACCCCCTCCATGGCAAGAACATCCTTCCTCAGATGAGGCGACCAAAACTGTACACAGTACTCGAGGTGTGGTCTCACCAGTGCCCTGTACAGCTGCAGCAAGGTATCCCTGTTCCTGTATTCTAACCCTTTTGCTATGAAGGCCAGCATACCGTTTGCCTTCTTGACCGCCTGTTGCACCTGCATGCTCGCCTTCAGTGACTGGTGTACAAGAACACCCAGGTCTCTCTGTACTTCCCCCTCTCCCAATCTATTGCCATTTAAATAATAATTTGCCCTCCCGTTCCTGCACCCAAGGTGGATAACTTCGCACTTGTCCACATTATAGTGCATCTGCCATTTATCCGCCCAATCGCCCAGTCTGTCCAAATCGCTCTGGAGCTTCCTGGTCTCTTCCTCTGAGCCCACCCCCCCTCCTAGTTTAGTGTCGTCTGCAAATTTGGAAATGCTGCATCCGACTCCCTGATCCAGGTCATTAATGTAAATTGTGAACAGCTGGGGGCCCAGGACAGATCCCTGTGGTACCCCACTTGTTACTGCCTGCCATTCAGAAAATGAGCCGTTTATTCCAACTCTCTGTTTTCTATCTGACAGCCAGTTCCCTATCCACGCCAAAACTTTCCCCTTTATCCCATGAGCCTCAATTTTCCATGCTAATCTTTTATGTGGGACCTTATCGAAGGCCTTTTGGAAGTCCAGGTACACCACATCTACTGGCTCTCCCCCATCTATTCTACCAGTTACTCCCTCAAAAAATTCCAATAGATTAGTCAAGCACGATTTACCCTTTGTAAATCCATGTTGACTCTGTCCTATCCTGTCCCCATTTGCTAAGTGCTCCGCTATTTCATCCTTAATGATGGACTCCAGCATTTTGCCCACAACTGATGTAAGGCTTACAGGTCTGTAATTACCTGCTTTTTCCCTACCCCCCTTTTTGAATAGTGGGGTAACGTTAGCTACCCTCCAATCCATCGGCACTGTTCCCGAGTCTAATGAATTCTGAAAAATCTGGGAGACAGGGTAGATGCTGAGAGGCTGTTTCCCCTGGCTGGAGAGTATAGAACTAGGGGTTATAGTCTCAGGATAAGAGGTCGGCCATTTAGGACTGAGATGAGGAGGAATTTCTTCACACAAAGGGTTGTGAATCTTTGGAATTCTCTACCCCAGAGGCCTGTGGATGCTGAATCGATGAGTATATTCAAGACTGAGATTGATTGATTTTTGAGCATTAAGAGAAGCTCAGCCATGATCTTATTGAATGGTGGAGCAGGCTCGATGGGCTGTATGGCCTACTCCTGCTCCTATTTCTTATGTTCTTATAAATAAATGTCATGCTGTCTAACAGACCCAACCTTACAGTACTATAACAAAGATTAACAAATTTGTTGACTAAACTCCCATCTTAAGATAATATTTGCACCAATTCAGTCACTATGCCAACTATATGTCAGCCCATTATCAGTCATTATTTTTTCCTTTGTCACATAAGAAGTCATATGACGACTTAAAAAATGGACAGCAGTATTGGACTGATTAGCAAGATGGTTGATATGAAAAGTGCGTTACGCACTCATTATTTATGATGGCGAATTGAATAAAATGGCTTTTTCTGTGCCTAATGGAGAATAGTGAGAGATCCTTTGAAAACAGAGCTGATTTTGGCTTGGAGCCAAAGACAGTATTCCCTTTCGTATTTCTAGACAGACAGTTTTGAAATGGTCAATAATTAAACCAACCAACGCTAGACTCTAATGTGTGCACCCTGTTCATCAAACAGCCCTAGGTATTTTAATTGCTTCACTGACATAAACTGCATACAAGTTTGAAAACAGAAAGCATTTTGGACGGTCTAAAGCTAATTATCAGTTTGTATTGTTGTCTGGTTAGTTTTGTGCAGTAAATCAGATTTCACAGCTGTGTGGAATTTGATACCTCCTTTAGCTAGACTGAAAAGGCCCTCAGACCCTATGTGATATATCTGCTCCCACTGCTTCCCTTATTACAAGACAATCCTCAGAAATCCAGTATCTTTTATGTTACACTGAGTGATTTAGTGAATGGCCAATAACATAACAAAATGTGTCAAAATGTTCCAAAATCACACTACAGCAATATTATAACAGTTCTAATATAACTAATAATCTTACAATGAAGATGAGGCATATATCTAATGGACTTTCAAACGGCCTTCGATAAGGCATTGCTTAGCAGACTCATGACTAAGGTCAGAGAATGTGGAGCCAGGTGACAAGTAGCATAATGGACAGCAATCTAGCTACAAAACAAAAGAGAGTAGGGGTTAAAGGTAGTTACTCAGACTGGTGGAAGGTGGGAAGTAGTGTCCCACAGGGATTAGTGCTGGAATCACTGTTGTTCACCATTTACATAAATGATTTGGACTCGAGAATCAGAAGTACTATGTCAAAATTTGCGGGCAACACCAACTTGGGGAGTATAGTTAATACTGAGTAAGACTGCGACAAAATACAAGATGTTAACAAACTTGCAGAAGGGGCATGTAAATGGCAACTTAGATAAGTGTGAGGTGTTGCATTTTGGTAGGAGGAATAAGGAGGTCACCTACTCCTTGGAAAATAAGATTCTAAATGGGGTAGAGGAGCAAAGGGATCTAGGGGTATAGATTCACAAATCATTAAAAGTAGCAATGCAGGTTAATAAGGCCATAAAAAGTGATTCTAAAGGAATAGAATTCAAAAGCAGAGAAATTATGTTAAACTTATATAGAACTTTGGTTAGATCACACCTAGAGTACTGTGCACAGTTCTTGTCTCCATGGGGGGAATTTTTCGGGGGGGGGGGGAGGTCAGCGGGCGCAATTGGTGGCGGGTCGGATGGGGAAAAAACATTTTTTTGACAGCGGGTGGGGAACCCGCTGTCAACCTGCCACCACGGGACTTTCCCAAGTGTCGGGTCTGTCGGGGCTGAACAGACCCGACACACAGTGGTGGGGGAGGCAACTCAGGTCATTATGACCTTGTTAACAGCCCATTAAAAAGTATTTTGAGCTCACCTTACCATTTTAGGAGGTCGCCCATGGGGTCCACACTGCTCGGGGATCACGTCAGGTAAGGAGGTCGGGAGTTGTATTACCATGGGATCATCTTATTACTTGACAACTGCAAACGTGCTATAAAAGCTCCCATCTCACATATGTTCACTTTCCAAGCTCAGAAGCTGTTGTTTACTGCATTTGGAAGACAAATTGAGCTTTATGCCGGTTGTAAGTGTTTGGAGTAAACTCTCTATCCAGTGTCACCTCATTGGAACAACCTCTCTCACCATTGACAGATTGTTTCTGTCATCTCAAGTTCACCTGCCATCTATTACATCAGCATCGGTGCCCTTGAAACTATCTCACCTTGGTCCTCAGAACCCCACCACGATCAGCCCTAACACCAGCAGCACCAGGCACACCAGCAGCACCAACAACAACACCAACCTTCTCCGCAATCAACTGATGCTGCACAGGACATCAACACCTGACCACATTGCTGCCTGGGAGACCAGGGATGGCCTCACCATGGCCAGATTTATTCCAGTTGACGCTGTACACCCTGGCTGCCACAGGTTAGCACCACCCCATATCAACACCATAAAGCATCCCTACAATGCCCAAGCCATTTCTTTCACATTCAGCACCATTGCAGGGGGTACCGTTATGTCTCACCATTCACTGTAACTCACTAAGCCACTTCCAAAGGTGCACACAAATCTGTCCACGAACACAAAGTGTTGAAAATAAAGGTTTCAATGTTTGACAGCACATTACCAGAAACTTTACATGAACATTGCATAAAACACCCAAGTGCCTACTCTTGTGTGTTGTTAGTTCGTATGATTGCACTAGTATGAGGGTGAGTGTGAGGGGTGGCTAGTGAGATGGGGAAGTGATAATGTAGATAGAGAGGGATGGGTGGAGGTGCAAGGTAAGTTGGTGTGAGTAAGGATGTGCAGGAGTAGGGTAGGGAAGGCAGAGTGATGGGGATGTGATGAGTGGCACAGCAGGATGAGGTTGAGTGTGGCTTTGAAGTAAAGTTTTGTGATCTACTGAGATCATTGAAAGCTTTGTGCCACTGCAGCCAGGTCCTCCTGATGACATCCCTGCTCGTGTCCTCCTGTGCAATGTGCAACCAGGCTCTCTTGGGGAGGTCGCTTCTACCCATTGGAAGGGAAGAGGACCTCCCTGCATGCTGTGACTCCCTCCATAAGCATATGGAGGGAGTCATGAGAGAGCCTGGGTGCAGCCATACACCTCTGTGCAGTGCTTGTCAGTGTTTGCAGCATCTCAATGCTGTAGAACACTGACAGCACAACTGTCAAAATCAATTTGCGTATGGTCCCTTTAAGTAAACTGGCTGAAGATGCATCATCAAATTACGTCATCAGACCTGCTTCCTTTAATTGGCCGGCAAACGTGCTGGGCGGGCTTAACAAGCCCAATCATCGTAAAATTATTCTACAGTGCGGGCTGGAGCCAGCAGCGGTGTCGGGACCCGCCACCATCCCCGGCCGCACCGGACCCGCCGAGGTAGGGGAAATCGTGGCCCATATTACTAAAAGAATATAAAGGTGCTGGCAAAAGTGCAAAAAAGATTTACAAGGATGATACCAGAACTAAGAGAATACAACTATCAGGAATGACTGAACAGGCTGGGCTCTTTTCTCTAGAAAAGAGAAGACTGAGAGATGACCTGATAGAGGTCTTTAAAATTATGAAGGGGTTTGGTGGGGTAGATGTAGAGAAGGCATTTCCACTTATGGGGGAGTCCTAAACTAGGGGACATAAATCCAAGATAATCGCTAATAAATCCATTAAGAAATTTAGGAGAAACTGAATGATGAGAATGTGGAACTCACTACCACATAGAGTGATTGAGGTAAATAGCATAGATACATTTAAGGGGAAGCCAGATAAGAGATGAGAGAGAAAGGAACAGAAGAATATGTTGATAGGGTGAGATGAAGTAAATATAGTGGGAGGAGTACCGTGTGGAGCATAAACACCAGAATAGACCGGTTGGGCTGGATATCCTGTTTCTATGCTGTAAATTCAATGTAATTCTATGTAATTGGCACAGTCAGCATTAAAGCTAGCTTATCAACAATGACAAAAATAACATGCACTTATGTCCGTTTTATATTACAGGTTTGCCTCCAGCAAGCGCACCACTGGATGCAAGCCCGCAATAAAAATACCCAAACACTTCAGCAGTCAGAGATAGCAAAGGCCTCCTGGAATTGGGTGTTTCATTTAGTATATCCAACTGAAACTGCCTGCAGCGGCAAACATAAAAACATAGAAGATAGGAGCAGGAGTAGGCCATTCGGCCCCTCGAGCCTGCTCCGCCATTCAATGAGATCATGGCTGATCATCCAAGTTCCGTACCCTGTCCCTGCCTTCTCTCCATATCCCTTGATCCCTTTAGCCTTAAGAAATATATCTCACTCCTTCTTGAATATAAAGGCCCCGCTATTTACGGGGAGGCGGGGAGGTTGTGGGTGAACCCGAAAATGGCCGTAGAACCTGGCAAGGCTAAGGACACAAAGGTCCTCATTAACATTGTTTAGATCTGTTTTCCACCTGGCAGTCAACCAGATGGACAGCCTGGCCAGCAGCCAGGAGGGAATACTGGCAGCAGGAGGCCGCAGCCAGGGACCTTTGGGGGTGTTACCCGGCAATCAGGAGGGGGAGAGAGCCTGCGATCGGAAGGGTGGAGAGAGGTCGGCAAGTGGGACTGCTGGAGGGGAGGGGAGGGTAGGCTGGCGATCAGGGTTTAGTCCGAATACCTCCTTGAGGGACCGGGATCGCACCTCCTGGCCCACACGGAGTGCTGAAAGAGGCACTTACCTTCTGGAGCCGGAACTCCTGCCTCTGTTTCACTGCCGACTTTCCACACCTTAAAGAAGATGGTGGGTGCGTACATGGCCTATTGGGCACGTGTTCCCCATATTTAACTCTTTAACCCACCACCCCCGACCCCCACCGTCGTTGGGGGGAGGGGGGTAATATCGAGGTCAAACAGTTTGCATCAACAACAATCGGCATTGGGTCAACAGTTTGGGGTCTTGCTATGGCTAACCACTCAACCCGCCTGTGCTGTTTCATACAGACTGCCCTCAGCAACTTTGCTCCAACTGTCTATGGAGTTTAGTAATATAAATGGGATAATAGAGGGAGCTATTGGGGATTTTGGGGGTAGGATAACATCCTGGAACAGGAAAAGATTTTTTTTTTACAATCTTTGTTTGCATTAGATTAGTACTGCTGCTATCCTGCCAGGGCTGCATTTTCCGTCCAGATATGGGGTGACTGCGGTGGTGCTATTTACCCAGAAGGCTTTTGGGACTGGGAGCTTTCTCTTAAACTGTATGCTGAATATATGTTTTGCCAGATTTCAACTACAGCATATTGTAAGCCAAGAAACTGCAATCTGTAATTTACTAAACCAGTAAAAAAATAAAGCGCAGCAATGAATTTGTTAGCAATAGATTGTGCTTATTACAGCAGAACCTCTTAAATCTATTTTTTTAAGCATGCGTTGACTTGCCTGGAATATACTCTTATAAAGAATAACATCTTACTTTGCAGGTGCAACATACATCACCCCAGACTGTGCCTAAAATTAGGAAACAAATTACTGTACTGCAATTATTTGGCATTCCACTGAATGTGCATATCTGGTTTATTTTGGGAACTGTTAACTCAGTGATAGAAAAACTGACACTGTGCAAAAAATAGTGCTGGAATGTGATAATTATCAGTCGCTCCAGAGCTGCAGTCTGATTTCCTTTTTGTACTGGCACTAAAAATCCATGAAAATCACAGATTTTCATTTCAAAATGCAAGAATTTGTTTATTGGTAAGCGTTGCTTATTTAGTGACCATGACAGAGTTAGGTCTAGTTACTGTTTCACAATTTATTCTACAATAGCATTTCTTACTTCTTTTGCTCTTATCTTGATTCTTTCTCCACCCCCCACCCCCAACCCCCTACTCATCCACCTCTGTGACTCTTTAGACGCCCTCTGCCACTTTTAACAAATTCTGTTTTTCTGGCCCTAACTGTCTCTCTTTTTTATTGCGGATCTACATTCCCTTTACACTACTATCCCTGCACCAAGATGGCCTGCGGGTTTTCTGCTCCTCCCTTAAACTGCGGCCCAAGCATCCTTATCCATCACCATCCTCCTCCGCCTGGCTGAATTTTTTTCTCACCTTGAACAACAATCCCATTTACTCTACTCATTTATTCAGCTAAAAATGTTTGCTGTCTTCCTGTCTTTTCATTGGAGATATTGAACACACTTTTTTCCAGTCCTACTCCTTTTTACATTGATGACTGTGTTGATGCTGCTTCCTACTCTCACCCGGATTTAGAAAATTTCATTAACTATACCTCAAATTTCCACCCATCCCTTGCCTTAACCAGGCTCTTCCCTTCCCTCCCTGGACTTCTCTTTCTCTCTATCTCTCCATCTCCCACAACAACTACTTGCCACACAATTCCTGTAAGAAATCCATTTCTTTCTCCCAATTTCTCCATCTCCATCGCATTTAGTCTAATGATGCAGTCTTGCACTCCAGAGCTTCCAAAATGTCCTCCATTTTCCTAACCTGAGAATTCTCCTCCATTATAGTAAACAGGATTCTTGTCCAGGTCCATCCAATTTCCAGTACTTCTGCCCTCAAATTTAAAACATCTCACACTTGTGTTTAAATCCCTTCATGTTCTCGTCCTGTGTAACTTCCTCCAACCCTACAACTTCCAATTGGGACCAAAAGCTGCGAAAAACAAGTATTTCTTTGGGCCGTTGCTGGGCTTCCTCTCTGCCTTCGGAGTGGCATGGCCACTGGCATTTGGTCGGTGGCTCGGGATGGGTGCTGCTGTCATGCCATTGCAGGCATAATGTGCCTGCACTGGCCATACAAATTATTCCATCCCTGAGATTTGGGATGGGGTCTTCTGCAACTGCCATGGGCGGGTATGGGAGCTGCAATGCTACACTTGTGCTACCATGAATTTCCAGTAGAGCTGCTCAGCTGAAGAGCTCTCTGCTAATTGTGGAGATCTGAAATATTTCTGCAGGGAAGAAAATATCATCTAGCAGTTCACTAGATAGCTTCCAGGACTGGTAGGAACCGCATGGATATTTTGTTTTGATGTAATTTCTTAATTTAGTTAATTTTGATTTTGAAAAAAAACAGCTTTTGTGGGCCAACCCAATCCTGAAAGATCTTAATGGTTTTACTTTTTAAGGGAAGGCACTTCATTTGTGTCCTGGCCTGGTTTGCTTGACCCTTCATTTAAATTGGCCTGTCACAAAATTAGATTCCTCACATTGAATAGCAGCAAAAAGGCGAGAACTATAAATCTATACAAATCTAAACTCTCAGCTGCAGAACATACTTTTTGTATTCTTTCTGGAGAAAAAAGGAAAGAGTTTATTACCTAAATGATTTAGTGAACACAATGGCCACGATTTTCGGCTTGTGTGGGAAATGGTCGGGTTTCCCCGAAATGTGGGGTTTCTGACACACATAAAAAAGTATCAGCCAGCTCCACGCAATTTTCCCTCAAGTGGCCAATTAATTCCCAGCATGTGGGAAGCCTTGCTAATTGTCCAATTCGAGTCAGAAATCCCCACAGTATGATGTCATCATTCGTGGTGCTTTCAAGGTCCATAGCAAGCACTGCATCCTCTGAAGGCTTCCAAACGAACCATACAGGATGGCAGCGGAGCCTGCAGCAGCTGTGGGCAGTGCCAGACTGTGAGCTGCCTTCAAATTCGACGAGGCTTCACTGCAGGCATTATTGGATGGGGTTAGGGCCCACAGGGAGGTCCTCTTCCCTAGGTCAGGGAGGAAGAGGCCTCCCACTGAGACTAATGCTGCATGGATGCAGGTGTCAGCAGATGCCAACTCGCTGGGAGTCACCAGAAGAACCTTGGCATTACATCTCTAACTCCTTCCTTTACTCCCCCACAGTACCATCCAGAGTCCCCGTCCTCACTGTGGAGGAGGAAGAGGCTGTGCAGCCAGACTCCTCAGAGGAAGCTCCAACCTCTGAGGGCGCAGCGTCAGCAGAAGTAAGCGCACCCAGCACCAGCGCAGACACTCACACCTCGGGGGGACCTTCGGGACATAGAGTAGTATTGTCACCTGGTGTTTCACAGCTCACAAGTGAGCCTCAGCAGATTCTGGAGACGGGGACAGCAGTGGAGAGTCCTCGTTGGAGGGCGCAGGACTCTGCCAGCTCAGCTCAGCTGCGCTGCATGTCGCCCCTCTGCCTCTGGGTCCATCCGCAAGAGAAGAGGTGATGGATCTCCACGCGCAGATGCAGGAGTCTCTGGCAGGTTTTGTCTCCAGGGTCGCTGTGAGTGTGGAGCGAATGGAGGAGTCCATAGCGACCACGAGCAGAGCCTTTGTGGAGTCATTGGCGCATGAACGCATCACCATGGAAAGGTTGGCAATCTCCATGGAGGAGATAACTCGCCAGGGTACGGAAAACATGGTGAGTGCTCATAAAAGAATGACATCTCTTGAGTAGCGTTGACCATCTGTTGAACAGAGAAACCAGATCTTCATGGAACTCCTTCTGAGTAGGACTGCCAGTGCAGAAACGGGTCCCCATGGCCCCCTAAAGTGCAGCAAGGTGCTCTCAAGCCACTTCCAAGTGCTGGCCCCTTCTGGCCTGTGCCGCTTCAGGTGAGTGAGCAGCAGCCTGGTGCTCCTGTTGCTGATCCTGCTGTTCCTGGTTCTGCTGCTGCTGCCTCTGCTGCTGGAGATCCTCTAATGGCAAGAAGGGAAGGAAAAAAAGGCATCCCATGCTTCTCGTAGATGCCTCCGCTGAGGAAGCGCTGAGTGAGGGTGGCGAGAGGGGCTTCCCAGGAGATCGCATTGGAGAAGTGTGTGAGGCTCCAACCTTCCACAGCTGTGCCTAAGCCTTGAAGAAGTAGCCCCAAACCTGCAACAACAAGGTCCTTCAACATACAAGTGCTGTCCCTTTAAATCGCAGCTTCTCCGATTGACCTGCAGCTGACAGCAAGCAAGCCGGCAAGCTTCACGCCAGGTCTCATCAGCGGGGTTCCCCGCAGGCGTGTTTGATGTGGGGAAAGCCCCAAAGTCGCAACGGCCCCGGAAAATCTTCTTCAACAAGGTAATTATTGGTCATTAGTGTGCCGACCACCAGTACCGCCAGCGGCGGCCGGGACTGAAGCGGGTCGCGGAGAAACGGCGGTCCGAAAGTCGGACGGGGCGGGGAATCAGGCGGGGGGAGTCCCAACCCGCTTTTTCGGCCCCCGGCCGCATGAAAAGCCGCCCGACGGCTGCCAGAAAATCGGGGCCAATGTTTTATTTAGGTTTTAGAATAACAAGTGTTTTAAAAAAAAAGTCTTACCACTTTCCTTATTTGTTTCCCTGCTCTCTGTCTCCCCCGCCCTGTCTCAGATCCACACTGTTCATTTGAGTCAGAGAGGCAGCTCCACAGATGCCTTCATTGAATAGCCCCTGGAAGAGGCCACCCGGCTAACATTCCCTCCCTCCCACACATTGCCACTATTTTGTCAGTGCAACAAACTGTCCACATCAAATTTTTGTAACTGTTACAAAGAAGTAAACCATTTATTTCTTTATGGGAACAACATGTCTACCACATGTTTGTTTGATCTCAGGACGAGTTCCCAATGGCTTATCTCAGAGCCTAGGCTCCCCAGTTACTTGTGCAAAGTGAGCACTCACAGCAGATAGCTAAAAGATACAGCAATAAATAAAGATATAGTGTTCCATTAAGAAAGATTAAAGTAATCCACCCACATTTCTCAGTGTAGAGCATGATAAATAAGGCTGGAATCTCTGACAGTGCTGTTTGTGATAGTCTATCTTTACACAGAGTAATAAAATTTTAAAGCTTTAATACTGTAATAAAGGGTGTGGAATAAAATTGTTCTATTTTTGCTGTAATCAGTTTTGAATGGTGGAGTAACCTTATTTCTGTGACTATGTCATAAGGCACACCTTAAAAAGCACAATGGACCATCAGTGCTGTATTAAACAGGCCAAATAGCATCGTTGGAACTGCAGGCATTTATAACGTGACTATTTTAAAGTGTATTCTGCGACCCATTGTGAAACCAGAACTAGTTCAGAAGGAGGATGAAAGTGCAGTGGGGAGCACTTTCAATATAAAGTACTCCACACCATCTAGGTATTGTTAAAAAATAACATTGAAAGAGAATTCCCATCTTGCAAGAGATATTTGCAGTTGCATTGATCTTTGCTTTCCTGCAGAAGTGTTTCAGATCTCCACAACCAGCAGAGAGCAGCTCAGCTGATGTCAGCAACACCACTCTCTGTGAGCAGCCCTACTGTAAATGGTGAAGGTCCCATCCATTGTTAGCTTGGCTAGAGGCTGGGAGGTAGATTCAGCACTAGCCAATTTTGTGATCAAAGATTTTCAGTCTTCTGGTAGTCGTACTGACCGTGCACAGACCTCATTATTTCTCCTAATTAGTCATTCTTACTTAACTATGTCCCACAATGAAGTGCAAGATGTTTCTGGCCCCTCAATTCCTATACACTAGCTTTTGTCTATAAAATGGACACTTCTGTGCTCTGGCCTTGAGAATTTGGATTTTGTAAATGCCATTAACAGTTTGGAATAATATTGCAAATTAGAATTTTGTTTTTGTTTTTCATACTGCAGCTTCTGCATTATCCTGGATGCATTACTTTCTGCAGCTGTTTGCTGCTGCCTTTTTGGCAATGCAAGACTTGTTCTGCAGAATTTTTTCCCCATAGCATTGTTGGTGACAGTAGCTGTTTCCTCAGCAGTGATCACAGTGCTTAGTGGGGGCTTTCCATTGGGCCTTCCAATGACTCATGGGTCTGGAGTAGGAAGAGGAGTTCAGGCAGAGGGAAGAAAGGCATGTGCACTTGGCCTAGGATCCAACTATGTAGACCCAGGCACATCTACTTGGACATATCTGAGGGGATCTGCCTTTCGTAGCTATGCTTTACAAGGGAGGCTGTCACCAAGTTTTGCCATCTCCTGGAGCCCAACCTGCAGGCAAGATCCAGCACGGGGACAGCCCTGCCTGTTGCTGTAAAGATTACCAACTATTTACTCAACTAGACCACTTCAAGTACCGTTCATGACATTTGTCAAATTAGTCAAACTTTGGTCCACTGATGAATCAAGCAGGTTACTGAAGTATTGTTTGTTGGGGAAACACTTTTCTCAATTTCCTTATGAAATGGAGGATACAGCACCAGAGGACACAGCACTTTTATCAGATGGCAGGCTTCCCTAAAGTGCAGAGCCGCATTGATGGCACATATGCAGCTATCAAACAAACCTATGGCATATGTCTATGCACAGCTGGTGTCAGACTAACTGGACAGAAATAATGGAGGTGAATCTACAATACCTTGGCAGTCCCCACAATGCCTTCACTTTGTGGGAGTCACTGTGCCAGCACAATTTTAAGGGGCAGGCAGAGGGGATGGGTTATTAATACCAGTGAGGAACCCTGAACTGAAGCCAACAACTCTGGGGGAACATACATTTGCCATGTTGAAACAGGTTCTGCAGTCTAGACATATCGGGCTGGATTTTGCCAATGGGGAGCTTTTGGAGGCGGGACTCCCACTTGTTGGGTTTTAGTCTTGCCTCCATCAACTTCTGGCCAACCCACGCTATTTTCCCTTGATTGACCTTGTTAAGCCCGCCCAGCGGGCTTAGCAGGCCAATTAAGGGAGAGCCGGTTACAGAGAACGTCACCGTATAACGTTTCATCTGTCAAATATTTTTGACAGATGAATTGTCATCGTTTGACAGCTCTGTGAAGCTGTCAAACACTGACATTCTCTGTAGTTTGATGAGTTCTTGAATACAAGAACTCATCAAACCTCTTTCTTTTGCAGAAATTAGATGGTTGTTGCATTGGAGAATGCAACGGCCATCTGTCATCTCTGCCGCGGAGGTGCGAGACTCTCTGCATACCCACCGACTGAAGCCTGCAGGAAGAAACAAAGGTAAGTAATATTTTTTTAACACTTTCCACTTAACTCACATACTCACCTCTCCACACTTGCACCCATCACTTACCTTCACAGCACACTTTTGCACCCCTCTGACCCCCGCAGACCCACTACTCGCCTCGGTGACCCTGGCGGGGTTCGGAGCCTTCGGGAAGCCCGCACTTGTGTGGGCAAAATGGGGATAATCCTCTCATTTGCCTGTTAGCAGGTAGTTAACAGGCAGACAAGTGGCACTAATCCCCTTCCTGCCTTCAAGGAGACGGGACCCTGCGAGGGTCGACTACCCGCTTCCTGGCAAGATGGCACGGAGGCGGGTTGGGCACCCACCCCCAAAGTCTGCCATTTTCCCGGCAGTCCCACCTCCAAACCCGCCTCCCCAGGGCTGGCAAAATCCAGCCCATCAGTTGGGGTATTACTTTACAACCCCCGACAAGGTGTCAAAGTAATTGGGATCCGCTGTATCCTGCATCATTTTGCGAGACAGAGAGGGAAAACTCTTCAGCCAGAGGACCAGGAAGGTCAGCGTGCATCCTTGATTGAGGACAAGCAGGCAGCGGAGGCAACAGAAATAGGCATGGCTGATGTGTAGCCAGGAAGACTGGTTGCACAATCATTGAATCTTAACGTTTATAAATGTGAATCTGCATGAACAGCTCTATAAAGGGTCATTTTCACTTTGGGCACCAGCAGAAAACTGCCGATTGCGGATTGGTCGCCAGTCATACACCCCACTCAATTTTTCTTTCCACTGACTTCATATAACAGGTGGCCGATCTGCAGCCACAATTTTTCCAAAATTACCCTCATAGTCTTCTTCATAATATACTGGCCCCATGAACGACATGCTCTGCTATCATCCCTGCCAGTATCCCACTCGTGCACAGCAATCCCAGGACCATTTTGCCTGCGATCATGGAGTCAGTCTTTATATTTAAAGTATTCCCCTCTGTACTTGTCTTCTCCTTCTTGATGAAAGTGATGCACATGAAAAGTACAAATAAAATAACCATAATCCGATAATAACTACAGAAGTAATAATGTTATTAAATGGCAATGCAGTCAGATAAATTCCTTCTGCATAATGGCATATGATGTTAATTCAACAATCATCTCCAGTAACCTTTAGTAATAGATAAAGAACTTCAGTGTAAACAGATACCTGAACAGGGTTTGAATGCCACTGCCAGGCTCTTGTAGAGAGATTATACAAACACGTCTCAAATCTAATGACATTATTCTGCTTCAATTACACATGCTGTCTCAAGTGTTTTTTGACTGCAGCTTACTTAAGGTCAAAATTTTACAGTTGGTGTTTAGATGTAAGCACAAGGAAAAATTGAAAGTCCCGATTTTCACTCCGGGCCGGTTTTGGGTGGCTGAGTAGTGGTGAGTTAGAAAGTCAACCACTCCTCTAGAACTGAGGTCTGGGGTATTTTAACTCCCGGGTCTCATTTAAATCCTGCTGGCCGACTTCCCACCCATTCCAGCTGGGCAGTCGGTGGGAAGCAGCAGAAAATCGTGCTGCCCGGAGGCTGCCTGCTGAGACCAGGTAGATGGTGGGATTAGCTGTCAAAGGCATCCGCGGAGGTCTCCTGATCGGTAAGGGAAGGCGAGTCTGCGGCAGGGATACCCAAGCTTTCCTTTAGGGACACGGAGGAACACTTACCATATCGAGATTGGAATATGTACACTGATGCTCCGCTGCTGCAGAACCAGTCTTTTCTAGTCTGGACACAATACACTTTCCAACACTGTCTTTCTTCTTTCTAGATAACAATAAGTTACATTTATCTAGCGTTCATTATGTACAGAGAGCTATCCTGGAGTGTTTAACAGGCAGTGGATAGGAAAATGGCACCGGGCAATAAAAAGAAAAAAACGATTTGCAATTATATAGCACCTTTCATGACCACTGGACGTCCCAAAGCGCTTTACAGCCATTTAAGTACTTTTTTTTGTCGTGTAATCACTGTTGTAATGTAGGAAATGCAGCAGTTAGTTTGCGCACAGCAAGATTCCACAAACAGCAATGTGAAAATGACCAGATAATCTGTTTTAGTGATGTTGCTTGAGGGATAAATATTGGCCAGGACACCGGAGATAACTCTGGAACAGGTTCCCATGGATTGGAGGGTAGCTAATGTTACCCCACTATTCAAAAAAGGTGGTAGAGAGAAAGCGGGGAATTATAGACCGGTAAGCCTGACATCGGTAGTGGGGAAAATGCTAGAGTCCATTATAAAAGATGTAATAGCAGAGCACTTGGAAAATAGTGACAGGATCGGACAAAGTCAGCATGGATTCACAAAAGCTAAATCATGCTTGACTAATCTACTGGAATTTTTTGAGGATGTAACTGGTAGAATAGATAAGGGAGAACCAGTGGATGTGGTGTATTTGGACTTTCAGAAGGCTTTCGATAAGGTCCCGCATAAGAGATTAGCGTGTAAAGTTAAGGCTCATGGGACTGGGGGCAAGGTACTGACTTGGATAAAGAACTGGTTGGCAGAGAGTTGGAATAAATGGGTCTTTTTCCGAGTGGCAGGCAGTGACTAGTGGGGTACCGCAGGGATCGGTGTTAGGACCCCAGCTATTCACAATATATATAAATGATCTAGACGAGGGAACTAGATGTAATATCTCCAAATTTGCAGATGACACAAAGCTGGGTGGGCGTGTGTGCTGTGAGGAGGATGCCGAGAAACTCCAGTATGATTTGGACAGGTTGGGTGATTGGGCAGAAGCATGGCAGATGCAGTATAATGTGGATAAATGCGAGGTTATCCACTTTGGTTGCAAAAACAGGAAGGCAGATTATTATCTGAACGGCAATAGATTGGGAAAAGGGGAAGTGCAACGAGACCTGGGTGTCCTTGTGCACCAGTCGCTGAAGGTAAGCATGCAGGTGCAGCAGGCGGTTAAGGAGGCAAATGGTATGTTGGCCTTCGTAGCGAGAGGGTTCGAGTACAAGAACAAGGATGTCTTGCTGCAGTTGTACAGGGCCTTGGTGAGACCACACCTTGAGTATTGTGTGCAGTTTTGGTCGTCTTATCTGAGGAAGGATGTTCTTGCCATGGAGGGAGTGCAGCGAAGATTCACCAGACTGATACCTGGGATGGCAGTAATGACGTATGAGGAGAGATTGGGTCGATTGGGCTTATACTCGCTGGAGTTTAGAAGAATGAGAGGGGATCTCATTGAAACTTATAAAAGTCTAACAGGACTAGACAGACTGGATGCAGGAAGGATGTTCCCGATGGCCGGGGAGTCCAGACCCAGGGGTCACAGTCTAAGGATAAGGGGTAAGCCATTTAGGACAGAAATGAGGAGGAATTTCTTCACCCAGAGAGTGGTGAACCTGTGGAATTCTCTACCACAGAAGGCAGTGGCGGCCAATTCATTAAATATATTCAAGAAGGAGTTGGATATATTTCTTAAGGCTAAAGGGATCAAGGGATATAGAGAGAAGGCAGGGACAGGGTACTGAATTCGGATGATCAGCCATGATCTCATTGAATGGCGGAGCAGGCTCGAGGGGCAAAATGGCCTACTCCTGCTCCTATCTTCTATGTTTCTATGTAACTCCTTGCTCTTCTTTGAAATAGTGCCATGGGATCTTTTATGTCCACCTGTGAGGGCCTTGGTTTAGTGTCTCATCCAAAAGATGGCACTTCCGACAGTGCAGCACTCCCTCAGTACTGCACTGGAGTGTCAACCTAGATTTTTCTGCTCAAGTGTCTGGAGTGGGACTATGAACCCAGAACTTTCTGACTCAGAGGCGAAGGTGCTACCAACTGAGCCACAGCTGATACATACAGGAAACTTTGTTATATCCGGCAACGACGGGACCGAGCTGTTGCCGATCTATCAAAACTGCCGGACATACAAATTTAATGTTGAAGCATACGGAGATTTTCATCTCCGTATCTGACAACAAACACTGTTGCTTAGCAACAGCTTCAAACAGTCGGCCCGTACCTTGGAAGCGTCTCTGTAGCTTAGCAACAGCTTCAGAGAGACTTTCCAAAGCCTGACTGTTGGAAAAAAAAGCCACGAGAAGAAAAACAACCGAACGGAACGGCTCCTGATTTCTGCCAGTAGATCGAGGTTTCCGGACATACAACCTCCGGATAATCCAAAGTCTCCTGTATAAGGAGAAAGGGAAGAGGGCCAGGAGGGTCCAACTGAAGGATCTTGAGGCTTTTGAAGGCAAGAAGGGAGATGGCATTTGCCCCTACAGTTAACATCTATTTGTCTGCTTTAATTGACATATATTTGCCCTTTCAATTACTATCTATTCCCCATACTTGGTCCTTGACCCTATCTAAGCTATCAGAGTGCACCTGCTAATGTGCTGGTTCCTCTGTGTTCACTCCCCTTGCACTGTTGCTAGCACGAGGACAAGGACTGCAGCCTCTTGTACTGTAGACATGCTCATTTTCTTGACTTCCAACCTACAATATACAGAGGTTGCAATCCCTGCTAGCAGCAATACAGAGAGGAGAGTGCCAATTGGGCAAGTACATTAGCAGTCGGACTCAGGTAGAAGGGGAATTGGGTAAAAGCCCTGTTTGCACTGATTGTTTTTTTATCAATAAGCAATGACATGCTAACCAGTTCCCCAACATTCTGTCAGTATGAAATCACCCATCCAGTAAGGAAAATTGAGGTTCTGGCAAAGTTTTGTGCTCCTTAGAAATTTTAGAAATGAATGTGATTGATTGTTTTCCTAAGTAAACAGTCAGAATCCATATCCCTACTAAATTGTTAATGATTTAGAAATGTTCATTGAAGAATACAGCTCCTTTAATATTACATTTTATCAGTAACAGCTATAAAAACCCTCTAATATTGTAAAAGAAAAGATTGAATTGGTGAGCAATTTATTCGAATTATTCACATTAATGAATCCAGTAAGATGTAGGCAGTAACTGTTTTCCTTGCCTTGTTTTCCAGATCTCTCTGTACTTTGGTTTGTAAATGGAGCTACTCTGCAGAAACAGGTTGGGATGACTGCTTCTGGCAGCAGATTGGACTTGAGGATTTAACAGTCAACAACCACTCCAAAATAGGTACAATGCAATAGCAGTTGTTACCATACATGTGTTTATTTGGGTATTTTAAAATGGGATATTTTGTATTTGTGTGCTGTTTATCATATAATGCAGATTTGTGGCTTGGTGCTGCAGCTATATATAGTTCCTGTAATGAAACAAAATTCCTGGCCTCACGCCTCGAGTACAGGAGGTTCTCTGACATGTTCGTGTGAGGTTGTTTCAGGCTCCCTCCAGCTGGCTGACCCAGAGAATATTTTGCTTTAGTTCGAAAGGGCACTAGGTAGAAGCATTTTGGATCCATTATTATCCATTAATCCAAGGGAACGCTATGAATAAAATAAATGAAAATGCACTCCTACAGATCAATATTAGGTTTCTGTGGTTACAACACAGCATTCCTATTGGCTGAAACTTGGGCTAAAACTATGGTAATTACTAAGTTTGCATCAACCAATTAAAATCTAAATTGAAACCATACTGCCATTCTAAATCAGAATAATGTGTAGTCAATGTGATGTTACACAATTTAACTCATCAAACACAATTTTAATATTTGATTTTACCTCATGGCTAGGGCCACTAGAAAAGTGCAGTTGTGTTTTTAATCACAGATACTGTACTGTCCTGTGAAAATCAAGCAGGCCCCACAAGAATCATCTTACCTCACTTTCTGACTCGCCCCTCACTGCCACTTTCAGTGCTTAATGGTATATACTTCAATGCAAGGAGTCTAGTAAATAAAGCGCATGAGCTGAGGGCACAGATAGACATGTGGAAGTATGATATCATAGCTAACTGAAACATGGCTGAAAGAAGGGCAGGAATGGCAGCTCAACATTCCTCGTTGCAGGGTTTTCAGATGAGATAGATAAAAAAGGAGGGGATCACAATATTGATTAAACATAGAAAATAGGAGCAGGAGTAGGCCATTCGAGCCTGCTCTGCCATTCAACGAGATCATGGCTGATCATTCAAACCCTAGCACCCGGTCCCTACACCGACAGCCATCCCACCCAAGCCCTATCCCCGTAACCCCGTAACCCCACGTATTTAATCCCCCCGAACACTAAGGGCCAATTTTTTTTTATCATGGCCAATCAACCTAACCCGCACATCTTTGGACTGTGGGAGGAAACCGGAGCACCCGGAGGAAACCCACGCAAACACGGGGAGAATGTGCAAACTCCACACAGACAGTCACCCGAGGCCGGATTTGAACCCGGGTCTCTGGCGCTGTGAGGCAACAGTGCTAACCACTATGCCACCGTGCTGCCCAGTTAAAGAAACATTACAACTGTGAGGAGGGATGATATGTTAGAAGGATCATCAAATGAGGCCAGATGGGTTGAACTGAAGAACAAAAAAGAGGCAATCACACTGCTGGACATGTACGATAGACCCCCAAATAGTCAGAGGGAGATAGAAGAGCAAATGTGTAGGCAAATTTCTGAGCAGTGCAAAAACAATAGGGCAGTAATAGTCGGGGATTTCAGCTACCCGAACATTAACTGGGATAGAATCAGTGTAAAAGGTATAGAGGGCGTAGAGTTCGTAAAATGCATTCAGGAGAACTTTTTTAGCCAGTACGTAGCATGCCCATCAAGGTGGTTCTGGACTTAGTTTTAGGGAATGAAGCTGGGCAGGTGGAAGGGGTATCAGTGAGAGAGCATTTTGATGGCAGTGATCACAATTCAGTTGATTTAGCGTAGTTATGGAAAAGGACAAAGATAGACCAGGAGTAAAAGCTCTCAATTGGGGAAAGGCCGATTTTACTAAGATGAGATGTGATTTAGCAAAAGTGGACTGGAAACAGCTACTTGAAGGTAAATCAGTGTCAGAGCAGTGGGAGACATTCAAGGCGGAGATATTGAGGGTTCAGAGCAAATATGTTCCCACAAAGAAAAAGGGTGGGACTCCCAAATCTATAGCCCCCTCGATGTCAAGGGGCATACAGGGTAAGATAAGGCAAAAAAGGGAAGCTTATGTCAGATACCAAGAGCTAAATACTGCAGAAAGCCTGGAGAAGTATAGAAAGTGCAGGGGTGAAATTAAAAAGGATGTTAGGAAAGCAAATAGAGGGCATGAAAAAATATTGGCAAGTAAATTCAAGGAAAACCCAAAGATGTTTTATAAATACATAAATAGCAAGAGGATAACTAAAGAAAGAGTAGGGCCTATTAGAGACGATAAAGGTAACCTATGTGTGGAGGCGGAAGATGTGGGTATGGTTCTTAATGAATACTTTGCATGTGTCTTCACAAAAGAGAGGGCTGTTGCAGAAATTGTAGTTGAGTGTGAAATATTAGATGAGATAAACATAGTGAGAGAAGAAATATTAAGGGGTTTAGCATCCTTGAAAGTACATAAATCGTCAGGCCCCGATGAAATGTATCCCAGGCTGTTAAGAGAAGCAAGGGCGGAAATAGCAGAAGCTCTGACCATCATTTTCCAATTCTCTCTGGCTACAAGTGTGTTGCCAGAGGACGGAGGATTGCTGAAATTGTACCGTTGTTTAAAAAGGGAGAAAAGGATAGTCTGAGTAATTACAGGCCAGTCAGCCTGTAATTCCAGGCAAATTATTGGAAAAAATTCTGAGGGACAGAATACATCATCATTTAGAAAGGCACAGATTAATCAAGGGCAGTCAGCATAGATTTGTAAAGGGAAGCTCATGTCTGACTAACTTGATTGAATTTTTGGAGGAGGGTCGATGAGGATAGTGCATTTGATGTAGTCTACATGGACTTTAGCAAGGCTTTTGACAAGGAGCCACATGGCAGACTGGTCCGAAAGGTAAAAGCCCATGGGATCCAAGGGAAAGTTGCAAGTTGGATCCAAAATTGGCTCAGTGGCAAGAAGCAAATGGTAATGGTCGACGGGTGTTTTTGTGACTGGAAGACTGTTTCCAGTGGGGTTCCGCAGGGCTCAGTGCTAGGTCCCTTGCTTTTTGTGGTATATCAATGATTCCGAATTCAATGTAGGGGGCGTGATTAAGAAGTTTGCGGATGATACAAAAATTGGCCGTGTGGCTGATAATGAGGAAGAAAGATGTAGACTGTAGGAAGATATCAATGGATTGGTCAGGTGTGCAGAAAAGTGGCAAATGGAATTAAATCCGGAGAAGTGTGAGGTATGTATTTGGGGTGGGCTAACAAGGCAAGGGAATACACAATAAATGATAGGATACTGAGAAGTGTAGACGAAAAGAGGGACCTTGGAGTGCATGTCCACAGATCCCTGAAGATAGCAAGACAGGTAGATAAGGTGGTTAAGAAGGCATACGGGATACTTTCCTTTATTAGCTGAGGCATAGAATACAAGAACAGGGAGGTTATGCTTGAACTGTATAAAATACTAGTTAGGCCGCAGCTAGAGTACTGCACACAGTTCTGGTCACCACATTACAGGAAAGATGTGATTGCATTAGAGCGGGTACAGAGGAGATTTACAAGGATATTGCCAGGACTGGAGAATTTTAACTATGAGGAAAGATTGGATAGGCTGGGGTTGTTATTTTGGAACAGAGGAGGCTGAGGGGAGATTTAATTGAAGTGTATAAAATTATGAGGGGCTTAGATAGAGTGGATAGGAAGGACCTATTTCCATTCTTCTCTCTTAGGCAGTCCCTCGGAACCGCGGATGACTTGTTTCCACGCTAAAAATGAGTTCTCAGGTGACTGATGAGTCCAACGCGGGACCTACAGTCTCTGTCACAGGTGGGGCAGGTGGTAGTTGAAGGGGTGGGTGGGTGGGGTGCTTGGGTTGACGTGCACTCCTTCCGGTGTTTGCGCTTGGCTTCCACTTGCTCCCGGCGAAGAGACTCGAGGTGTTGGGCGCCTTCCCGAATGCTTCTCATCCACTTTGAGTGGTGTTGGGCCAGGGATTCCCAGGTGTCGGAGGGGATGTTGCACTTTTTCAAGGAGGCTTTGAGGGTGTCCTTGAAGCATTTCCTCTGCCCACCTGGGATTCTCCTGCCGTGTCGGAGCTCCCATCATCAACACCTTCACCGAAGCGTACGAGAGCATGGGTCTTACACTAAACATCCATAAGACATAGGTCCTCTACCAACCTGCCCCCGCCACACAGTACTGCCCCAGATTATCAAAATCCACAATGAGGCCTTGGACAACGTGGACCACTTTCCATACCTCTGGAGCCTACTGTCAGCAAGGGCAGACATTGATGATAAAGTCCAACACCACCTTCAGTGTGCCAGTGCAGCCTTCAGTTGCCTGAGGAAGAGGGTGTTTGAAGACCAGGACCTCAAACCCGGCACCAAGCTCGTGGTCTACAGAGCAATAGTGATTCCCGCCCTCCTGTATGCTTCAGAGACATGGACCATGTACAGCAGGCACCTCAAAACACTGGAGACGTACCACTAACGCTGTCTTCACAAGAACCTGCAAATCCATTGGCAGGATAGGCGCACCAATGTCAGTGTTCTTGCTCAGGCCAATATCCCCAGCATCAAAGCTTTGACCACGCTCGATCAGCTCCAATGGACGAGCCACATCATCCGCATGCCTGATACGAGATTCCCAAAACAAGCGCTCTACTCGGAGCTCCAACACGGCAAGAGAGCCCCAGGTGGGCAGAGGAGGAATTTCCATTAGCAGAGAGGTCATTAACCAGGGGGCATATATTTAAAGTAATTGGTAGAAGGATTAGAGGGGAGTTGAGGAGAATTTTTTTCACCCAGAGCTTGATGGGAGCCAGGAACTCACCACCTGAAAAGGTGATAGAGGCAGAAACCCTCATCACATTTAAAACGTACAGGTATGCACTTGAAGTGCCGTAACCTGCAGGGCTATAGACCATGAGATGGAAAGTGGGATAAGGCTGGATAGCTGTTTTTCAGTCGGCACAGACACGATGGGCCTAATAGCCTCCTTCTATGCCGTAAATTTCTATGATTCCAGTCTATGATTCAGCTCCTTTCTGATGCTGATACTGTTACTGCTTTGGGGATAGAACTGTACTGCATAATGTGGGTGGAATTCTTGATCTTACAATAGTTTTCCAAGATTCTTGTTCCTAGTAGTCATATCTGGTGGGACCCTTCATCAGAAAAAATTTGAGCAATAATCCTATCTGAAATTTTAACCTAGCTTTCTTCACTTAAGTACTTACAGCATTTACTGATTTCATTTCATATTTCTAACATTTGCATTTTTAAAATTAATCTTTGTGTGTCTAATTAAGTGATAGATCCCACGGATTCCTAATGCTAGATAAAAATTATATCAGCGAGGGTAAAATATATATTTCCCCATCCAAAATGAAATTAGAACTCATGCCTAATGCTCAGTTAGCTTATGACATCCTACATCATGGCAGTGATATATGCATTATTAAAAGAAGGAGCTGCCGTTTAAAAAAAAAATGTAACCTTCATATAGTAAAAATAGCGCCAAATACCTGCCAGAAGATTACAGGCATTTACTTGCAGTTCATTTGATGAACAGATCCTCGAATTTGGCTTTCACAGTTTTGAATGTCATTTGAACCCCTCAATTGGATTACTCAATTATAATCCACAGGCACTAATCTAGTACCCCCTATACAATGTGTACAGGTAAATTAATATCCTAGTAAATCATAATATATTATTTTAGAGTAAAATACATAGAAACATAGAAAAATAGAAGCAGGAGTAGGCCATTTGCCCCTTCGAGCCTGCTCCGCCATTCAATATGATCATGGCTGATATCTCAATACCATATTCCTGCTCTCTCCCCATACCCCTTGATGCCTTTTGTGTCTAGAAATCTATCTTTCTCCTTCTTAAATATATTCAGTGACTTGGCCTCCACAGCCTTCTGTGGTAGAGAATTCCACAGGTTCACCACCCTCTGAGTGAAGAAATTTCTCCTCATCTCAGTCTTAAATATCCTACCCTGTATCTGGAGATTGCGACCCCTCGTTCTAGACCCCCCAGCCAGGGGAAACATCCTCCCTGCATCCAGTCTATCTAGCCCTGTCAGAATTTTATACGTTTCAATGAGATCCCCTCTCATTCTTCTAAACTCTAGTGAATACAGGCCTAGTCACCCTAATCTCTCCTCATACGACAGTCCTGCCATCCCAGGAATCAGTCTGGTGAACCTTCGCTGCACTCCCTCTATGGCAAGTATATCCTTTCTTAGGTAAGGAGACCAAAACTGCACACACTACTCTAGGTGTGGTCTCACCAAGGCCCTGTACAACTGTAGAAAGACATCCTTGCTCCTGTACTCAAATCCTCTTGCAAGAAGGTCAACATACCATTTGCCTTCCTAACTGCTTGCTGTACCTGCATGTTTGCTTTCAGTGACTGTTGTACAAGGACACCCAGGTCCCTTTGTACATCAACATTTCCCAATCTATCACCATTTAAATAATACTCTGCCTTTCTGTTTTTCCTACCGAAGTGGATAACTTCACATTTATCCACATCTGCCATGCATTTGCCCACTCACTCAACTTGTCTAAATCGCCTTGGAGCCTCTTTGCATCCTCACAACTCACAATCCCACCTAGTTTTGTGTCGTCAGCAAACTTGGAAATATTACATTTGGTTCCCTCATCCAAATCATTGATATATATTGTGAATAGCTAGGGCCCAAGCACTGATCCCTGCGGTACCCTACTAGTCACCGCCTGCCACCCTGAAAAAGACCCATTTATTCCTACTCTCTGTTTCCTGTCTGTTGACCAATTTTCAAACCATGCCAGTATATTACCCCCAATCCCATGTGCTTTAATTTTGCACACTAACCTCTTGTATGGGACTTTACCTCGCTTCATTTGATGTGAGAAGACAACATTTTATTTTTCAGTGGAAAAGCTGCTGGGGTAGAAATTCATTCATTCAGTCATTCGTTCATAGGCCAGTGCGAACAGGGTGCAGGGACCAATCCCTGCACCCAAACAGATAGACCCAAGGCCTGATCAAATGTGGGCCTCAGACCTTATCTGAACAGTGAGGGCGAGAAGCTCCAGAGGAAGCTCGTCCATGTCAAGGAATCCAATTTAGGCGGCCTGCCTCGACAGCAGTGGTCTTCAGATAAGTGCTGGAGAGGAAAGGAGAACAGGAGGGGGTGATCGCGGGCCGGCAGCAGCTCTCAGAGGTGTTCCACCTGCCTCCACATGAATTCTTTTTTTTTAAAAGAAAGCTTATCTATTGTTGGCAACCGCTTGTAAGCCCACATCCACTGTAGGAAAACCTGAGAAGAGCGGGCCCGGTGCCTGCTATACTCAGGGCAGCCAAGTTTCAAAAATAAGGTCCTAAAGCAGATGTTAGCCTTCTCATTAACATATGCAAGAGGCGTAACACCTGTTTTAGGCGGTTGCTAGCGATGCCTGAAAAAAATCGCCCGATTCAATATGAGGTTGGACGCACTTGAGGCATCTTTGGGGCATGGGACGTAGCCCCGTAAAATTGTTCCTTCTTGCCCCCATGTTCTGCCAGGAAAACTGGGGCAACGAGGTTCAATTTCTACCCTACTGTTTCCTGTCAGGGTGATGTGAAACTGTTTGGTAAAAACTGGAGGTTATTATGGTGACATTAACAAAAATATTGTCAATGCCACCACAAGATATAAAACATGAACAACAAAACTCCAACTGAGAAGCCTTAGAACAAAACTAAACGTTCTACATTTTATTAAAAAAAGTTGGAATAGCACAGTGGGTGAGCACACTACCCTTTCATCTCTGTGACATGGATTTGATTCCAGTCCAGACTAATGGAATGAAAGTCTTTTTTTCTGCTGGTTGAGGAGGGTCTGACCTGAAATGAATTTGCCCAGTATCTTCCCAGTTGATGTCGGCTCACAACCTACAATTCTGGACAAATCTATATATATAAAAGGATATGTCTATCTGTCTGTCTCTCTGTCTGTCTCTCTGGCCGGCTATACAATCAAAAGTTATAGAGCGTACCTACACATATGTTATATCAAAAGAAAGCTCATCATTAGGGGACTCTTGTAGGCATATTTACTTTTTGCTCGGACAAAAATTGTGCCGACGGTCGGACAAAAATTGTGCCGACGGTCGGACAAAAATTGTGCCAACGGTATCCAAAAAACGTTCAAAATTCCTCTCATTATCCGCTCATTTGCATCGAGTGGGGGCGGGTTCATTGTGTGTGTGGGCGGGCCATCCTACAGTTGAGTGACGTGATGATTGACCAATCCTACATTTCAGTGACCTGACGGTTGACCAATCGGTGCGTGTGTGGGCGGGCCTTATTCTGAACCGAGGTGAGTCGTCACCATCTTGATTCCAAACTTTTCATTTCTTTTTCCCACTTTCTGTGTGTTTCTTTTCAAATCTACATTTCCAGCAAAAAAAAAGTTGCTTTTAAAACACACATTGTTTTTTAAAAAAGTTAATTAATTTGTAAATCTTTTCTCTAACATCTAGAATTTTCCTACCTTTCACCGTTTTTCCAGGCCTGTAAGCCTGGGCCTCTGTTGCCCAGCCACGCCCAAGCTAGGCACCACCCGTCACGCTCAACAAGCGGCTCACGATCGCCGCCATCTTTGTGAAGGCTGAAGGGGGCAGGCCTGAGCCGAGCGTCGCCACCGCCGCCATCTTAGTAAAGGCGGGTGGGGCAGGAGTCAGCGCGCGCGACTTCAGTCCGGCCGGGCCTCACGCGGTAGGTTGCGCGGCGGCGTCTCTCTCTCTGCTCTTGAAGCCGGCTCGGGAGATCGGGGTTCGGCAGATCGGGGCTCGGGGGGGGGGGCTCGTGAGATCGGGCCTCGGGAGATCGGGGGGGGGGGCGAGCATCGGGAGATGGGGGGGTGGGGCTCGGGAGATCGGGCCGCGGGAGATCGGCGATCGGGGGGCGGGGCTTGGGAGATCGGGCCTCATGAGATCGGGCCTCAGGAAGGCGGGGGGCGGGGCCACCCCCCTCCCCCCCCTCTCCCCCTTCCCCCCCCCTCTCCCCCTTCCCCCCCTCCTACCCCCTTCCCCCCCATCGCCGGCAGAGGGGAGACGGTCTGCTGGCTCCCCCCTCCTTCCCCCCCTCCTCTCCCCCCTCCCCTCCCCCCTCTCCCCCTCCCTCCCCCTCCCTCCCCCTCCCCCTCATCTCCCGCTCATCTCCCGCTCCTCTCCCCCTCCTCTCCCCCTCCTCTCCCCCTCCCCCTCCTCTCCCCCTCCTCTCCCCCTCCCCTCCCCCCCTCCTCTCCCCTCCCCTCCCCTCCTCCTCCCCCTCCTCTCCCCTCCCCACCCCCCTCCTCCCCCTCCCCCTTCTCCCCCTCCCCTCCTCTCCCCCTCCCCCCTCCTCTCCCCTCCCCTCCCCTCCTCCTCCCCCTCCTCTCCCCTCCCCACCCCCCTCCTCCCCTCCCCCTTCTCCCCCTCCCCCTCCTCCCCTTCCTCCCCCTTCTCCCCTCCTCCCCTTCCTCCCCCCCTCCCCCCTCCCCTTCCTCTCCCCCCCTCCTCCTCCCCCCTCCACCCCCCTCCTCCCCTTCCCCCCTTCCCTTCCTTTCCCTCCCCTTTCCCCCCCCTTTTCTCCCCCCCTTCCCCCCAGTCACGCTCTCTCTTCCCCCCATTCGCGCTCTCTCTCTCTCTCTTCCAACAACAACATGCCCTCAAAAATCCCTCGGCACCGCCGGGCACTTCAGCTAGTGATCAATAAATTGACAATTTCATTTGAAGAGGACGCCTGGTGCATGGAATGAAAAAAATCACAGTGCAAACCCCTTTCTTATATTTTAAGGTTGTGGCAAAAGTATATTGTTAGAATAGCAGAAGCTTTTTTCACTACGTAAATCATTCAGTCATTGCCTTTGCAGTTTGATGTGTCAGAATTATGAATTTTGTAGCACTCCCTGTCATCTCTTTTTTATCAAGCAGTTGAGTAATTAGCCAGTAGTTATTGATCTCATCAATCAAAGTTGAGAAAATAGAGCATCAGGTTTTATCCAAATTTCCATACAACAAATCACAGTTGGCACTTCAGTAACTGGCTCTTGTCACCTTGCCCCACAGACTGAATCAAGAGGTAATATGCATCTGATTTTAGATTGGCAGAAAAGAATCTTACCAAATTTATGAATTTACATCTGCCTGGAAAATTGATTTCAGAATTTAATTGTGTCTGAGTTGGTGTGACTGGATTTGTGGTTGCCTGGGAAACCGTATTGTCTATTCCAAATATTATTATTCTCCAATTGAGTACAATGCTTTGGTACATGTGTTTTTTTTGTAGTCAAGACAGCACATTCTGGAAGGATTGCCCACTGGGCAATTTTAGATTGTTACTCATTTGTTCACTATCTTTCTACAGCTGGCCTGTAATAACAGACATGTTTTCTCTAGCTATCATGTAGCAGAATTGTCCAACAGTAAAGTTTTAGGAACAATGAAATCTACATTCAGTTTTGAACTTCAATGGAATTATCCTGACCAGCACATAAATAAGGTTTTGTTAATATGTTTAAGGATACTGATAGCTTTCAAAATCTACGCAGCCTTTCCTTCATGCAGTATTCTGAAGTGATAAATTATTGCTGGTGAATATTATTAATAGAATTAGAGAAGTGCACAGACCATTAACTTGTTTCTTAAAAGGGTTGGAAAGTTGAGGAGAGTACTTTTTCAATTTTGTTTAGAGAATTGGGAGAATACTTTGAAAAAGTACTCTCCTCATTCGCTAAACAAAATTAGTTATAAAAGTATAATCTATATTTTCCAATGGGTAATTGCCTTATGTGAGTAAATCGGTTATCCTGATTGAAAAGTTGGGCAGAGATCCATTATTCTAGATCTCCACCCACTATGCAGCACATGCAATTTCCCATGGGTGGGGGGAATACAGCTATAAGACGTGCCGACTTCAAACAGGAGCAGATTCATTTCAATATTATTTTGGAGGCAGATACATAGCATACAGTACTGAATGATGCCCACTAGTATCCACACACCCTTATCTGCAGACTTGGAGTAAACACATCTTGCTTTGGGAAATAATTAATGCATGTGAAGACTTCTCTTCCCAAAGGAGGCTGGGACAGCAGACCCAAAGGCATCATAGAGCTATCTGAAAGCCTGAATAACCATAATATTGGACACTCCAATCATAGCATGTCATGCTTTCAGTGGTACGGAATGGAAAAAGGTGTTCTGGGGAATCAGTACCCCATGTATCCTCATTGGCCACATATCCCAAAATGCCACCAATAATACCTGCAGGATCTGCCGCACCAATCTGCAACAACCATGGGGAACTGTCTTCACATGGTCTGGGCCATCAGACAGTAAGATGCAGAACTCTGCCAACTGCTGCAAGGATACGTGCAGCTACTATGCAGCACATAGATTGACATACTTAGTGACAGTACTGGGAAATAAAGGTCTGAAACTTAGCTACACCTCCTCGCAGGGATGCTGCAATGTTGACTTATACTGATTTTGCCATACATTTATGAACGTGCCTACCCTCCTCAGACCCACCTCCACTTCAGTAGCCATGAAACATGAGATTGCATGCTGGGCTGTTTTATCCCTTGCCTGCAGATTCATACCTGCATGTTGGGCTTCCTATCCCTTCATCTTTGCCTGCAAATTTCTCCTTTAAAGAAAGACTTGCATTTATATAGCGCCTTGCTCGACCCGAAGCACTTTACAGCCAATTAAGTACTTTTGAAGTGTAGTCACTGTTGTAAGGAAATGTGGCAGCCATTTTGCACACAGCAAGGTCCCACAAACAGTCCAGATTACAGAGAGGTATAGTTAAAAGGTACGAGAGCTCCGTACACAGCAACAAATCCAGGCTTCCCTGTTGCTTAGCAACATGTGCAGGAACTCCGGCCACAGACCAAGCGTCCCTGTTGCTTAGCAACAAGTGCACGAACCCCAGTTACACAGCCACAGATCCAGGAACTGTCACTAATATGAAGTAAAACTTACCTGAACCTACTCCTGAATTTTGCCGGTTAACAGAGATTTCCGGTTATTTAGGTGCCAGTTAAAAGAGTTTCCTGTATCATAATCACCAGATAATCTATTTTGGTGATACTGGTTGAAGGATAAATATTGACTAGGAGAACTCCCCTGCCCTTCTTCGAAATAGTGCCATGGGATTTTTTATGTCCACTTAAGGGGCTCGTCCGGCGTCTCATCCGAAAGACGGCACCTCCAACAGTGCAGCACTGCACTGGAGTGTCAGCCTAGATTTTGTCTTTGGAGTGGGACTTGAACCCACAACCTTCTGAAAAACTTTGGAAAAAGCTGTCAGTAGGTTCCGCCCCTCCAAAGGTTTTCGAGAATTTTCGTTACATTTGTAACAATTCCCTCTAATTGTCTTCAGACCTTTAAATTTCACTTACATGCAATTTTGCACTCCCATTACTGGTGTACTCCCTGAACATATTCAGTTCTGCACCTGGAGCAGTCCATAATTATGATAATGAGTTGACAAGAAAATTGAGTGAAAATAGCACACCTCCATTTGTGTCCGTGTTTCTTACCATTGAATGTAAATTGCTGGACTTGAATATTACCAGTTATAAAAGTTTGCTGACATTCAAGGCTAATCAAAACCATCCATTTTTTCTCCTTAGCAGCTGTTAATGTCAGTGTTATGGAGGAGCCGCCTGAATTGTAGACAAACGCTCTCCCGGCAGATTAATGGTGCATAGTCTGTTGGTGGAGTGTTTCCCTGGATTGGGCAGCTGGTCAAGGCCGAGGTTGTGGCCCCCCCCCCCATTAACTTGAATGGAACTGCTCTGGGACGCAGGTGACCCTTTCCAATTACTGACTGTCTATTAGCTCAGAAAAAAATTGACTGGTAATATTTTTTATAACTATATAATTTTACAGAGAGATGGGGGAGGACATTGAGCAAATAGTACTCCTCCTAGACTTTACTTTCCCTTTGGTGTTATAAAAGCAATAGTTCTAAAATAAATATTCTTGCAATAAATGAAGAAACCATACTTCCTGTTAAATATTCTGACCTAGAAATTGGGTAAGGCCAGAAATTGGGCGCGGGCAGCACGACGCGCTATGTGCCTGCGCCCGTTTAAATTGATTGCAGCACTGATCTCAGCGCTAAACACGCTGCTGATTGGCTTAGCACTGAACAGGGGGGTGCCAATATCAGGTGCAGTCTACTGGCCAATAAAGTTTGGCCTAGGCTCTCTGCACTACTTAAAGTGGACGTGCTTTGTTGCAGAAGCACCTCATTGTCATTGTGGAGAGAGCCAAGGGCCAACAGCCAAGAGCAAGGGCGAGGAGATTTTCTGATGCGGCACTGGAGGCCTTGGTCCTGAGTGTTGTCCCCAGGACCTGGATTCAGTGCTGCAAAAAATTTAATGACCTCACACGAGTGGTCAAGGCGAGTGAACTCATCATCAAATGCCATTTCCCACCATCTGCACCACTAGCCTCACACACTGCTCAATACACCACACCACCATCACTTTGCACACACTGTCAGCTATTCAACCATGGCAGGCACATCACCCAAACTCATTGCACCACACTCACTGACTCACTTCCTTTTCTCTTGCAGGCAAAAGTCTCTCAGTACCACCGGAAGCAGCAGCAGACAAGTGGAGGGGAAGCCAGTCTGCAGAACCTGACGGAGCTGGAGGAAGCAGTGCTGGACATCATTGGAGGGCAGTCACAGAACCCGTGGCTAGCGATGATGTTAAAAGCATTGCTGATGATGACGGTATGCTTATACCTACTCCTTCTTCTCACATCCCACTTCCCCCTCATCCCACAATCTCTTTTCACTTACAAGCTGCTGATGGTATATGCATGGATATCTTGTTTTCCCCCCTCCCCTCACCACAAACTGACCCTTCTGCCTTTTCCCTTTCAGATATGAAGAACTCCAACCTGGGCAGCCAGTCCCCGAATGAATGGAGGAAGACAGTGATAGAGGAGAAGAAGACACATCGGGGTCGATTTTCGTGGAGCCGTCAGGCGGGGTTTCAGGCGTGTGGGGGGGGAAAATCCCGAATTCGGGGGTCCCGACACCATCCCGCCCAAAACCCTGCTCCACGCAACTTTCAGAGGCGGCAGGTCCCCGCCCCGCACTGGGACCCGCCGAAACCAGGCGGGAAGGGATTAGTGCCAATTAACTGCTTGTTAACAGGTAGTTAACAGGCAGTTTTTAGCCTAATCCCTATTTTGAGGGGTTTCGTGTGGGATTCCCGACTGCTCCAAACCACGCCAGGTTAGAGCAGGCGGGCCGTCGGGTTGAAGGAGTTGGAGGGGTCGCGATGTCGATGTTCAGGTGAGTGATGGGTGCATGAGTGCAAAGGTAAGTGTGTTTGGTGTGTCTAAAGTGTGTAAAGAACTTTTACTTACCTGTACTTACCTTAACAGCCTTCCTGTAGCCGTCGGAAGCCCATCACTCAGCCGGCACTTAAAGCTGAACGGCTGCGATCTGTGAAAAGTGACAGCCTGCAGCTTTGAGTGCTGTTGAGAGTTCTAACTGAGTCTGTGTAGAAGGACTCATGTTAGAGCTCAGACTGTCAGTGTTTCACAGCTTCAAACAGCTGTGAAACACTGATATTTCATCTGTCAAGAACTCTTGACAGATGAAATTGCAGTCTGTGACGTCACCTGTTGCCGGATGGCCCTTAATTGGCTTGCTGAGCCTGCTGGGCGGGCTCAACAAGGTCAATCAATGGAAAATCGTGCGGATTGGCCGGACGTCGAAGTAGGCGGGTCTAAAACCCGAAAGTTGTAGTCCCGCCTTCTTCCCGACAGCTTCAGGAAAATCGACTCCATCGTCACTGCATCTGACACTCGCAGACACCAGCTCAGAAAATGGCACTGCGCAGACTTTAGAGGGTAGTATAGAGGTGGGATCTGCACATGGTGAGTCACCGGGCATGAGTGGGCTGCAGCCAGGCCAGGGGGAAAGGGTAGCTCGGGTGCCAGCTCCCCGGAGGGTGAGTTCGTGCATGAGTTCTGCTGCACCTGATCTCGATGAGGTGGCCTTCAGAAGAAGGGTGATGAGCATGCACACAGAAATGCCAGGTGCAATGGTAAGCCTGCCAGAGAGCCTCTTGTCAGTGTCAAGGAGCATGGAGCGGTCCGGCTCCAACATTGCATGGGGTTTGCATGGAGTTTGGAGCACATGATTTCCAGGATGGAAAATGTGGACCCAGCCATGATGCTGGGTGTGATGGGTGATGTCGCAGCTTCCATTGCAGCACAGGCAGAAGCGACCCAACATCGCAGTGCTGCAGTGAAAGCTCAGACTGCTGTCATCGTAGCTGGGTTTATGAGTGTGGAAAGGGGCTTGCAGGGTAACACAGCACTCCAGCAACCTGTCCCCCAATAGATGGCTAGTAATGCTGAGGCACCGCCCCGGCGGGGGGGGGGGGTTGTGGCAGTGGCTCAGTGGAGAAAGAATGTGCTGTCCTCTCTCAGGATGACAGCATTCCTACTCCCACCACTGCCACTCCGCCATTGCCCTTGCTGCTGCCTGTCATCCAGCCAGCCCAGACTGCTGCTGCCTATGCCAAGGTGGTGAAGTCTACAGCCGGACCTTCTAGGCCCAGAGCTGCTCAAGGTCGCCTTGCAAGGCCATCTGCAGTCTCCCCCACTGAAAGTCAGCAGCCTTTTTCGGGTTGGCAGGCTGTAACTAGCGGGGTACCGCAATGATCAGTGCTTGGGCCTCAGCTATTTACAATCTATATTAATGACTTAGATGAAGGGACTGAGTGTAACGTATCCAAGTTTGCTGATGATACAAATGTGAGAAAGTAAGCTGTGAGGAGGATGCTAAGAGGCTGCAGAGAGATATAGACAGGTGGACTGAGTGGGCAAGAACATGGCAAATGGAATATAATGTGGGGAAGTGTGAAGTTAGCCATTTTGGTAGCAAATACGACAAAGCAGAATATTTTTTGAATGGTGAGATACTGGGAAATGTTTGCATTCAGAAGGATCTGGGTGTCCTTGTACATGATTCACAGAAAGTTAACATACAGGTACTTCTCTTCTTAGGCAGTCCCTCGGAACCGAGGATGACTTGCTTCCACATTAAAAATGAGTTCTCAGGTGACTGATGAGTCCAATGCGGGACCTACAGTCTCTGTCACAGGTGGGGCAGACGGTGGTTGAAGGGGTGGGTGGGTGGGGTGCTTGGGTTGACTTGCGCTGCCTGCGCTTGGCTTCCGCTTGCTCCCGGCGAAGAGACTCGAGGTGTTCGGCGCCTTCCCAGATGCTTCTCCTCCACTTTGTGCGGTCTTGGGCCAGGGATTCCCAGGTGTCGGTGGGGATGTTACACTTTTTCAAGGAGGCTTTGAGGGTGTCCTTGAAGCATTTCCTCTGCCCACCTGGGGCTCTCTTGCCGTGCCGGAGCTCCAAGTAGAGCGCTTGTTTTGGGAGTCTCGTACCGGGCATGCGGACAATGAGATCCGTCCATCGGAGCTGATTGAGCGTGGTCAAAGCTTCGATGCTGGGGATGTTGGCCTGAGCAAGAACAGCGACGTTGGTGCGCCTATCCTGCCAATGGATTTGCAGGATCTTGCAGAGGCAGCGTTGGTGGTACCTCTCCAGTGCTTTGAGGTGCCTGCTGTACATGGTCCATGTCTCTGAGGCATACAGCAGGGCGGGTATCACTGCTGCCCCGTAAACCATGAGCTTAGTGCCGGATTTGAGGTCCTGGTCTTCAAACACTCTCTTCCTCAGGCGACCGAAGGCTGCACTACCACACTGAAGGCGGTGTTGGACTTCGTCGTCGACGTCTGCCCTTGTTGACAGTAGGCTCCTGAGGTATAGAAAGTGGTCCACGTTGTCCAAGGCCTTGTCATGGATTTTGATAATCGGGGGGCAGCACTGTGTGGCGGGGGCAGGTTGGTAGAGGACCTTTGTCTTACGGATGTTTAGTGTAAGGCCCATGCTCTCGTATGCTTCGGTGAAGGTGTTGACGATGGTTTGGAGTTCGACCTCCGAGTGAGCGCAGACGCAAGCATCGTCTGCATACTGTAATTCGACGACAGAGGATGGGACGACCTTGGATCTGGACTGGAGGCGACAGAGGTTGAACAGTTTCCCGTTTGTTCTGTAAATTAGCTCCACTCCAGTGGGGAGCTTACTGAGGGTGAGATGGAGCATTGCAGCAAGGAAGATCGAGAAGAACGTTGGTGCAATGACACAGCCTTGCTTGACCCCGGTTCGTACGTGACTTGGGTCTGTGGTGGAACCGTTGGTCAGGATCACAGCTTGCATGTCGTCGTGAAGCAGGCAGAGGATGGTGACAAACTTGAGGGCAGCCGAATTTGAGGAGCACACTCCATAATCCCTCACAGTTGACAGTGTCGAAGGCCTTTGTGAGATCAAAGAAGACCATGAACAGCGGTTGGTGCTGTTCCCTGCATTTCTCTTGTAATTGACGTGCAGTGAAAATCATGTCCATCGTGCCTCTTAGTGGGCGGAATCCGCACTGCAACTCTGGGAGGAGCTCTTCAGCCACTGGGAGAAGGCGATTGAGGAGGATTCTTGCGATGACTTTCCCTGTGGCAGACAGCAAGCAATTAAGAAAGCAAATGGTATGTTAGCTTTTGTTACAAAGGGATTAGAGTATAAGAGTAAAGAAGTCTTACTACAATTATACAGAGCATTGGTGAGGCCACACCTGGAGTACTGTGTATAGTTCTGGTCTCCTTACCTAAGGAAAGACAAAGGGTTCACCCGAAACGTTGACTCTATTTTCTCTCCACGGATGTTGCCTGGCCTGCTGAGTTTTTCCAGCATTTTCTGTTGTTATCTAAGGAAAGACATACTTGCCTTAGAGGGATTGCAACAAAGATTCACTAGACTGGTTCCTGAGATGAGGGGATTGCCCTATGAGGAGAGATTGAGTAGACTTAGGCCTATATTTCCGAGAGTTTAGAAGAATAAGAGGTGATCTAATTGAATCATATAAAATTCTTAAGGGGCATGACAGGGTTAATGCTGAGAAAATTTTTTCCCTGGCTGGGGAATCTAGAACACGGGGTCACAAGTCAAAAAATAAGGGGTCGGCCATTTAAGATTGAGATGAGGAGAAATTACTTCACTCAGTGGGTTGTGAATCTTTGGAATTCTCTACCCTAGAGAGCTGTGGATGCTCAGTCGTTGAGTATATTCAAGACAGAGGTCGATAAATTTTTGGAAACTATGGAATTAAGGGATATGGGGATAGTGCGGGAAGGTGGAGTTGAGGTAGAAGATCAGCCATGATCTGGTTGAATGGCGGAGCAGGCTCGAAGGGCCAAATGACCTACTTCAGCTCCTATTTCTTATGTTCTTCCACCAGCCATGCTGCAGCCACTGGGTGAGCATTAGAGTAGGAAAAGGAACGTGAAAGACAGACACTGAGGGAATGATTAGTTGACGTCGTTGTTTTGATTTGCATTTGATAAATTTATAAATTATGTTCGGAATGTTTGTTTTGTGGTGGTTCTCATTTTAGCTTTGTGCCCAGGAGGATGCTGTGATGTTCCGTGACAGAGGGATGGTAAGATGGGGAAGTGGTGAGCAACGTGGATCTGGGGTTTCATTCAGTCGAATCGGAGTCTGATGAGGTGCTCACGGACAGCCTGTCTGGAAAAGGGTTCCGCTGTGTGTCTCCTCCCTTCCTCTTCCTCCTCCTTCTCCTGAGGTGGTCCCAGCATGCAGCAGACCACCACTCCGGCGAGTATTGGAGGGCTCCTCCCAAGCGATCAAGGCAGCTGAATTGTTGCTTTAGCACCCCGATGGTCTGCTCGATGATGTTCCTCGTGACAGCATGGCTGTCATTATATGACTGCTGGCCACAAGTGGTGGGGTTGTGGAGGAAAGTCATCAGCCAGGTGTAGGGTGGATAGCCCTGGTTTCCGAGCAGCTTGGGTTTGATGTGGTGGCTCGAAGATTGCTGGCACATCGGACTGGCTCAGGATGAAGGCATCGTGACTGCTGCCAGAATAGCGGACATTGACTATCAGGATGCGCTGGGCCTGGTCACACACCAACTGCACATTAAGAGAGTGGTAGCCTTTGCGGTTACGGAACATCTCAGGATTGGTATGCGGTGCCTGCAAAGCCACGTGTGCAGTTGATGCTGCACTGCACCATGGGGAAGGCCGATATCCTGGCAAAGCCACATGCACGCTCGTCCTGCTTATCTCTGTTCAGAGACAAGACAATTATGTCCCTTCTCCTAGAGTACAGAGACTCTGTGACCTCCCAGATGCAACAATGGACGGCAAACTGGGAGATATTAGCCATGTCTCTTTCTCCAGACTGGCAGATGCAGTGGCAAAAAAGTGAGGGCCACGGTGACCTTGAGAACCACTGGGAGAGCCGTGGTCGCCCTGCTCTGAGACTGCAGGTCTGGTTGCAGGAGGTGGCAGAGTTCTGTGACCACCTCCTTGGTGAAGCGGAGCCTCCTAATACACTGCTCCTGGCTTAGGTGCAGGTAGAAGTGCTCTCTGAAGACCAGAGGTGGGTAAGGCCTTCTGCTGAGAGCCCTTCTGCCCCTCCTCCTCCCTCTGAGCATCTTGTCCTCTTCTTCGCTGCCTCTGCTCCATCTCCCTGTCATACTCGAGTGCGAGGGGGACTGCAAGTAGAGCTCCCACTATTGGGAACAAGTGGTGTGAACACAACTCTTTAAATGAGAAGCAAGGTGTCTCCACTTGTAGCAACACTCCCTGTCATCTCAGCAACCATAAACAACTCTAGAAAGCTCCAAACTGTTGCACAAACTTACATAGCGCCAGTAGAAATGAAAAAGCAAGTTAGCTGCAAGTTGTTGATGTTCCCTTTAAATAGCGTTGGTGGGGGTCTTTCCTACTGCTGAACACATGGTCAGTTGGTCGTAATTAGGAGAGGAACGGCAACGTCCAAAATGGCAGATTGTACGTCAAATCAGCGTTGCACACTCATTGACATCGTGATCTGCCTCATTTCCATTTCTCCAGTGAGACCTGCCCAAAATGGCAACCGCCGCAGAACCCGCCGGAAGTGGGCGGAAGTGAGGCGGCCGCCATTTTTCTTCCAAACCGGCCTTCACGGCCGCCGCTAAAGACTCCAATGTTGCGCCCTCTTTGTTTAATTTAGAAGTGCTCATGCAAATGATCATAATTTATGAGGTATTTTACAAATGGAGTGTGACTTTTCCCTGTGTGATAATATTTGTACAGTATTTTCTCTGTTGGTATTTTATTAACCTAACTATTCCCATTTCTTCATTTGTAAATTCTACCACTAATCCCACCAATGTAAATTAAAGCTACCTAGACAGATTAATGCTCAATTCTATATTCAAACAGGGGTGTTCCTGTTCTCATAAAAATCCATAATAATTCTCCACTTCAATTCCAAGTTGCACCCTATTAAATAGGCAGAATGATAGTCACAGTCATTTGCCCTGTAAAATTCAGGGAATCAGCTGCAATTATCGTGCTTGGTAATTCTACTGGAGATTTTGGACCGTGGACAAAAAATGAAAGGAGAAAGAGGAGGTGCTCCTCCCCCACTCTTCACACTTCCTGAAGCTCTGCAGTAAAGCCTTGGCCATCCCAGAGCTACGGTCCATCAAAAAGACTGAAAATCTATTGGCCCAGAAATTCGGGTCCAACGAAAGTGCCGGTTTCGTGCATGCACTGTGCATGCGCGGGAAACCGGAACTTCCGTTCCCTTAAAGGAAGGGGTTCAGAAGTCGAACGCGTACGCCGGAGAGGCAGCGCGTGCGCCTGGAACTTACGTTTTTTTTTCAGGTTTCTCCGGGAGGGTAAGCCTTCAGCAGTTACACTTTTAAAAAGCAGGCGCAAGGCCTGCTTTTTACAAGGTAAGTGGTGAATTAATTAAAATTAAAACATTTTTTCCACAGGTTTATTATTTTTAAATACTTTAAAGAAAGGTAAGTTTATTTTTAGCCCCGTTAGAAAATGTAATTAATTTTTTCAAAAATTTAAATTATTGTTTAAAATAGTTATTTTATGTAATTTATAGTTATTTTAAAAATGTGATTTTTTTTTATTTAATTGAAGTTTTAGTTATGTTTTGGGGCTTATAGTATTTATAGTTTTGACAGCTCTTCCTGTCAATTTTATGAATGGGCATTTCCCTGCTATCATTGACTCTCCATGGCCCAAGTGATCCCAGGGGACGCTTCGAACTAACTGCGCCCCTGGGATACGCAAGCACTGCGCGCCAGCAGTTGGAGGAGGCCCAGGATCGGAATCCCACGCGGGCCCACAGCTGAACGGCCAGCGCGTGAGGTAAGTGCAGGTCGGAGGCTTGCACCTGCGGGAAGCCTCTGACCCGAATTTCTGGGCCAATGAGCTTGAATAATTAAGTCAGCCTTTACCTTATTTACTAAGGCAAGGATAGGTAGCATCTTTTAAACTCACATATTCAACAACAACGTGCATTTTTACAGAAAAACATCTCAAGGCACTTCACAGAGTCGTAAGGAAAAGCAGATGCCATGGGGAGATTAGGAGGTGGCCAAGAGCTTGGTGAAAAAGCTGGGTTTTAAGGGCAGTCTTAAAGGAATAGAGGATAGTGGGGAGGCAGGGAGGTTCAGGGAGGGAATTCCAGACCATGGGGTCGAGATAGCTGAAGACACAATCTCCACTGATGGGGTGAAGGGATTGTGTTACACAAGAGGCTGAAATCAGAGGAATGGAGAGTTTGGGACGTGGGGTTCTAAGGCTAGAGAAAATTACAAAAATAGTGTAGGGTGAGGCCGTGGAGGGATTTAAACACAAAGATTCAAATTTTAAAAGAAAAATTATGTTTTAATGATGCCAAAAAATAAAAAATATTATTTCATGAATCGAAATTGTAATATTACAAAAGTGATGAATTGGTGTTGGTTTTTGTGGTGTATGTACCTTTAAGACAGAACTACTTTTACAGCTCCTGTATACTGTAGTACCGGCAGTGACCACACCTGTATATAAGCCTTGCGCATGCCTCTGTACCCCCAGTCTTGAGACTACCCTCCTCCAGTAAATACCTGTTTATTGTTAAGTTACAGCATCCATGTGGTTATTGAAAAATATCATACTCTCAGAATCACGGATCTAACAGTGGCGACGAGTGTCGATTCGAATCTACCTGCAACTCTGCATTTCCCTTCGAGGATTCGCTCCGGGAGGGCAGTGTAAGAAAGTCGAGGCCAGGAACACGGGCGTCGACCACGAGCAACCGCCCAGTCGTCCGGCAGAGAGTGAACATCGCAGGGGAGGCTGTGGAGAGCCGGGCTTGGTTCCCCAGCCACGCCGATCAGCAAGAGACTGACGACAGGTCCAGTGCAGACCCTTCCCGTACAGCGGCGGCTGGAGCCGACCGACGGCGGAGAGAAAGCTGAGCAGCGTCGACGGGGTAAGACAGAGGGTGAAGCGCACAGGGCGCAGCTGGGGGTTGAAAACCGAGTGGCGTCGAGAGAAAAAAAAACCGGAGAGAGAGAGGATAAAGCAACAGCCGGGTTCAGGACCGAGTGGCGTCGAGAAAAAAAAAAAGAACGCGCAGAGCACAGCCAGGGCTCAAGGGCTGAACAGTGTCCGCAGGGCGAAGAACGGAGAGCGCGGGAGACGCCATTGAGCCGCGGAGAAGAAGGAAGAGCGCGGGAGACGCCATTTTTAGAAGCCGCAGCGGAGAAGAAGGGCGAGCGCGGGAAGGAAGGAAAGCGCGGGAGACGCCATTTTGTGCCAGCGGAGAAGAAGGGGAAGCGCGGGAGGCGCCATTTTTGACAGTAAATCACACCCAGGGATGCCAAAGAGTGGCAGTATCTCTACGTTCGACAATGAAGTTGAAGATTGGGCGACATATGTGGAACGTATTGAGGTGTACTGCAGGGCGAAAGAAGTGCCAGATGCTAGGAAAGCACTGGTTTTGTTAAATTCCATGGGTGCAAAAACTTATGGGTTACTGTGGAATCTAATAACCCCAGAGAAGCCGGTGAACAAGAATTTCGAAAGCATAGTAGAAATCCTACAGGACCACTTAAACCCCACACCGCTGCTGATAGCAGAACGATTTAAGTTCCATAAAAGGAACCAACACAAAGACGAAAGCAATGCTGAGTACCTAACGGAACTGCGCAAGCTATCGAAACACTGCCAGTTTGGAGTGGGACTAGCAGCTACGTTAAGGGACAAGTTTGTGTGTGGGCTACAAAGTGAAGGAACCCAGAAACGGCTTCTATCAGAAAAGGATCTTACGCTGGACAAACGCTGGACAAGGCTTTCAGTATGGTAGTATCACACGAAGCAGCCGCAAGGGGCGCTGCAGAGATACAACGGAGACCGCAAGAATATGGCACCAATGAAATGTCCTATGGAACAGGGAAGTGCTATCGCTGCGGCAGAACAACACATGACCAGAAGGATTGTTGGTTCAAGGACCAAGTGTGCAGACAGTGTGGAAAAGCAGGACACATAGCAAGAGTCTGCAGGTCTGGGAAGAAAACCAACAGTAAGAAATCTCCACAGGAGAAGTACAAAAAGGTACACCAGGTGAACAGACGAACAGAAAAGTGACACAGACTCCGGAATCAAGGAGCTGGGTTGTCTGAAACTACATAAGGTAACCAAAATGGAGGATCACCAGACTATCTGGGTTACACTCAAGATAGACGGAGTCCAAGTGAAAAGGAATTGGACACAGGATCAGCCCTAACAGTCATAAACCAAAGGGACTACAAGCGGCTATTTTCACATATACCCTTGAAAGCTACAGAGATTGTCTTGAAGACGTACACGGGGCAAAAAGTCTACCCCAAAGGAAAAATAAGGGTGAAAGTAATATATAAAGGCCAGGAAATACCTAAAATGGATATATATGTCATAGAGTCATAGAGTAATACAGCACGGATAGAGGCCCTTCGGCCCATCGTGTCCGCGCCGGCCATCAAGCCCTGCCTAATCTAATCCCATATTCCAGCATTTGGCCCGTAGCCTTGTATGCTATGGCATTTCAAGTGCACATCCAAATGCTTCTTAAATGTTGTGAGGGTTTCTGCCTCCACAACCCTTTCAGGCAGTGAGTTCCAGACTCCAACCACCCTCTGGGTGAAAAAGTTCTTTCTCAAATCCCCTCTAAACCTCCCGCCCTTTACCTTGAATCTATGCCCCCTAGTTATTGACCCCTCTACTAAGGGAAAAAGCTCCTCAGCATCCATCCTATCTATGCCCCTCATAATTTTGTACACCTCAATCATGTCCCCCCTCAGCCTCCTCTGCTCCAAGGAAAACAAACCCAATCTGCCCAGTCTCTCTTCATAGCCGAAGCGCTCCAGCCCTGGTAACATCCTGGTGAACCTCCTCTGCACCCTCGCTAACGCGATCACATCCTTCCTGTAGTGTGGCGACCAGAACTGCACACAGTATTCCAGCTGTGGCCTAACCAGTGTTTTATACAGCTCCATCATAACCTCCTTGCTCTTATATTCAGTGCCTCGGCTAATGAAGGCAAGTATCCCATATGCCTTTTTTACCACCTTATCCACCTGTTCCGCCGCCTTCAGGGATCTGTGTACTTGCACACCCAGATCCCTCTGACCCTCCGTCTTGCCTAGGGTCTTTCCATTCATTGTGTATTCCTTTGCCTTGTTAGTCCCCCCAAAGTGCATCACCTCGCACTTTTCCGGGTTAAATTCCATTTGCCACTGTTCCGCCCATCTGACCAACCCATCTATATCGTCCTGCAGACTGAGGCTACCCTCCTCGCTATTTACCACCCTACCAATTTTTGTATCATCCGCGAACTTACTGATCATACCCTTTACATTCATATCCAAGTCATTAATGTAGACCACAAACAGCAAGGGACCCAGCACCGATCCCTGTGGTACCCCACTGGCCACAGGCTTCCAGTCACAGAAACAACCTTCGACCATCACCCTCTGCCTTCTGCCACTAAGCCAGTTTTGTATCCAATGTGCCAAGGCACCCTGGATTCCATGGGCTCTTACCTTCTTGACCAGTCTCCTGTGCGGGACTTTATCGAAGGCCTTACTGAAATCCATGTATACCACATCCACTGCGTTACCCTCATCCACACACCTAGTCACCCCCTCAAAAAATTCAATCAAATTAGTCAGACATGATCTTCCCTTGACAAAGCCATGTTGACTATCCCTGATTAATCCTTGCCTCTCCAAGTGGAGACAAATTTTGTCCCTCAGGATTTTTTCCAATAATTTTCCTACCACTGATGTTAGGCTCACTGGCCTGTAGTTCCCCGGTTTTTCCCTACTACCCTTCTTGAATAATGGTACTACATTAGCGGTTCTCCAGTCCTCTGGCACATCCCCTGTGGCCAGAGAGGTCCTGAATATATGTGTTAGAGCCCCCGCAATCTCCTCCTTTGCCTCACACAGCAGCCTGGGATACATTTCATCCGGGCCTGGGGATTTATCCATTTTTAGGCCAGCTAAAACCGCCAATACCTCCTCCCTCTCGATGTTAATATGTTCGAGCATATCACAGTCCCCCCGCCCTATTTCTATGTCTACATCGTCCTTCTCCATCGTGAAAACAGATGCAAAAAATTCATTTAGAACCCCTCCAACATCTTCCGGCTCCACACACAGATTGCCACTTTTGTCCCTAATGGGCCCTATTTTTTCCCTAGTTATCCTCTTACCCTTAATATACTTATAAAACATCTTCGGATTTTCCCTTATTTTGCTCGCCAGTGTTATTTCATGGCCCCTCCTTGATCTCCTAATTTCTTTTTTAAGTATCCCCCTGCACTTTTTGTACTCCTCTAGGGCTTCCTCCGTCTTTAGCCTTTTGTATCTACCAAAAGCCCTCCTTTTTTTCCTAATCCATTCTCGTATATCCCCTGACATCCAAGGTTCCCTGTGGTTTTTGGAACCACCCTTGACCTTTACGGGAACATGTTGCCATTGTATGATCTCAATCTCCCTTCTGAAAGCCTCCCATTGCTCCGATGCGGATTTTCCTACAAGTAGCTGATCCCAGTCCATTTTGGCCAGATCCTGCCTTATCCTATTAAAATCGGCCTTCCCCCAATTTAGAACCTTTATTTCCGGCCCATCCCTGTCCTTTTCCATGACCACCTTAAATCTTACCATATTATGGTCATATATGTATTGCCAGATGGAGGACCACCACTGCTAGGACGTGAATGGATCCGGAAGATACAATTAGATTGGCATTCCATACAGGCACTGAAGGTTGAGGCCAAAAAGGATGACGACGTCACACCTGGACGACTGTCAAAAATGCTAACTGACGCAAAAGAAGTGTTCCAGGAGGGACTCGGAACACTAAAAGGCATAACAGCAACAATTAAAATAGAGGAAAATGCAAGCCCAAAGTTTCTTAAGGCCAGACCAGTGCCTTATGCGATCAGACCAGCTGTCAAAGCAGAGCTGGAAGGGTTGGAACGTTCAGGAGTACTGTCCAAAGTGGACTGGAGCGAGTGGGCTACACCCATCATTCCTGTAATGAAGAGGTCGTTGAGTAATACGCCTGGGGAACCAAAGAAGGTCCGCATCTGTGGGGATTTTAAGGTGACAGTGAACCCAGTCCTTCACACGGTACAATATCCGCTTCCACGAATTGAGGATATTTTCGCCTCGCTATCTGGAGGTAAACGCTTCACCAAAATTGATCTAGCCCAGGCGTACTTGCAAATGGAGGTAGAAGAAGCTTCGAAACAATACCTTACGATTAACACTCATAAAGGTCTCTATCAATACAACCGGCTGGTGTTCGGGGTAGCCTCGGCTCCGGCTATCTGGCAAAGGGCAATGGATCAAGTCCTGCAAGGGATTCCAGGGACCCAGTGTTATTTGGACGACATCCTGGTCACGGGCGAAAATGACAGTGATCACCTCGCCAACTTGGAGAAGGTGCTCACCAGATTAAAGGAGTATGGGCTACGAGCTAATCGCCACAAGTGCGAGTTTTTCCAGAAACAGATCTCATATTGTGGCCACGTCATCGATGAAGAGGGGTTACATAAGTCCCCTGAAAAGATTGAGGCAGTAGTCAAGGCTCCAGCACCGGAAAATGTGTCACAACTGAGGTCGTTCCTCGGGCTGGTAAACTACTACCACAAGTTCTTACCAAATTTGTCCACGGTATTACACCCACTGAACACCCTACTGCAAACAGGGGTACCATGGAAGTGGAATGACGAACGTAGACGAGCTTTCCAGAAGTGTAAAGAATTGATCACATCAAAAGAGGTGTTGGCCCATTTCAACCCAGCACTACCAATTCGTTTGGCATGTGATGCATCACCCTATGGTATTGGAGCGGTGCTGTCGCACAAATTCCTCGACGGGTTGGAGAGGCCAGTAGCCTTTTCGTCTCGGTCACTAACCTCAGCCGAGCGCAACTACGCCCAGATTGACAGGGAGGCCCTCAGCCTAGTATGGGGAGTAAAAAAATTCAACCACTATCTGCATGGGCAGAAGTTCACCTTGCTGACTGACCACCAACCACTTGTCTCCATCTTTAATCCTAAGAAGGGCGTTCCAGTGATGACTGCACAACGGTTACAAAGATGGTCCCTGTTTCTAGGGGCGAATCAATATGAAATAGAATATAAAGGCACGAAACAGCATGGGAACGCTGATGGGCTATCGCGCCTGCCACTACCTACTGTGGAGGAAGCACCAGCAGTGGACCCTATCGACATATTTTATTCGTCAATAATTGAACGATTGCCAGTAACGAACGCGGATATAGAGAAGGAGACCCGCAATGATCCGACGCTGTCTCGGGTATATGATTTGACGGTGAGGGGATGGCCAACACATGGCGACTCACTGTTGCCAGCATTCTCATCCAGAAGAGAACAGCTGTCAGTATGCCAGGGGACAGTGATGTGTGAATCCAGAGTGGTGATTCCACCCAAGTTAAGGGAGAGAGTGCTAAATGAGCTACATGAAGGTCATCTGGGGGGAGTGAAAATGAAAAGCCTTGCTAGGGCTTATGTGTGGTGGCCGGGAATCGATCAAGAAATCGAAGACCTAACTAAGAGCTGCTCAGGATGCCAGAAGGTCCAAAATGCACCACCACATGCCCCTCTACACCCATGGGAGTGGCCCTCCTCTCCATGGCAACGGGTGCATATTGATTTCGCTGGTCCATTCATGGACTCAATGTTCTTAATAGCAGTGGATGCTCATTCAAAGTGGCCTGAGGTGATAAAAATGTCCTCAACCACTACAGAGAAAACGATTGCAGTCCTACGGACCATATTTGCCAGAAACGGCTTGCCAGAGCAGATTTGCTCTGATAATGGACCACAGTTTGTGTCCGAAGAATTTCGAAAATTTATGAGAAGCAATGGGGTAAGGCATTACACATCCGCCCCGTATCATCCAGCCACAAATGGATTGGCTGAGAGGTTCGTACAAACCTTTAAGAAGGCGATAAAGGCCATGTGCGACGATGAAATTCCACTACAGCATAAGGTGGACAATTTCTTATTAGCCTACCGAAACGCGACACATGTAGTTACCAACCAGACCCCGGCCATGATGTTCTTTAACCGAAGGCTGAGATCTCGTCTGGACTTGCTCAGACCAAATGTGCGAAGAAATGTTGAGGACAAACAATTCCAGCAGATCAATGAGAAGCCGACAAGGAGCTTCAATGTAGGACAACCAGTCTTGGCCCGTGACTATCGAACAGAGAAATGGCAACCCGGAACGATATGCACAAGGCAGGGGCCATTAGTGTACACAGTGGATGTCGGGGAGAAGATTGTGAGACGCCACGTCGATCAGATCTTAGCGTCACAGGAACAAGTCAACCCCATGTCTCGAGTACCTGGGGATGAACCCGACATACCGGTAGCATCTACCTCAGAACCAGTAGCAGTGGAACCCGATGAACTACCCAATGAAAAGGGGCCAGAATCGCCTCTGCACCAAGAACAAGAACCTCAGGAAAGGCGCTATCCCGAAAGGGTCAGGAAGCCGCCCCAAAGACTGAATCTATAAATGGACTATTGTCGTTTAATGTACATGTTAAAGTGTTAATTGTTATTTGAATATTAGGGGTACTACTAATCTAAAAGGGGAGGAATTGTGGTGTATGTACCTTTAAGACAGAACTACTTTTACAGCTCCTGTATACTGTAGTACCGGCAGTGACCACACCTGTATATAAGCCTTGCGCATGCCTCTGTACCCCCAGTCTTGAGACTACCCTCCTCCAGTAAATACCTGTTTATTGTTAAGTTACAGCATCCGTGTGGTTATTGAAAAACATCATACTCTCAGAATCACGGATCTAACCGTTTTTTTCTGGTTGAACCCAGCAAACTGACCTTTTCAATGTATAGAATACACCTATCAAGCAAGGCAACTTTATTAAATAACCCAGAATTTCAAAGTGCATTCTGTCTAACCTGAATATGACTCATTGCACCGCAGAAATGTTTAGAATTGAGTACTGTGGTCTTATATACTATCTTTCTGTGGCAACGGAAAACCTCAACAGTTCAAAAACCTGAAGGCTCATTGGCAACTGTGTTTTTTGATAACTTATATTTTGCATTTACAATTTTTAGATTTATCATTCAAGATTCAATATGTTGGTGATTGTTGTACCACTTAACAAATTATGATTGTGTGAAGCAAGCCTCTGACCTTGGAGGTTTCAAGCACATTTTTTCATGTTGCGGATTTGCAACGGTGTTGCCTAGTTCCGTGAATCCATACTACTCACAACCTCAATGAGCCGAGATGGGAAAGAGTGTGTGGTGGCAATTCTGTGTCAATTGTTGACATTGCCAACTAAGTTCAGAAGCTATATTAGCAATTACCACATTTGCATTAATCTGCTTACTAATGTATCTTCAAAATGGCAAATGTTACCACACGGATCAGAATTTACAGACCAAAGCAACTAACTTATTACAATTAAATAACACGACACACAAAAATATGATATATATAAATATATAATGAGATAGAAGTCTTGGTAGGTTTCATAAACAAAATCCTGATTTCTGGCATGGGAGATTAATTTGGTTTTGACTTCTTGTATAACTTTCTGTAACAGCTTATCTTATCATATTGTTTCATAATATATCACTCAAGCAAGCAGCAAAATGAATAATTTTATCTGATCAATCACCAACATCTGAAAAAGGTCTAGCCTTGTTTCAGACTCTTAACATTTAGCCTCAAACCCACAATTCTGTTCATTTCCTTTAAAGCACCATTTTCAGACAACCGTGGCAATGCTTAATACATATACACGATTAAATATGATTTTTACGCATTAAATTAGACTGTAGTATGCAAGTACTGATCTAGAATTCACATAATACAACAGCCAATTATACAAACCTATACAAACCTCTTGGTGAAGACACAAACAATGCCTCTGTCCCGAGACAAGCAGGTGTTGCTGGCTAAGTGTATCAAGTTGTTCACAAAGAAATACCAGTTCTTTCAGTCACAAAGCCTCTGTTTATTGAATCAATTAAGCAAACCCTCTTGAACTTTTGACAAAAGGAGGTGGTCTTGCCACAAGCCCATCCCCAGTTTCCCTGAGAAGAATACATACTGCAGCCACACTGCACCAGTGATGGAAGGGATGGCTATTGATTGCAGTGGCAGGAGCTCTGATCAAGCAAAAAGAAAATACTGCAGATGCTGGAAATCTGAAATAAAAACAGAAAATGCTGGAGATACTCAGCAGGTCAGGCAGCATCTGTGAAGAGAGAAACAGAGTTAACGTTTCAGGTCAATGACCTTTCATCAGAATTGGAAAAAAAACAGGAAATGGAACAGATTTTTAAGCAAGTGTGGGAGCTGGGAGCGGGGAGAGGGGATGAAAGAACAAAAGGGGCAGGATAGAAGGCAGGAGAGGTTAGGAGACATTAAGAGATATTCAAGGCAAAAGGAGATGGTAATGGGACAGGTTAAGAAACAAAAGATGGCTGTAGATGAAGTGTAAATTGCGCAGGCAGAATGAAAGACAGCTGCCATGTGGGAGAGAAGAGAAAAAAAAAGTGGAAAAAAATATATGATAGGGGCCGAGGTTATGATCTGAAATTGTTGAACTCTATGTTGAGTCCAGAGGGCTGTAAAGTGTCTAATCGAAAGATGAGGTGCTGTAACTGATCAAGCAGACTGTTCTGTCCTGGATAGTGTTGAGCTTCTTGACTGTTGTTGCGGCTGCATCCATCCAGGCGAGAGATGCATGTTGTATCATACTCCTGACTTGAGCCTTGTAGACATGGTGGGGACTCAGTGAAGGTCTGATCTTCAAGTAAATAAAACAAGCAATTCACCAGTAAACTACATATTAAAATAAGTTTCTGTATTTTAAAAATGTAGGTGATTGTTTTTAAGTTAGGGTCTCAAGCCCAATTGATCAGAAATGAGGCTGTCATTCTTCAAATGGAGATAAGTTTGAAGGTCTGCAATATAAATAGATATGAGATGCACCTTCTCAGCTAACTGTATAAATGTCCAGAACAGACTGTCCTTTTTCATTACTAGTCTTAAATAGAATATTAGTCCTATTGAATAAAACAAAAATGTATTATAGAAATCGTATAAATCAATATAGTCAGGTCCATGCCGTACTGGAAGCAGCCTCAAAAATACACATAATTAGGCCTATTTCAGCAAGCTTCACTTCATACACTATTAAGTAAATTACTGCTAAGCAAATGGTACAGTAGCTACGTAAGAGAGGATTGTAGTCAATTGTTTCATCACAGCCATGGCAAGAAGGCTAGGCCTAACTCCGAAATGCATCTTGCTGCCATAAGAAAGAAAACACTGAGTTAAAGCTGTACTGCCATTTAAACCTGAGTTCCCATTTAAACTCATTACCAGGGGACAGAAGCTGCCTCTTTATCTACTTAGTTAATCATTCCTTTGCAGGTGATACCCCCTCCCTCATTGAGTAGCCTCTTCATTTTTCAGCATTCCCATCACTATGACAATGGTTAAGGCTCAGGAGATAATCCACAGTTTTCAGACATTTCAATGCCAAATATCCTTGGCCTTGCAGACTACAAACTGAGCCATAGAAATCACTTCAACACATTCTCTCTCACAGTTGAGGAAACCTTTAAAACTTTTATATTTATCTATATATATAAAAGGATCTGTCTGTCTGTGTGTATGTCCGGGCATCACTCAAAAGTTATAGAGCATACCTACACATATGTTATATCAAAAGAAAGCTTATGATTAGGGGAGCGTCATAGGCATATTTACTTTTTGGTCAGACAAAAATTGTTCCGACAGTATACAAAAAACGTTAAAAAAATGGCAAAATTCCGCTCATTAGCGTTGAGTGACGTGAAGGTTGACCAATCCTATGGGGGGAGCGCGCTGCGTCACGGGGGGCCTTTCATGGCGTGTGTGGGCGGGGCCTAATCTTTCAAACTGCCGTTAATTTGGCCATCTTTACCTAGCTTTTACTTTTATTCACATTTTAACAGCTGCCACCTTCCTGTTCTATATGGCTTAATGCCAGATCATGTAGTGCAGTTGTCTTCTTAGCTACGGGGTGCTTAAAAACCTGAACTTTAATACAGGGAACTAAGGAAAAGAACAAATTAATTCAGTTTTAAATAGTATTTAGGAACAGTTAGAAATGAAGTGATCCATTTCAAGTATGAAGGAACTCAGTTGTCTTCCAGGGAAGGTCTCCCCACCTTGTGGAGCTGGAGGCCCCAGCCGGGGACTCGGGCTTTCCCCCCCCTCGGCCCGGTCCTCGGCTCCATTTGTGGCCGCGGGCCGGGGACTCGGGCTTTCCCCCCGTCGGCCCGGTCCCGGGGCTCGGCTCCGTTTGCGGCCGGGAACTCGGGCTTTCCCCCCCTTGGCCCCGTCCCGGGGCTCGGCTCCGTTTGCGGCCGCGGGCCGGGGACTCGGCCTTTCCCCCCCTCGGCCCGGTCCCGGGGCTCGGCTCAATTTGCGGCTGCGGGCCGGGGACTCGGCCTTTCCCCCCCTCGGCCCGGTCCCGAGGCTCGGCTCCGTTTGCGGCCACGGGCCGGGGACTCGGCCTTTCCCCCCCTCGGCCCGGTCCCGGGGCTCGGCTCAGTGTCCCAGCACCGATAACCACGTGACGCCCCCGCCCGGGTATCACCCTACTCGGTCCGCTCTCAGTGTCCCAGCCCAGCAACTGCCGGAGGGAGTCTGGCAAACCCGGCTCCGATAACCACGTGACACCCCGCCCCACCCCCGCCCATGGGGTTCACCCTACTCGGTCCGCTCTCAGTGTCCCAGCCCGGGGAGGGAGGGAGCGGGTGGGCGAAAGCGATCACGTGCTTTCTCCAACGATTTTGTTTGATTTCAAACTCTGGCGCGCTCCCTGTTTCTCGCTCCCTGTTTCTCGCGCGCTAGCTTTTTCCCGCCTTCCCCGCCCCAGTGGCCGGCCGTTGGCAAACTGCCGCCATCTTTCCTGTGGCAGCTCATTGAAGCTCCGCTTTGCATTTTTATTTTTGGAATTAACTGTCACTTTTCTTCTCCAGCAATAATAATGCACTTTTTTTTAATGGCTTTCTCCTTCAAAAATCTGAAGTAGTGTCTGAAACAAGCCCAAGGTGTTTTTTTCCCCCCCTTTCATTTGAAGTTTCATCCACATTTGTTCAATTTCCAAATCTGGTAGCCTTTGACACAAACATTGGCATCTCAGATGACTGGTAAGAGTGGTAGGGGGGGTTTTGTTGTTGTTGAGAGAAACAGTGACGTGAATTGCCAACCTCATTAGCGGTTGACCAATCAGGGGAGTGTCATAGGTGTATTTACTTTCAAAAAACATTCAAAAAACGGACTAAATCCGCTCATTAGCGGTTGACCAATCCTACCGCTCATTAGTGTTGAGTGACGTGATGGTTGACCAATCCTACGGGGGGAAGCGCGGTGCGTCACGGGGGGCGTTTCATGGTGTGTGTGGGCGGGGCCTGGGTTAGATACAGAGTAAAGCTCCCTCTACTGTCCCATCAAACACCCGAGATCCCGGGGGAGAGGGAAGCGAGCAGGTGAGTGCAAGATAAACTGCCTACCCCTTCCCCGCGGTATCAACCGTGCGGCCCGAGAGCCCGGGGAAGAGGGAAGCGAGCAGGTGAGCGGCGGCGCACGGGGGCTCCAGGTCACCAAGGCCTCTCTGTCTCTCTCTCTCCTTCCCCCTCTCTCTCTCTCTCTCTCTCTCTCTCTCCCCCTCTCTCTCTCTCTCTCTCTCCCCTTCCCTCTCTCTCTCTGTCTCTCTCTCTCCTTCCCTCTCTCTGTCTCTCTCTCTCTCTTTCCCTCTCTCTCCTTCCCCCTCTCTCTCTCTCTCCTTCCCCTCTCCTTCCCTCTCTCTCTCTCCTTCCCTCTCTCTCTCTCTCTCCTTCCCTCTCTCTCTCTCCTTCCCTCTCTCTCTTTCTCTGCTTCTCTCTCTCTCTCTCTCTCTCTCCTTCCCTCTCTCTCTCTCCTTCCCACACAGACAGACAGACAGACAAACTCATTTATATATATCCTTCCCCCAGTCTCTCTCTCTCTCTTCCCCCCAGTCTCTCTCTCTCTCTTCCCCCCCAGTCTCTCTCTCTCTCTTCCCCCCAGTCTCTCTCTCTCTCTCTTCCCCCCAGTCTCTCTCTCTCTCTCTTCCCCCAGTCCCTCTCTCCCCCCAGTCTCTCTCTCCCCCCCGTCTCTCTCTTCTCCAGGATTGGCAGACTGACTGCTTATCAGGTGGGAAAGCCGGCAGCATCTGAGCAGAGAGTAGGTAGGGAGGCAGGGAGAGATCACGGTCCAGGGGAGTGTAGTGGGGAGGGGGAGAGATCACCGAGGGGGGGGGAAGATTGCAGCGGAAGAGATCGCGGTGGTTAGAGTCTGGTCAGGGGGTGAGATGGTGCTCGGAGGGTACAAGATTGCGGGGGGCGGAGTCGCCGATCGTGGAGTTGGAAGCAGGTAAGCTTGTTGGGCCGGGGGAAACATTCTTGCTCCTCCTGGCCCACAAGCTGTTAAGGTACTTACCTTATCGATCCGGCCTTTCTCGCCTCATTTTACCTACTGGAATTCCCAAGGCCAGGGAAACCTGGCCGACATTAGTTAAAAATAAAAAGCTTGTTAAAGTGAAGGCACACAGCCTCCTTAAAAGCTGTTACCGACCGACCCGTGTCCTGAGAGCGGGTTAGTTGCCTGCCCCCCGACCTGCCTCCGTTAAACTGGAAGTCGGCGGGGTTGGGGTCAGATTTGAAATTTTAAAAATTTTAACTTCTCACTCGACCCAAACCCACCTGTTTTTGGGGGTTAAAATGATCCCGTTACAGTCAGGAGACTTTCATCTCATCAGTGTGCTCTGAAGTTGAACCCAAGTCCCCAGCCAATGTATAGTCTATTGCACTGTAGTTTCATTAAAGAAAGGGTGTCCAACCTTTTGGAAAGGGGGCCAAAATCCACATGGCACAACTATTCAGTGGGCTGTACGTGACTAAAAATCCAACCAAATAAACCAACATTCCTCCAACGTGAGAAATACCAGCCCTCTCATGTTAAACAAGAACAACAACAATTTACATTTATATAACTCCTTTAACATAGAAAAACATCGCTAGGTGCTTCACGGAGCCGAAAGGAGAAAATTGATGCCAAGCGAAAGAAGGAGATATTAGGAAAGGCAACCAAAAGCTTGGTCAAAGAGGTGGGTTTTAAGGAGGGTCTTAAAGGAGGAGAGGAAGATAGATATGGTGGAAGGAGGAAATTCCAGAGCGTGGAGCCCAGGTGGCTGAAAACACTGCTGCCAATGTTGGGGTGAAGGAAGTGGGGGATGCACAAGAAGCTGGAGTCAGAGCAATAGAGGTTTTGAGTGGGGTTGTAGGCTTTAAGAAGTTACAGAGATTGGGAGCAGCGAGGCCGTAGGGAAACCTAAGCACAAGGATAAGAATTTTAAATTTGAGACGTTAGGGGACTCGGAACCAATAATAAAGATATATATGAAGATGGTGGGAAAAATCTAAGCCCCCAAATATAAATGCCAACCCTGCAGACATAAGTGGAAAAATTCAGTATCGCCCCGTTTGGGGTGCCATTATCGGCCGTGTGCAAAGTTTTGCACCTGGCGCTAATTATCGCCCCCCGACGGCAAACTTGGCTTTTATCGCCCCTGGAGGTGATTGGAGCACTAAATCAGGCGCTTCACACCTGTCTTAAGACGCAAAGGCCAAGGAGCGAGGCGCTACCTCACAGCACTGGTGAAGCTCATGTGATGTCAGTCAGCAATGGAACACAGACACACTGGCACCGTCCAATTCTTAAAGGCGAGTTCTGACGAATGGTCATCGACCTGAAACGTTAACTCTGTTTCTCTCCTCACAGATGCTGCTTGACCTGCTGAATTTCTCCTGCATTTTCTGTTTTTATCTTAAAGGGGAGGGTTGATCTTGCTCTCCATCCACATCCTGCTCATTGCCGCCTTGAATCTCGGCCTGAATCTCAGCCTGGAGAGACCTGTACATCAAATCTGCTGGAAAGAACAATGGAGAGAACCAGGGAAAGAGCTCAGAGTGCAGCCCCATAGTCTCTCCTAAATTGATACAAGGAAGGGCAAATCAAAATCAACCTGCAAAGTGCTGCTTAGTACCCAAAACTCCTTCACACAGCATTGAATCTCTCCAGAAGTCTCTCTCTCTCAGAATGCGTGGTGCAAAAATGTCACCAACAAAAAAAGGCAGGAAGCGGTCGCCTTTAAATAGCGCTCCCCCAGTCCCTTCCTGACTGCCAAACGCTCCCCTCAACCTGTCGTTGTTAGCGGCAAGCGGTAAGGCAGGGGGCGCCACTCAATATCTGGTCCGGGGCGTTGCGCACTCAACTGATGTCACGATCTGCCGGCGCAGGAAGTCTTGGTGACAGTGTTTAGCGCCGCCGCAAAATGTCTAGTTAATTTCACGAGCAGCACAAACATCGCCGCGCCCGGGTGCTAGTTGCTTTGCGCCCCATTAGCGCCCTCTTAAGGCGCTAACGGGAGGCGCAGACAACTGAATTTCTCCCCGTAAGAGTTTCAGTCCTCAGACAAATCCAAATGCCCTCCTACTAAAATTTGAAAACCACCATGCAAAAGAATCCAAACTCAATTACAAAAAATTCAGGCCCTGCTGTGCAGTCAAAATCCTAAAAACTACACGAAGCTTCTGCAGCTCACTTACCTTTTTGCAGTCCCTGGCCTGAGCAGGCTGGTCTATTCCCTTGCTTACTCTTCCACAACCTGGTCTGGTCCACTACTGTCTGCTCCCTGCTGCTCTTTCTGCTATTCTACAATTTACACGGTGGAAATTCTTCAGTGTCTTTGAGCTGGAGGAGCAAAATTAACAGCCCCTCAGCAAACACACATATTCAAACAGCAGTGGGTAGGAGAAAAACCAAGAAAAGTCAGAAAAGCAGTTCACGAATGAAAATGTACAGCTTTTTAACCAGTATATATTTCAACCCTTTAAATTCACCTTTATATTGCCACTTCACAACGCTGGACACTGTTTTTAAAAAATTCATTTTTGGGATGTGGGCATCGCTGGCAAGGCCAGCATTTATTGCCCATCCCTAATTGCCCTCGAGAAGCTGGTGGTGAGCCGTCTTCTTGAACCGCTGCAGTCAGTGTGGTGAAGTTACTCCCACAGTGCTGTTAGGTAGGGAGTTCCAGGATTTTGACCCAGCGACAATGAAGGAACGGCGATATACTTCTAAGTCAGGATGATGTGTGACTTGGAGGGGAACTTGGAGGTGGTGGTGTTCCCAAGCGCCTGCTGCCCTTGTCCTTCTAGGTGGAAGAGGTTGCGGGTTTGGGAGGTGCTGCTGAGGAAGCCTTGGCGAGTTGCTGCAGTGCATCTTGTAGATGGTACCCACTGCAGCCACGGTACACCGGTGGTGGAGGGAGTGAATTTTTAAGGTGGTGGACGGGGTGACAATCAAGCTGACTGCTTTGTCCTGGATGGTGTTGAGCTTCTTGCGTGTTGGAGCTGCACTCATCCAGGCAAGTGGAGAGTATTCCATCACATTCCTTACTTGTGCCTTGTAGATGGTGGAAAGGTTTTGGGGAGTCAGGAGGTGAGACACTCGCCGCAGAATACCTAGCCTCTGATCTGCTCTTGTTGCCACAGTATTTATGTGACTGTTCCAGTTATGTTTCTGGTCAATGGTGACTCCAGGATGTTGATGGTGGGGGATTCGGCGATGGTAATGCCATTGAATGTCATGGGACGGTGGTTAGACTCTCGCTTGTTGGAGATAGTCATTGCCTGGTGCGAATGTTACTTGCCACTTATCAGCCCAAGCCTGATCGTCGTCCAGGTCTTGTTGCATCCGGACATGGACTGCTTCATTATCTGGGGAGTTGTGAATGGTGCTGAACACTGTGCAGTCATCAGCCAACATCCCCATTTCTGACCTTATGTTGGAGGGAAACTCATTGATGAAGCAGCTGAAGATGGTTGGGCCTAGGACACTGGCCTGAGGAACTCCTGCAGTGATGTCTTGGGGCTGTGATGGTTGACCTTCAACCACCACAACCATCTTCCTTTGTGCTAGGTATTTTATGCCCATTGATATAGCAAGTAAATGTCAAAGGCCTTGTTTGCAAAGGCAACATATTCATTATTGAGCCTGTGGATAGGAGGCATAAATTTGACAGGATGCAGAATGTTTCCCAGATGTCATGCTTCCTCAGAGTACAGAATGTAGTAGATGGCACCCTTGAACTTGGCATAATTCGCGACAAGCTAGGTGCAATGCTCTGCTCTGGAGGGTGTGCCGTGAAGTAACAAACAGGACAACCCTCCTCACACCAACCTCAGCAGCAGTATATCCACTTTACCAGCTATCAAACAGAGGGATCAATTGCCCACTGACTCCATTTCATGCCTCGTCATTGGGCTTTCTAGCACGTTATTTTTGCCTAGCAGTTCCTTCTTGTAATCCCTCTTCGCAGCTTTTGGAAAGGTGGAAAAATATTCTAAATCATTTTTCAACCTTCATAAATAGTGGAACAATAAGGCCAATTCTGCAACGGTGCGCTATCCACGCATTCCAGAAGCATGCCTTGCTGAATCAAGCCCGAGCGCTCAATTTGTGAAATACTAAATTTGCTGACACAAATTTCTTTCTACTTTTTGAAGGCTTGATACAGAGAATGCATGGGCCTTATTATACCTCTAATTTGTAATCATCTTTATGTAACTTGCTTCCACTCTGAAATCTGGAAATTCTTTTTCAGCTGTTCACTCTTCGAGCGCTGCTTGGCCATTTAAAATGGGATTTGAAGGTGCGATTGACAGTTTACTGTAGCATTGCAAGCCCTCCTTTTGTCTTCCTTTTTATGTATAGCTGTTTTTTCACTATCTTTAGTGCATTACCTTTAGCAAATTACTTTCTGCTGCCGTTTGCTGTATTTTTGTATTGCAAAATTGCTTTTGCAGAGACTCCTTTTCCTATTGCACTGTTGCTGACATTAACAACAAGCAGTGTTCAGCATGGGAATTCCATTGGGTATCCCAATGATGCATTTGGAACAGGATGAGGAGTTCATGGACAGGGAACAAAGACAGGTGCAATTGCTCCTCAGGTGTCTGGTGACCATTTGGCCTTGTCCCAAGAAACAAGTCTTCAGACTAAGGGATGCCTGCTTGGTATATCTGAGGGGACCTGTCTTCACTGTCTACATTTCACGAGAGAGGCTGGCACAGAGTTACACTTGAACCTGACCTCCAGACAAGATCGACCATGGGGACTGGTTACCACAGCATTAAATTTCCACATGACTGGATTGTTCCACTTACCTTCAGAATACCGAAGCCTTGTTTGCCACAGAAAACGCTTTAATCACTTTCCCTATGGAAAGGAAACAACAGCATGAGAGCGCTGTACTATTATCAGGTGGCTGGTTTTCCAAAAGTGCTGGACTCATTAATGAGACACATGTAGCCATCAGCGCCTAACAACAACCCCTCGGTATATACAAATGGGAAAAGCCTTCATTCCAATATTGTGCAGTTAGTGTCAGACCACAGGCACAGACTAATTCAATTTTATGTGCGATACCCTAGCAGTAGTCATGATGCCTTCATTTTGCACTAATCCATTGTGCTGCTGTTATTTGAAGGATCAAGCTAGGCTGGCTGGTTGGCTTGCTGGCTGCTAGGGAACCAAGGATACCCACAGCAGCCCTGGCTAATGACTGTTGAGGAAACTCTTGGGGCAGATTGCAAATACACTGAAACCTGTACAAAAGGACACCTGCAAAAAACAGACACTTACTGACAGTCCCAAATAACTTACATTATAATAGATACAAACTGCCCTTGAAATCACAGACATTTGCAAATTATGAACTTTAATATACCAAGTCTGTTTACAACTTAAAACACCGGATGTGCAGGGAAGTGCGAGGTGGCAGGGTTAAAAATGGCTTTTGTGTAATGGAAATCTCTGTACCCAGTTTGTATCGCGGCTGGGAAACCTCTCTATCTCTGGGATTGAACGCTTGCACAGCTGTATCCCAGGGATAGAGGGGTTTCTCTGCCACTATGGATGCTGGGTAAAAGGATCTTCATTACACAAAACCCGGGAACTGCCGACCGGGGTGGGAGGAAAGAGTCGGGAATCGGGGGCCCTGAAATCACGGAACGGTGGCCTGAACTCACAGGGCGAACTGAAATTGTGCGGGTGGTGGGGCTGAAATCACAGGGATGCTGAAATAGCTTGGGGGGTGAAATCGCGAGGGGGGTGCTGAAATCACAGGGACTCGAGTTGGGTGGGAGAGGGAGACTGTGGAATGGGAGCTGGGGGGCAGATATGGAGACTGGGGGTTTGTGGGGAGAGATGGCGAGAATGGTTTTGAATTTTCCCTGTCCTTGGTTTCCCCTCTTCGCCTGCTCTTGGGTGGCCTCCTGGTTCTTGGAACTTTTCACACAATAGCTGCTGGCGTGAAACCACAAATAAAGATTCTCAACTACAGAGAATCCAACCTTAATACAGTAAATTAATAACATTTGTAGGAAGTCATGTGATCCAAAGTCATGTGATCTGATGTCACATGGTCGGAATATGACGTGATCAAACATCCAGGAATGCCTCCAACCAGAGTTGGCAGCCCTACTCCACCAGTATGTCAGGTATTGATGAGCTACTAAACCCCCCTACCCACCCTCAGCACTTCAAACATTAGCAGCTGCAGCACACAGAGTGAGGGAGTCCTGGACATGGGGTCTACAGAACATGAAATTCCCCCCCCCCCCCAATTTGGCTGGGATCTGCCAGGCACTCTGGCCCTACAGCAGACACTTTACCCTGTGCAGGCTGCCAACGTAGCAGATCCCAGAATCAGGACATCCCCCCCACCTCCCCTCGATGGAAAAGGACCATTGGATGGCAATGAACTGGGAAACCCAACTAACAGAAAACAAACTGAAATCAAATCCTGCTGGCAGGGCTCCAGAACTAGGCAGGTGAGGGTGGAAAAAAAAGAAGGAATGCCGCAGGAGATACAGCCAATTCTGGAATATTTGGCTCATCCGGTTCTCTGTACATATAATAACCATTTTAAAAATAAGGACAGCTGCAAATAAAGGACACCTGATGCAAGTTCCTTAGGTGTCCCTAATTTACAGCTTTCACTGTCCAACCAAATTCTGGTGCAACATACAGTTGGCATGCTGAAGCAGAGATTCTAATGTTTGGACAGATCGGAGAGAGGTACTATTCCAAAGCCATGATATATGTCAAAAATTATCAGTATGTGCTGGATATTGTACAATTTCGCTAAACAGACAGGGGAACCCATCAGGGGAGTCAGCCTGAAGCCTTGAAGAGGAGGAAGCAGAAATTTTGCAGCTAGGAAGGCTAATGTGTCAATCAACAGAACTTTTACTAAACTCTCTAAACGTGGCCCTGCATGAACAGTTCTATGGAGAGAATGGCCCAGATATTCCGATCGCAGGCCTCCCGCGGGCGGAGGACTGCAATCTGGAAAAATCTGCGCCCTTACCTGAGGGCTCCCAGGACGCGCACAATTCCGATGCTGGGCCTCTCCAAACTGCCGGTGCGCAGGGCCCACGTATCCCAGGGGCGCAGGTAGTTCGCAGCATCCCTGGGATCACGTGGGCCATGGGGAGCCAATCACAGAAGGGAATCTCCCTTCAAACACTTGACAGGAAGACCTGTCAAATATTTGAATGGAGATCACCCCCAAAACACAGTAAAACTTTAAATAAATATTTTTAAAAATCACATTTTTAAAATGATTTGAAATGACAATAAATTAACTATTTTAAACAATAGACGAGATATCTCACAGGGTTATGCCACATCTGTACTACCTAGCTGCCCTGCTTCAATAACTCTAGATATGGTAGATATTGGCCTGGAATTTGCGGTCGGGGTGACGGTGAATAGGCAGTGTTCGCCATCATTCCACCCTTTCAACTGACCGCAACTTTGGGATTTGGTGCATGCGCAGACGCATGCGGATAATGTTGTCACCAGTTTTCTGTACCGGGCACAAGCTTATAATGAATACATTAGAGCACAGTGATGGAAATGGTTTGGGGCTAGTATTCAAAGTTTTGAAAGATGCTGCAAAGCCAGAAGCAGTTCTGTCCTTTTTTTAAAAAGACTTGTGTGATTCTGCAGTGAGGTTTGTGTGCTTGCTAAAATGGCCAGCCCTGTTGCAAAGACAATTGTGTGTCATTTCCTGTTGCTATTTTGATGATGTCATAGAGCCATCCTGCTTACAGTTGCTATCGCTTTTAATGTTTGTGGTCACAGAAGACAGAACACGTGTACATCAATTTTTAAACATCACACAAACAATATTTTTTAAAAATCAAATAAAATTACCACATCACGTTTGTCAGCCATTCATATGGTAAACACAATTGTTTAAAAACTTCAAATAACACCTGTAATTTAGTGTATGGTTTACTAAGGCATATGTAATTTTTTTTAAAAGACAAAAGTCAAAATACAAATAAAAGAAGAAAAACAGTTAAGATAGAAGTGGAATATATTAGTACATGTCTATGTTTGACATCTGGGGGGGGTGCGATATGTGTTTTTTGACGCACATAGATAGCACTGGCATCTGCTCATGACAGTGTGCCCCAGAAATGCTTGTAGTGTTAAGACCTGTGAGTGTCCTACAGTGTTACCATTCTGTACAGCGCCAGGCTATCATACATGGGCTGGATTTTCCTCTGATTGGCAGGTTAGCAGCGGGGCCGGAGTTCAACCTGTCCACATGATTCATTGCCCGCAAAGTGGCTTCCCCGCACAGGCCTGAGTTGAAATTGCATTCAGGACCCGATGATGTCATCAGACCCCAATCTGCATCTTAATAAAGGATTCCTCCAGCCTTTGCTGCCTGTTTAAAAGAACAATGCTAAAATCAGGATCGATGCGAAGCAGGTGGGAAATCGGCAGATAATTCCCCCGGAGTATTTTAACTGCTTACCCACCTGATTTCCGCTGGGCGGGTGGGAAGGCTTCTGTTTGTCCTTGTTATGGGCTTAGCTATTTTCGCAGCCATCTACAATGACCTGTGTATCTGCACACAAAGGCCCCTCTGCTTCAAAACTTTATTTAAAATGTTACCATATATGGTGTACTGACTTAATCTATTCTTGCTTCCAGATGCATTACTTAAGATTTTTCTACATTAATCTGATCTGTTACACGCCTGCTGATCTTATCTATATCCTCCTTTGGCCTTTCACAACCTTTATCACAATTTTCCATGACGTCAAATTGGTTGCATTAGGAAATTTGCTTTCTGTCTGTTCATTCCTCTTAATTCCATTTGCCATTGGTCCTGAAATTCTGTGGGCTACAATCCAGTCATACTGGGATTGTTCCACCCACCAGAGTTTGTAGGGACAATGGGAGGGCATCCCATTTGCTTGTAGGCACCAACGTCACAACCTGTCCCATGCAGCCAGAAAATGGGGCACCTGTCCACAATTGGGGTTGGGGGAATTGCCTCTTCCCCGCTGGGGCACTCTTGCACCCATATGGAGGCCGGTGCAGCTCACGTCTCTTGGCACACTGGCCTCCAGTCCCACACTGTGATGGCTGAGTTGTGGAAGTAGGAACTCGGGGCATAGGGATAAGTGTAAGGAAGCATTTGATACATTCCAGCCACTGTTAAAGAGTAGGACAGCTGTAAGAATGAGCAGCAGTCTTTAATAGATGCTCAGGAAATGCTATCCCTTAACCTTTGTGTGCTCACAGTGAGCATGATGTTGAAATTTAAATTAGCAACCTTATGTTATCTGGCCAGCTCAGCCATATACGCTGTGGCAGCACAGATTCTTAGAATAATAGTTGCAACATCACTGTGCCAAGGTTACATTATCAGCTTTAGTTTTTAAAATAGCTAACAATGAATTGCAGATGAGAATCAGTTAGATATTGGCCAAGGATAGAGATGGAGATAACATAAGAATGTGGGAACACAAAAAGATCATTCACCTTTGCTTGGCCATCTGTTCTGGACCAGATCTGACCATTTGTCACCTTTTTCCTCCTCGAAACCCGTGGCTTTCTGCTCAGGAATTGATTGATTTCCTTTTGGAACGCTGCTACTGAGTCAGCACTTTCTGCACATGGTGGTAGTCTATCCCATAAGTCAACAGGCTTAAATGCCTTAAACTTATTTCTTCAGTTAAATTTTGTTTTTTAGTCCTTTGCTTATCATCACGTTTTTTGGTGCTGTGCACACAATGTTCTGAGCCTTTACCGTGTGTTTCAATGTTGGGATCAACATTGAGTACCGGACAGGATGCTCATCCTGGAGATGGATCTGCTAGACACATTATCCAAGGAGGTCTCTTAAGTCAAAAAACCTGGCATGATGGGTCTGCACAATCTGCTTTTTCATTTAAAGATCGCCTCTAAGGGACAAGACGTTTTTAGCAAACTTTCTAAGAGATTTCTTATTGCTAATACTTTCCTTCCAAGAGTGAATAGCTGTAGATATAAACCTGTTTCAGTCACAAACATGTTAAATTCAAAATGAAATTGTATATACACATTATGAGATATAATTGTGTTAATTATCATTTGTTGAATTATTTCGCCATACAGGCAGAAATTATGGAGGTATTGCAGTTCATTCATTTTCCAAACACTTCATGATTCCTTTAAAAAGGAATTAACATTATAAAACCAACTTATATTCTTTACCTTTTGCCTCTTTCTCTGGTCCTTTGAAACAAAACAATTCTGTTTTAATGTTGTGCTCAATCAAAGCCCAATCATTTATCAAAAGTATTATCACGAATATCCTGGACTAGTAGTTATCTACATTCGGTAAACACTAAGCTGCTGAAAGCACTGTAACCACTGAAATATTCATGAGCTGTATTCCATAAAAGTATATTTTCAGAGCACTGAGTTGCTTCATTCACTTTTGGGATTCGATCCAACCCAGACAGATGGGGTGAAACTCTTTCAGACAGCTGTTAAAGCCCCAAGTGACATTTGTTTGTGCAGTCTGAAACCAGGCTAGTGCATCTGAATTCACAGCACAACCTGCCTTTCAAGTCTGTACAGTTGGCACTGATTCAGCAATACAGTATGGGAAAAGCCAGTGTATATGCAATGGGAGCGGTTCTTCTGAGAGTCAAATTTACGCAGCATGGTAGAGAGATTATAAAGGTTGCTCTCCATTGGATCGACACCATACCATGCCTGATTCATGCAGTTTGTGATCCTTCCATTGAGTATTTTTTAAGGGAACATGCTGTCTGATTCCCTAATTGGGTGCTCCTGGTAAGAAGTGGTCGATTAAGGATTCAGCCCTATATTCCATTTCTCGTTATCCTTCATCTTGATGAGCATAACTACATTCAAAAATATAGGTTCTGAAATTACTCTCTGGATACGAGTGAACGAGCACTCTGCATTTTTCTGAAATTCCTCGCTCTCTGCTCTCTTTCTTAACCTATTTATTTTAAAAGGGTTAAGCATCTGTCTCTTAGTACACAAAAACACTCGAATTCTATTTGATTCTGTAACTATTAGGCAGAATCTGCAGATGCATTTTTTTCAATTTTTTTTCCCCTTCATCCCTTCAAGTGGTAACTGATGTGGAGATCTGTTTGCAGAAGTGCCGGCTTCCTTGCTGTATCTTGTCCAAATGGCTATTCTTCAAGACTGAAGCTAGCCAATTAGTGTAGGTAATTACACAAGGCAACAGAGCCAACCCTAAACCTGCCCTCAGCTCCATGTTCAGGCACATGCTCTCTCACAGCAGTTACTGGTTAACAATCCAGAAGGAGCAGGCGCCCTGGCTGACCTTCCATTGCTAACCCAGAACATGGAGAGCAATTGTAGTGTCCACCACTGCCCAAGTTGAGATCAGTTAACTCAGCATAGACCAGGTATTACAGAACATTTTTTTGGTCTGTACACCAAGCATTGCATTTATCCACTAAGGCATCTAGGAAGTCCTGCACAAATACTTTGCTATGCTTTTACCCAGTAAGCTATTTCTGTGCCATTGTGTACATAGGAATGATGACTGCGAAATTGGGAGGTTCAAGGTTTTGCTGAAAAAATGGCGGCCGCCTTGCTTCCGGTGCAGAATTTAGCAGCCGCTATTTTGGGCAGGTCGGCAGCGCTGAAATTGCCTGCGCTCGCCGCCCACATTTAAATGATGCAGATCGTGATGTCAATCGGCGTGCAACACCTGAATTGATGCACAATCTGTGATTTTGGAAGTCATTACTCTTGATACCACCCTCTCCAAACCACACACAGAAGAACGTGCCTGCAGCAGTACAACAGATGCTGCCAATGCTTCTTAAAGGGACACACACGTCTTTCAGGTAAGTTTAGATTTTTGCTTTTGGACTTTTTAAAAACTTTTTTTGGAGTAGTTGCTTGGTACAATACATTTAAAAAGTTGTTAAAGTGTGCAGGGAGTGCTGCTAGACGTTTGCAAGACCTTGGCTGTTAAAGGAAGGCCTCTGAGAACACCACTTGCTCCCAGTTCTGGGGGCTCTCGTTGCAGTCCCCCTTGGGCTGCAGCATCACATGAAGATGAAACAGAGGCAACAAAAGGGACAAGCTGCTAGCAGAAGAGGAGGAAGATGAAGGAAGGAGGAAACCCAGACAGCCTCTTTCTGGCCAGGATATCCGGGATGGAATCATCCGCCTGTGGTACCAGTGACCACAACCCCAATTCCTCTTTCAACATTTGTCCCACCTTCTCTCTGTTACTTTCCAATCCAACTTTATCAATATACATCCAATATTACATCAAAAAACCAACTAATCCCACTTGTGCATTCCCTTAGTGATGGTGGAGGTGAAGCTAGCAATGTGAGGTGTCCCTCGAGTTTGCTGGAGATTGTTGGTAGGTGAGCGATGGAGGGGTTGTGCAATGAGCAGTTTGCGAGGCTAGTGGTGCTGTTGGTAGGAGACGGCTTTTGAAGATGCATTCACTGACCTTGACTACTCGTCTGAGGTCATGAGACCTCTTTGGGCACTGGAGCGAGGTCCTGGGGGTGACACTGCTGGCAGTGACCACCTTGGCGATCTGGTCCCACATCCTTCTTTCTGGAGGGCCTCCTGGCCCCCTGTGGGTAGAGGAGCTTTCTTCCAGTGTTGACCCCCCTGCACAAAGCTGGAGTGCTGTGTCCGAGACCATGGGTGCCCTTTCCCTGGCCTGTTAAGCCATTTCTGTTAGTGCTGAAGCACTTTCAGCATTTTTTTATGTGCAGAAGGCAGTTCAGCTGTAAGAGCTGCAAACTACCTAGTGCTGAAGGATTTTTTTTAGCAGAAGGCAGTTCTCCTTAAGAGCTAGAGACTGCCTTGAAAAGGAGCAGGCTAGCTTTAAGAAAAGTCAGCTTCACTCCAGCGACGCAAACTTGGGCCCCCTGCTGAGCACACAGCCTGTCAGCAGCGCATTAGTCGCTAGGCCGTGTGCTCCTATATCATGATAATTAGCAGCACCAAATGAACATGCTGCCTATGCTTTCTGAATAGGTGTGGGCATATCTCGCATCGCGGTGCCTGCGCCCGTTTTTGGGCCTTATCGAATTTTACCCCCGAAGTACTTTTCAACAGGTTATTAATCCAGGCATCAGATTGTCTGAATAAATATTGGAGCTGGGTGAGAGAGTGCTTTCAGTTTTTATTATTTGTTATCTTAAAGTCCCTTAATATCTTTCCTCCAGCAAGGTGGGTAGGCAGACTATACCTAGATGACATGTTTAAACTAGTCTCTAGGAATAGGGGACAAGTTGACTCCCCTTGTACTCCTCAGGGTAGATTTTATGAATTTGCATTGCACTGGAAGCCCGTAGCAGGAAACTTTGCGGGGAGGTCAGCCAGACCATGGGGATTTTTCCAATAAGCAGAAAATCCTACTAATGCCTAGCCCAAATTCCTGCTATACACTCCCAGTGCACTAATCTCTGTGGTAGGAGCATGAATTCAGAAAATCTGTTCTCAGATCTGAAGTTTTAAGTGCCTCCACTCAGCACCTCCCCCCGGCAAGCCGAGCAGAGATCGGGTTTGCAGAGCAGAGCTCCGATCCTCGCCCCTTCCATGGAACAGCACGAATAGTAGATGTGAGTGAAGAGGTTTTGTTGCTGACTTTGTTTAATTGTGGGGCACAGACTCCTAGTTTGAATTGGTATTAACTCTCTGTCAAATTTCATATCCTTAGAACACAAAAACATTCCCCTCTTCCAGCCTGTTCTGGTTCCAAAACCAGTTTGAAGATATTTTGTTATCTCTCATTGTTTGTGGTGGATACATATCTCTGTTGCCATGGAAAAATCCCACAACTGTTTGAGTTGGGGAGTGGAGGCTTGAAGGTAAAGCACCTTAAGCTGGAGTGTTGCCTGTTTTTCTCAGCGAGAATAATTTTACCACCTTGCTATTGTACTATTCACAAGCTTTATTTTTTTAAAACATTTTTGTAAGCAAGGGACATTGTAAATACTAAGAATAAATCGTGTTTTTATTTTGTTTACTTGAGCATAATATATTAGGTTAGTTTATCAAAACATACTTGTGTTTGAAATCTCTGGAGTTAAAGAATTTTGGCCTAGAAATTCGATGGTACCGCACTTTTTTGTAGATACAAAACGGGCGCCTAAACATCCAATATGGTGGGCAGGGCGCGAGTGCTCATTACACACCGGAAATGCACTGCCTGCCATATTGGTATAGGCAGAAAAAGAGGTGTCCACGGCCTGCACCTGAAATAGGCGTTAGGCCCCTTTGCATATGCAAATAGGGGTCCTAATCAATGCTCCCCCTAATTCTTTGGGGGGTGCGCGACCCCTTTAAGAGGCTGTGTGGTCCTTTCACAGTTTCATGAAACTTAACATTAGTATAGTCGGTCCCAGGCTGTGTGGGACCGGCAGAGAGCTGCGCAGCTTAGCGGGAACTTTGGTCCTAATGCCTGTTTGAGGCCTCTTTTGCAAGGTTGCATTCAGGAAAACATGGTCTACATGCAGCCTAACTAGTAGTTCTTAAAGGGACCACTGGAGGCTGCCACTAAAAAGATTCTTTTTTTAAACAATACTTACCTGTGGAAGAGTGCTCCTTCTGACCTCTCTCACAATCGTACCCCTGCGTCCCGATCGCTTCACCCCCTCTCCCAGGACCTACCAGAGGGTCGCAGCTGCCGACCCCGCAGCCCGAAATTGAAATCCTCTTCACCGGCAAGCCGTGTGGGGATGCCCAGCAGGAGTCTGTAGCTCGCCAGTCTCATATAAATGAGCCTACACATTTTGGCGCAGGGATTGTGCCCAGGGCCCTGGTCGCGCTGCCTACCTATTTCTCGGCCATAATATTTGTTACATAAAAGTTAAGTAATCTGTGAAAATGTGACATCTTTCTTAAATAATCACTGGAACGTCTCTCATACAATAATTTAAATGGTAAAGCTTATTTTGAAAATGTACTTAGATGGATGTGATCACACTTCTTGAACTTCATATCGGCCCTGAATTTCCTCAGATTTTCTGCCGCTGTGCTTCTGTAAATTCGTCAGAAGTGTAGCTGAAACCTCGTTGCCACTTTTCCAAAGTAACTTTAGCAGGGCTTAACTGTTTCAGGAATATATAGCTTAGACTAGGGACCTACAATCAATAAAAGTAAACCACAGAGAAATCTTGAGTAGGAACCTCCACCTTTTACTCAAAAATAAAATCTCTTACGTTTTCAGAATCTTGTTCTCCTTTATTAAGGACAAATCCCACTTTAAAAAAAAATCATCACTTTTCTCTGGCATTTTCTCGCTCCCTCTCCTGAAAGCATTGAGCCTTCACAAAGATACAGTTCCATGTGTGCTGAGGACCTTCCATTAACCTGCCCAAGTACTCATTCTTCACCTGTGAGCCTTGTAATGTATATACCTTTAAGGGGGGAACTACGTTTTACAGCTCATGTATACTGTAGTACCGGCAGTGACCACACCTGTATATAGCACTGAGTAGTAATCTGTACAGTTCAGTTCCAGAGTGAGCCACGTTGAGTAAACACCTGTTGTACCGTTCTCCTGCAGTCTTGTGTCTTACTACTGATGGACACAACATTGGTGACGAGGCAAATTCGATCCTACCTGCAACTCTGCATCACCTCCCAAGGATTCGTTCCTGGAGACCAGTAGATTGGAGGTCAAGGCCAGAGACACGGGCGTCGACCACGGGCAACTGCCCAGTCATCCAGCAGAGACTCGAGAATTGCGGGGGAGGCTGTTGAGAGCCAGGCTTGGCTTTCCAGTCGCGGCGGTCCAGCGAAACGGGCTGGCAACAGATAGTGCGCAGACCCTTCCCGGACAGCCGCGGGCTAGAGCCCGACCGAGCGGCACAGCAAAGGGCCGAGCAGCGTCGACGGGGGAGAGAGAGAGAGGGCAGAGCGCACAGGGCGCAGCCGGTGTTCAGGGGCCGAGCAGCGCCGAGGAGAGGGAGAGAGACGCGCAGAAACCCATGAGGCGCCGCCATTGCCACGAGGACCGCCGAGAGCGGCGTTGGCAGCAGTGCAGGAGAAGCGCGTGAAACCTACAGGGCGCCACCATTACCACGAGGACCGCCGAGAGCGGCGTTGGCAGCAGCAGGGGAGGAAGGAAAGCGCGGGAGACGCCATTTTAAGCCATTTTAAACCACACCCAAAATGCTGAAGAGTGGCAGTATCACCGCATTTGACAATGAAGTCAAAGATTGGACTACATATGTCGAACGAATAGAGGTATACTGCAAGGCAAATGAGGTGTCAGATGACAAGAAAGCGCCGGTATTGTTAAATTTAATGGGTGCAAAGACGTATGGCTTATTACAAAATTTAGTAACCCCAGCGAAGCCAGTGGAAAAGAGTTTTGGAGACATAGTGACGATACTACAGGAACATTTAAACCCCACACCGCTGCTGATAGCAGAAAGATTCAAGTTTCACAAACGGAACCAGCATAAGGATGAAAGCAATGCTGAATATTTAACAGAACTGCGCAACCTATCGAAACACTGCCAGTTTGGAACGGGACTGGCAGATACCTTAAGGGACAAGTTTGTGTGTGGGCTTCAAAGTGAAGGAACCCAGAAATGGCTTTTATCTGAAAAGGACCTTACGCTGGACAAGGCTTTCAGCATTGCGGTATCATATGAAGCAGCATCACGGGGCGCTGCAGAGATACAACAGAGACCGCAAGAATATGGCACAAACGAAATGTCATACAGAACAGAGAAGTGCTATCGCTGCGGCAGAACAACACACGACCACAATGATTGCTGGTTCAAAGACAAAGTGTGCAGACAGTGTGGAAAAGTAGGACACATAGCACGAGTCTGCAGGTCGGGAAAGAAAACCAGCAATAAGAAATCTCCAAAAGAAAAGTACAAGAAGGTACATAAGGTGACGGAGAATAGTTCAGACGAACAAAAGAGTGATACCGACTCCGAAAGCAGGGAGCTGAGTTGTCTGAAACTACATAATGTGATCAAAACGGAGGATCACCGAACCATTTGGGTCACTCTCAAGATAGCAGGAGTCCAGGTAAAAATGGAATTGGACACAGGATCAGCCCTAACAGTCATAAACCGACGGGACTACAAGCGGCTATTCTCACACATACCCTTGAGAGACACAAAAATTATTTTGAAGACGTACACGGGGCAAAAAGTCTACCCCAAAGGAAAAATAAGGGTGACCGTTATATATAATGTTAAGGAAACACCAAAACTAGACCTGTATGTATTGCAAGATGGAGGACCACCATTACTGGGACGTGAATGGATCCGGAAAATACAGCTGGATTGGCATTCCATACAAGCACTGACTGTGGCTGCCAAAAAGGATGACGACGGCACACCTGGGCGACTGTCAAAGATCCTAACCGACGCGCAAGAAGTGTTCCAGCAAGGACTCGGAACACTAAAAGGCATGACAGCAACAATTAAAATCGAAGAAAACGCAAGCCCAAAATTTTTTAAGGCCAGACCGGTACCTTATGCGATCCGCCCAGCCGTCGAAGCAGAGCTGGAGAGTTTGGAACGTTCAGGAGTACTGTCGAAGGTAGACTGGAGCGAGTGGGCTACACCCATCGTCCCTGTGATGAAAAAATCATTGAGCAGCACGCCTGGGGAACCAAGGAAGGTTTGCATCTGTGGGGACTTTAAGGTAACAGTGAACCCAGTCCTTCACACCGTGCAATATCCACTTCTGCGGATTTAAGATATTTTCGCCTCGCTATCTGGAGGGAAACGCTTCTCTAAGATTGATCTGGCCCAGGCGTATCTGCAAATGGAGGTAGAAGAAGCATCAAAAAAATACCTCACAATCAACACCCATAAAGGTCTCTACCAATACAACCGGCTGGTATTCGGGGTAGCATCAGCTCCGGCTATTTGGCAAAGGGCAATGGAACAAGTTCTGCAAGGGATCCCAGGGACCCAGTGTTATTTAGACGACATCCTAGTCACGGGCGAAAATGACAGTGATCACCTCGCCAACCTGGAGCAGGTGCTCACTAGATTGAAGGAGTATGGGCTCCGAGCTAACCGCCCCAAATGCGAGTTTTTAAAAAAAACAGATCTCGCATTGTGGCCACGTTATCGAGAAAGAGGGGTTACATAAGTCCCCAGAAAAGATTGAGGCAGTAGTCAAGGCTCCAGCACCGGAAAACGTGTCACAATTGAGGTCATTCCTCGGGCTGGTAAACTACTACCATAAGTTCTTGCCAAATTTGTCTACAATACTACACCCACTGAACACCCTACTGCAAACTGGGGTGCCATGGAAGTGGAGTGACGAATGTAGACGAGCTTTCCAGAAGAGCAAAACACTAATCACATCGAAAGAGGTATTGGCCCATTACAACCCAGCACTACCAATTCGGTTGGCGTGTGATGCGTCACCCTACGGCATTGGAGCGGTGCTGTCGCACAAATTCTCGGACGGCTCAGAGAGGCCAATAGCCTTTGCATCACAATCACTAACCTCAGCCGAGCGTAACTACACCCAGATTGACAGGGAGGCCCTCAGCCTAGTGTGGGGAGTGAAAAAGTTCAATCACTATCTGCACGGGCAGAAATTCACCTTGCTGACTGACCACCAGCCTCTTGTCTCCATTTTTAATCCGAAGAAGGGCGTTCCGGTGATGACTGCGCAACGACTACAAAGATGGTCACTCTTTCTAGGGGCGCACCACTATGAGATTGAATATAAGGACATGAAACAGCATGGAAATGCTGATGGGCTATCGCGCCTGCCACTGCCTACTGCGGAGGAAGCACCAGCAGTGGATCCTTTCGAAATATTTCATTCGACTACAGTTGAATACCTACCGGTAACTAACGCTCGTATAGAAAAGGAGACCCGAAATGACCCGACACTGTCTCGGCTATATGATTTGACGGTGAAGGGATGGCCAGCACATGGCGACTCACTGTTGCCAGCATTCTCGACAAGAAGAGAACAGCTGTCAGTGTGCCGGGGGACCTTGATGTGTGGATCCCGAGTGGTAATTCCACCCAAGTTAAGGGATAGAGTGCTCAATGAGCTTCATGAGGGTCATCTGGGAGGGGTAAAAATGAAAAGCCTTGCCAGGGCTTATGTGTGGTGGCCGGGAATCGATAAACAAATCGAGGACCTGACCAAGAGCTGCTCAGGATGCCAGAAAGTCCAAAATGCACCACCACATGCCCCTCTACACCCATGGGAGTGGCCCTCATCTCCATGGCAACGGGTGCATATTGATTTTGCTGGTCCATTCATGGACTCAATGTTTTTAATAGCCGTGGATGCGCACTCGAAATGGCCTGAGGTCATTAAAATGTCCTCCACCACCACGGAGAAAACTATTGCAGTCCTACGGACCATTTTTGCCAGGAACGGCTTGCCAGAACAGATTTGCTCCGATAACGGACCACAGTTTGTGTCCAAAGAGTTCCGGAGGTTTATGAAGAAGAATGGGGTAAGGCATTACACATCCGCCCCGTATCATCCAGCCACAAATGGATTGGCTGAGAGGTTCGTACAAACCTTTAAGAAGGCAATAAAGGCTATGTACAATGACAACATTCCGCTGCAGCATAAGGTGGACAATTTCCTGTTCGCCTACCGGAATGCGACACATGCAGTCACCAACCAGGCCCCAGCCATGATGTTCTTTAACCGAAGGTTAAGATCTCGTCTGGATTTGCTCAGACCAAACGTACGAAGAGATGTTGAGAGTAAGCAATTCCAGCACATCCATGAGAAGCCAACAAGGAGCTTCAATGTAGGGCAACCAGTCTTGGCCTGCGACTACCGAACAGAAAAATGGCAGCCAGGAACGATATGCACACGGCAGGGCCCACTAATGTACACAGTGGACGTTGGGGAGAACATCGTGAGACGCCATGCTGACCAGATTCTAGAGTCACAGGAACAAGTCAACCCCATGCCTCGCCCATATGTACCTGGTGAGGAACCCGACGTACAGGTCGCATCTACCCCAGAAACAGTAGCATCGGAAGCTGATGACCCAACCGACGACAGGGTGCCAGAATCGCCTCCGCACCAAGAGCGAGACACTCGGGAAAGGCGCTATCCAGAAAGGATCAGGAAGCCTCCCCAAAGACTGAATATATAAATGGACTATTTTCAGCTAACGTTGTATGTTAAAAGTGTTAATTGTAATTAGTTTGATATTTAATTGTTAAATGAGCGTTATGGTACTGTTAATCTAAAAGGGGAGGAATTGTAATGTATATACCTTTAAGGGGGGAACTACTTTTTACAGCTCATGTATACTGTAGTACCGGCAGTGACCACACCTGTATATAGCACTGAGTAGTAATCTGTACAGTTCAGTTCCAGAGTGAGCCACGTTGAGTAAACACCTGTTGTACCGTTCTCCTGCAGTCTTGTGTCTTACTACTGACGGACACAACAAGCCTTGTGTCAGCTGTCTCTTTAACTGTGGATGCGATTACAGCCAAGTCCAACCACGCCTCTTACCCACGACTGTAACTCCTCAAACTCATTTCACTGGGGATCAGAGAAAAGAGATTTTCATCCCAATGTGTCAGACCCTAATACACATTCTATGGTAGAAAGGATACTGTTCTAACACTGCGCTGTCCAACACCACTGGGTTACACCAATTTTACATAATTTAATGAGCCATGAGCTAGGTTAGTTCCAGATTAAACAAATACCCTTCCCTTCTCCCATAAGAGGCAGAGAAAAATAAAAAGTCAAAGGTGTGTGTGTAAGGTAGAGGAAAAAACACAGGGGAAGTGATCAAACAAAATTATTGGAAAGAACAGGAAAAAATTCACACAAAACTGACAGCTCTATTTAAATGTCAACACAATTTCCTTTCATCACGTAACAAAAAATATTATTATTTCCATGCTGAATTCATTTCACCCAGCCAGACATACTGAGTGCTTTTCCAGTTACCTAAACAAATATTCTGGGTGACATGAAAGCCCATCAAGACGAACTATGATTAGTCGTCTAAACCACAAAATAATGCTTATTGCCAAGAATATATAGCACTGAGGAACATTTTTAAAAATTCATTCTTGGGATATGAGTGCCTCTGGCAAGGCTGGCATTTATTGCCCATCCCTAGTTTCCCTGAGAAGGTACGATAGCAAAATACTGCAGATGCTGGAAATCCAAAATAACAACAGAAAATGCTGGAAAAACTCAGCAGGCCAGGCAACATCCGTGGAGAGAAATTAGAGTCGACGTTTCGGGTGAACCCTTTTTCAAAACTGGAAGGTGGTTGTAGGCCTTCTTCTTGAACCACTGCAGTCCATGTGGTGTAACAGTCTGATACAGCTGAGTGACTTGCTGGGCTACTTAAGACTACTTCACACATTAGTGTGGAACTGGAGTCACATATAAGCCAGACTGGGTAATGACGACAGGTTTCCTTCCCTAAAGGACATTAGCGAACCAGTTAGATTTTTTTGGATAATCCGACAACTTCGTGGTCACTTTTACTGAGAGCAGATTTTTTTTAACAATTCAAATTCTCAAGCTGTCGTTAATTTCTAAATATTTAAGGAAGTAAGTTATCTTAATAACTTTAAAAACGTATTGTCATAGGTATTCTGGTATGGAGAATGTCGTCTGTGCCAATCTTTACTGATGACTAAGTGGGTAAATGCTCTTTGTTATGTAGTACTAAGCCAAACAGACCAGGAAGGGTCCACGATTGACCCATTGCCTGTTAGTGAACAGGCTACAATTGGACCAGGCTAGTGGGAAAAAAAATCAGCCAGACTTTCTGCACTCGACAGCTACCATTGATTCATCATGGGAAATGTGCACGAGTGTATGTTCGGTGAGGACAAAATGAAGCCTGGCTGTGATGCTATATGCAGTTGAATAGTCTGTGAACAATCACTGTCTAAGCTCACACATCAACAATGTCACATGTGTGAGGTGTCCAAGGGCTGCTGGTACCGTGAAACTATGCCCCAGTATGATGCATTGCCTTCAGGCAATGAGGGAAGAATTGAAGAAGAAAAAAACGCTAAAGCTAGGGTAAATTTTATGATTTAGTACTCCCAGTGCAGAGTTTTGAATGAGCAACGTGCATATAATGAATTTGGTTGAGGAGGTTAGCATGCCCGATTCACAGCCTGCACGATTTTCCATCCATTAATTTTATACTCTGTGCCTGGTGTGCTGAATCATATAATTTACCATACTGGACATATTCATAAAGTATATAGGTTCTTTAATAAAAATGAATGTGCTGCAAGAGTGGACTAATAATGCCTGCAGGGAATGCCATTGTGTTGCAAAACACCCCAGGATTTCAGAGGTTAAGAGAGCTTTTGCTAGAGGTAAGCAGGTATTAGTTTTCAATTATTAATTTCAGAGGTATTTATGTCTGCAAGTTTCAGTACCTTGTCTAAAGGAACCTGTCTCAGGGCCACATGAATGTGACGTTTGTTCTATTGGCTAACAGTTTTCTTTTTCTGTCTGATTCAGGGAACCATGTGTTGTCTCCTGGCAGCTGTGTGGGAAATGGCTTGACATCAGTCGCTGCTGAAGCGCTGGGACTACCGAAGGGAATTGCTGTGGCAGTATCTTTGATCGACGCCCATGCAGGAGGTTTAGGTACTCTGGGGGAAAAGACGATGGGAGCACAACAGTGAATGATTTCAATAATGTTTTATCTAAATTTCTTTTTCTTTGGTCATTTCTTTGGCACATTTCTCATGAATCTTAGAGAAATTTCTTTCCAAATTACTTTTATTTGCTTTCTAAAATTCTATGACACAATTTAATGTCATTACGAGTAAAAAAAAATAAGCTGCAAATGCTGGATATCAGAAATAAAATTAGAAAATGCTGAGAACACACAAGTCCTTTAGCACCTGTATAAAAAAAGGTTAATTTTTGGGGTATTATCCTTCATCAAAGCTGTAGTTCTGAAGAAGGATCTGCATTGGAAAAATCTATCAGGGTCCCCGTTTAATGTCTAGTGGCTGCTGCTGGAAAGTGCACTTTGTGTGCACATTTGGTGAAGACAGTATTCTCCTTGGCTGAGATATATGGTTGAATAGCATGCAGGCACTCACTGTTTAGGCTCACACATGAAAATTAGCACAGGGGCAAATTACTAAAGGGCAACCATTGCCCATGGTGCTGTACCTCCATAAGTCAGTGGGGGAGGGAGAAAAAGGAGAAAAATTCAGTCTCCTTTGTTCTAAGTGTACCTGTCCTTTATCTTGGAAACTTGCTCACATTCATCCTATCCATTAGAAAGGAAATCCCTTTTATCCTTACAACTAGTGCCCAAATAATCCTACCTCGGTACTTTCTAAAGTCATGGAAGATGTTGTTAGCTCTTAAATTATCTATCACCTTGAAAGTTCATGATTGGTGGTATAGTTTCTGACATGGCTGTTCCACTGGTGACCTTGTTACCATAGTGATCATGTGGAATGGACTGTTGGGAATGGTAGCAGAGACAAAAGCCTGAGCATCATTTAAGAAACACTTCGATGCGAGGGACTGTAGGTTCTTTCTGAACAAATGAGCTAGGACGGGCGATATGATCTTCATCATCTTTTTGAATGAGTATGCGCGTACACGGGTGTGTGTTTATGTGTGTTCTGTACCTCTGGAGCGTCTTGAGCACTTTGATGAATTATTTTTCATTGCCTTGGCCATCTCCAAAGCCTGTAACATTTAAAGAAATGGGGAACCAAGGAGCTAATGAGAGTGAGGAACTTAAAGTAAGTAAGATCAGTGGAGAAAAAGTACTTGAGAAACTAATGGGACTAAAAGCCGACAAAGCCCTTGGACCTGATGACTTACATCCTAGGGTTCTAAAAGAGGTGGCTGCAGAGATAGTGGCTGCATTGGTTGTGATCTTCCAAAATTCCCTAGATTCTGGAACGGTCCTAGCAGATTGGAAGGTAGCAAATGTAATCCTGCTATTCAAGAAAGGAGGGAGAGAGAACAGGGAACTACAGGCCAGTTAGCCTGACATCAGTTGTTGGGAAAATGCTGGAATCCATTATTATGGAAGTGGTAACAGGGCACTTAGAAAATCATAATATGATTAGGTAGAGTCAACATGGTTTTATGAAAGGGAAATCGTGTTTAATAAATTTGTTATTTGAGGATGTAACTAGCAGGGTAGATAAAGGGGACCAGTGGATGTAGTATATTTGGATTTCCAAAAGGCATTTGATAAGGTGCCACATAAAAGGTTGTTACGCAAGATATGGGATCATGGGGTTGGGGTAATATATTAGCATGGATAGAGGATTGGTTAATGGACAGAAAACAGTGAGGAGGTCATTTTCTGGCTGGTAGGCTGTAACCAGTGGGGTGCTGCAAGGATCAGTGCTTGGGCTTCAGCTATTTACAATCTATATCAATGACCTAGAGGAAGGGTCCAAGTGTAATGTATCCAAGTTTGCTGACAATACAAAGCTAGGTGGGAAAGTAAGCTGTGAGGAGGACACAGAGAGCCTACAAAGGGATATAGACAGATTAAATGAGTGGGCAATAAGGTGGCAGATGGATATAATGTGGGGTAATGTGAGCTTATATACTTTGGTAGGAAGAATAGAAAAACAGAATATTTTTTAAATGGTGAGAAACTATTAAATGTTGGTGTTCAGAGAGATGTAGGTGTCCTTGTACAGGAAACATGAAGGTTAGTATGCAGGTACAGCAAGCAATTAGGAAGGCAAATGGTATGCTGCTCTTTATTGCAAGGGGGTTGGAGTACAAGAGTAAGGAAGTCTTGCTACAATTTACAGGGCTTTGGTGAGACCACACCTGGAGTACGGTGCACAGTTTTGGTCTCCCTATCTGAGAAGGGACATACTTGCCTTAGAAGCGGTGCAACAAAGGTTCACTAGATCGATTCCTGGGATGAGAGGGCTGTCCTATGAGGAGAGATTGAGTAGATTGGGCCTATACTCTCTGGAGTTTAGAAGAATGAGAGGTGATCTCATTGAAACACAAGATGCTGAAGGGGATTGATTAGGTAGATGCTGAGAGGTTGTTCCCCCTGGCTAGAGAGTCTAGAACTAGGGGGCATAGTCTCAGGATTAGGGGTCGTCATTTAAGACTGAGATGAGGAGGAATTTCTTCACTCAGAGGGTTGTGAATCTTTGGAATTCTCTACCCAAAAGGCTGTGGATGCTGAATCGTTGAGTATATTCAAGGTTGAAATAGATAGATTTTTGGACTGTAGGGGAAACAAGTGATATGAGGATCGGGCGGTAAAGTGGAATTGAGGTCGAGGATCAGGCTTGAAGGGCCGTGTAGCCTACTCCTGCTCCAAATTCTTATGTTCTTGTGTAACACATCCACTTTTAACCAGTTACCATCATATGACCTTCCACCGAACTATCATAATGCAATCCAATTTCCTCTTAAATTGCTCCCCATGTGTGAAATACTTGTAGTGCATCCTTTGACTGTTTTTCCAATAATTCAGGATTTTTTATGGTTCTGTACTCTGTTCCTTCTCCATATAATGGCTCCTGCCAGTCAGCTTACAACCCTATCTACTCCCTTGCTAATGATTCCACCTACAGTTGTCTATTTCTTTCATATTTCACGCACTTATTCAAACATGTCAAAGTCAATACAAAAAAAATGGACAGAGTGCAAGACGGGTTGCCGATTCACAATCACCCATTTTGCACTACCACCCAAGACAAATTTTTACCCAAACATGTTCAGGTCCAAAACCCCTCGGGGCATATTCTCGCTGCGGACAAACCCGACAACCTGTGTTTACAGAGCATTACATTGCTACCTCGTATGTCAAAAAAAGAGCTGTCCTAGTGCCTCATGCACTGCAGAGGCAGTGACAATCTATGTCATCTGCTACAGCCTGACAACTTCAAAGGCTTGGACAGCTTTTCCCACAACTGTGAAAGTCACGACAGCAATACGTTTCTATGTAACAGGATCTTTCCAGGCCACCACAAGGGACATCTGCCAGATCATCCAAACTGCTGTTCATTCCTGTATAAAGCAAGTGAGCGATGCCATGTTTGCAGGGAAACACCATCATAACTTTGCCAGTGGAAAGGAGACACTAACTGGAGAGGGTACAGAACATTCACCGTCTGGCACGCTTCCCAAGAGTTCATTCAGGGTGTTATAGATGGAACCCATGTGGCTGTCAGAGCTCCATACCTTAACCCCAAAGCACATTTCAACAGGAAGGAGATCCACTCCGTTAAATGCACAGATCATTTAAAACCACAGAAATATTTTTGTGCATGTCATTGCTCGTTATCTAGGGAGTAGCCATGATGCTTTTATTCTGCAGTAATCCACGATGCCTGCATTATTTGACATTTTTGAGAGAATAAACAGATGGCTGTTGGCAGTCCAGGGCTGCTCTTTGTAGCCTTGGCTCATGACCCCAGTTGGAAACCCCCACACAGCAGCACACTGCAGATACAATGTTGCCCATTGTTAGCACACCATAGTGATGCTACAGCAATAATTCTGTTGTTCTGACTATTAAGGGGGAGGTGCTGCTCCAATCAAGGTCTCTAAAATCATCATCATATGCTGCACAGTACACAATTTGGCCATTCAAAGAGAAGTGAGCTTGTAGTGGGAGAGGATCAGACTGAAGGTGCACAGGAAGAGGACGAAGATGAGGATAACATGGACGGAGATAATGTACAGACATGAAAATTGGTCTGGAATGTTAATAGAGAACTACTCCCAGTAATGGCCACTTCTTGCCACTCACAAACTTTATTTTTCCAAAGAACTTCCACATATTGTTGCCAATATGTGCCACACAATCCTTCCACTGAAGTACCATCTTTCATCCCCTTCCAGCACGTATTACTTTTCCATGGCCCTACCCAATAGACACTGTCCATACATAGGAGAAAATAAAGCTCTATATTTAATTAGTGCTATTTAAACAGTTGATGTACTGTAAGTGCTACATCTGCCAGCGTAGTAGCTGCCAGCATCTCCCCATTCTTATAGGTTTCCCCAATCTTTTGAGGGGCCCAGCAGCAGTGGGAGAAGGTGCAGCTACCCTGATAAGAAGCTGTTCACTGGATCCTTGTCTTAAAGTGTTTGCAGTGCTGGCATCCCAACTAGATGACCAGCGGACTCATCATAGCAGTCTACGATGAAGGTAAAACCTGGTGTCATTGCTCTTTTCTAATAATCATCCCAGTCTGTCCAATCTGGGGAGTGACAGACTGCTGTAACTCGATGCCTTAGGTGTCAATGTCGCTTATCACAGTGTTCGGTGCTTGTTCTCTCACTGATTTGGGGGATTGACATTCTCTGCATTTCTATAAAGTGAACAAGTTCAGCCCTGATTTTGGCACTCTCAGAAAATCAGGTCTTATTTCTCATGGAAACATGCTGAAATGTTAAGGAGCAAGAGAAAAAAAACCAGGAGAAAAATGGTACTAGCCCTAATTTTTGAGTTTACGAGTCTGCCACCAGGCTACAGAAATTGGATTTAACAGTGGAAAGAGGCAACTCATGGATGGTCTGCTCCTGGAGCAGGATGAAAAGATGAACAGTGTAAAGGGACATGTACCATGCAGCTAGATTTTGTTGAAATCTTACTTTATGGGATCACTCGTGCAACAGTGATCCCATAAAGTAAGAAAGCTTTACCCACTGCAGTAAGGCCATGCATATGAAACTATGCAAGAGCTTTAAGTTGTCTCGGGGCTTATCATGTGTCACACAGCAGATTACACACTTGACTTTCCAGTGCTAATCTGCTCAGTTCTAATGGGTTCTGGCACTGTATTTTTGCATTCACTACCTTTCATTCTCATACCACACAAAGAAGTTTCACTGTCAGTTGAAACAGCCTCCACTGGTAGGATAGACATACCTCTGGGAATTCCTCTTTTCTCTTCAGGGAACTAGGGGATAAGGAGAACTTCCACAGGAATGAGCAGAGACATATGTGCCTGCATTGAAGGCACTCTGAGCCAGTCCACTCATACCCAAGGAGGTGGGTGTACAGGCATCACCAGAGCTACTTGGGTATGTTCAAAGAGATCTGTCTTCACCACCTGTTTCATCAGCTGGAATTTAGCCTCCTGCAGTCCAACCTGCAAACGGCTCTGCCCACATTGATGAAAGACATTACTGTCTTGAACTTCTATGTAACCGACTCTTTTGACACTGCCTTGGGCACATCTGTTAGACTAGCCATCTGTTAGACTCCCCCCCCGACCCTGAACACGGGGGCACCACAAGGATGTGTGCTGAGCCCCCTCCTCTACTCCCTCTTCACCCACGACTGTGTGGCTGTTCATGGTTCCAACACCATCATCAAGTTTGCGGATGATACCATGGTAGTAGGCCAGATCACCAACAACGATGAGTCAGCCTACAGGGAGGAGGTCCAGCATCTCGTGAAGTGGTGCGCCGATAACAACCTGGCCCTTAACATCAAGAAAACCAAAGAAATCATTGTGGACTTCAGGAAGTCTAAAGGCGGTAGTCACACCCCCATCCACATCAATGGGGCTGTGGTGGAAAGGGTGGACAGCTTTAAGTTCCTCGGAGTCCACATCACGGAAGACCTCTCCTGGTCCCTCAATACCTCCTCTCTGGTGAAGAAGGCCCAGCAGTGCCTATATTTCCTAAGGAGGCTGAAGGGATGTAACCTGTCACCCCTGATCCTCTCTAACTTTTACCGCTGCACAATAGAGAGCATCCTGACAAACTGTATCACAGTATGGTATGGCAGCTGTAGCTACTATGACCGGAAAGCCCTGCAGCGGGTAGTCAAAACTGCCCAGCGCATTACCGGCACCCGGCTACCGACCATAGAGCACATATACCAGAAACGCTGTTTACGGAGGTCACGGTCCATCATCAAAGACCCTACCCACCCCAGCCACAGTCTGTTCGCCCTCCTGCCATCTGGGAGACGCTACAGATGCATTCGCACCCGTATGACCAGATTTAGGAACAGCTTCTTTCCCAGGGCTGTCATCCTACTGAACTCCACAAATAAACTCTAAAGCCTGCACATCTGCCAATGCACTTTATTATGGTTATGTTTATGTTAATGTATTACAAGCCAAAAGTATGTTGAATGTTTAAATGTCTTAATCTAAATGTACACTCTCGGGAGCCGCAAGCCTGCATTTCGTTGTACTGCACTTGTGCACTAACAATGACAATAAAAGTTGATTTGATTTGATTTGTACAGTACTACTGCATACATCAAGTCACTGATATCTTGTTTGTTAGGTTGAATGACAATAATTTTTCCAAAGGAAAGCAACCAGCTAAAGAAGAGATTACTAATTTTCTTTGCCTGTTGGTGCCTGTATCTTTAATCTATTGAGCATTTAAGCACAACATTGCTAAGCAGAATGCCCAGGTTATGTGCTAATACAAAATACTGCAGATGCTGGAAATCCGAAATAAAAACAGAAAATGCTGGAAATACTGAGCAGGTCAGGCAGCATCTGTGGAGAGAGAAATGGAGTTAACGTTTCAGGTCGATGACCCTTTGTCAGAACTCTGTTTCTCTCTCCACAGATGCTGCCTGACCTGCTGAGTATTTCCAGCATTTTCTGTTTTTAGCCCAGGTTATACGGGTGTTCTCAGCACATGACCGGCAACGCATAGAAATGCAGGAAATCACCATGCAGGCTCGATGTCAAATTAAATTTGCATTAGAACACTTGTTTTAGGTGCTATAATTCAGAAGTGCCCATGAAGTGCAAACAAGGCAGAGACCAGGCACGGTGGCATAGTGGTTAGCACTGTTGCCTCACAGCGCCAGTGACCCGGGTTCAAATCTGGCCTCGGGCGACTGTCTGTGTGGAGTTTGCACATTCTCCCTGTGTTTGCGTGGGTTTCCTCCGGGTGCTCCGGTTTCCTCCCACAGTCCAAAGATGTGCGGGTTAGGTTGATTTGGCTATGATAAATTGACCCTTAGTGTTCGGGGATTAAATACGTGGGGTTACGGGGATAGGGTGGGATATGTGTCGGTGCAGGCTCGATGGGCCGAAATGGCCTCTATCTGCACTGTGGGGATTCTGTGATTCTGTGTTATGTCCTCTGCATAATACACATGGAGTGCAATGCGGAGGAAAATCAATCTCAATATACCAGAGCGTGCCTTTGGCTAAGTGGTAGCATTCCCGCCTCTGAGTCATAAGGTGAATGATTTGAACCCCACTCCAGACAGCCAGGTAAGTGGAGAGCAGAATATGGTCTCTAAATACCAGGTTGACATCCAGTGGGGTACTCGCGTCCGGTCAGAGTGACCACTAGCTCAGTGGTAGTATTCCTGCCTCTTAGTCAGAAGGATTAGATTCGGGTCCCACTCCAGACAGCCCTGGCTAGTGGAGCCCAGAGACCGGAGCGCCGGCTCTGAACATTGGATTGAGGTCCAGCGATGGTACTTGCGTCTGATAGGTGCAGGTAGCCCCCCCCCCCCACCCTGCCACCACCCCCAATTGTAAAGGGTAGGTGGGGCTCTTTAGCCTTGTTTGCAGCCCACCTAGGAGAAGATAAAAACCGTGGGGAATACAACAGGAAACCACCTCAGCTACTCTTCCCTAGTAAGTGACTCAAGAATCTTGAGTTAGGACCTGCCCTCGGGGCAGAACACAACGGACAGACAGATTTCTGTTCCCATATTTACTCCAACCAATAGTTTGGAAACCCAAGACATAGCGACACAGATGTGGGTAGAAGTTTCCTGTCAAACAATGTACTTGTTTTGTTGGGCTGTAGCTCAACTGATTTAGAGACAGAAAATAAGTTAAGAAAATTGAGATTTTGATATCAGAGGAAATGTTAAATTGCTCAGGGATGTTACAGTGGTAGACAGAATGTTGGAGATCAGCTGATATCAATGGAGGTAAGAAATAACACATGGTTCATATAATATATTTCTCAAGTGCCATCTCTCAGTGAAAGGAAGTGTTTTATTTCCCTGTAAATTCCCCTATTCCTGTTAGGTGGTTTTACTATCAAAAGTATTTTAGCCGTAACACTGTAAAATAGCCCCTTCCTGTTACTGATTTTTTAAATCAGTAAAAAACCCTTAACACTTGAACAGTAGCCAGAAGACTCCGTGGTATGGTGTAAAATGGCAACAATACAAAATATACTGAATTTGTAAAGTTGGATAATAAAACAGGGCATTATGGCTGTAGTGCACTCTTTAAATTACAATAATCTTAGAAACCTTTGAGCTTTGCTCTCACCGCTTGTTACAGAAACAGTGGAGTGTTTACCATCTCTGTAACTCACTCCCATGTATTTTATTCTGTCCTATATCACTTAAAATTATTAAGTGTTAAAAATAATGTGACAGAATGTTATGTGAAACAAAGCCTATCCACTGCACTTGGGATTATATTGCTCTTAATGTTCCCAAGTCCCATTATCAAGGTTATTGGCTAAGGTTTGCTTTCTGTCCCAGAATGATTCACCCCGAGACACATGACTCACAGAGTACTGCTTGTTTGAGGGACTCTCCCTCTGTCTGTGTGCTACTGAGGAACAGAGCTCCCTTTCCCATGTGCATGTCTCAGACAGGATGCAGAAGCACAGAATACTACCACAGATAACTGCTTGCAGGGACTGGTAGTACCATCTGGGATTGCAAAGAATAGAACATTCTTTCAAGGGACTTTCTCAGAAAAAAACACCAGCTTAATTTACATGCATCATGTTTCAAATAATGACCACCGTTCTATTCCCTACTCCTTCAGATCCATAGTTCTTTTTTTTTAACCCATATATTATTATGATGACTATAGTGTATCAAATTCACCCCTTAGGCCACAAAAATAATTAGAAACAGGAAAAATTAATAATAGTTTATCATGCAAGAAGAGTGTAACAGATTTCTTTTTATATATTTTAAAATTCTTCCCCTTGCTTTAGCACACAATTTGTCCACATATGGGCAGGCATGTTGAAATACTATACAAATGACAGAAATAGAGGAGTAATCAATTACATAGACTTAGGCCGCGATTTCGCCTTCTGAGGCAAGTCCGGTGCGGCCGGGGTCAGTGGCGGGGTGCAACCCTGCTGCTGGCTCCATCCTGCTCTATGAAAATAATTTTACGATGATTGGGCTTGTTAAGCCCGGCCTGCGCATTTCCCAGCCAATTGAAGGAAGCGGGTCTGATGACATCACTTGATGACGCGTCATCAGCCGGTTTCCTTAAAGGGACCGTGCGCAAATTGTTTTTGACAGTTTTGCTGTCAGTGTTCTACAGCATTGAGGTGCTGCAAACACTGACAAGCACTGCACAGAGATGCAGGGCTGCACCCAGGCTTTCCCATGACTTCCTCCATATGCTTACGGAGGGAGTCACAGCACGCAGGGAGGTCCTCTTCCCTTCCCATGGGCGGAAGAGACCTCCCCAGGAGATCAACACAGCCTGATTGCACATTGCACAGGAGGGCACAAGCAGAGATGTCATCAGGAGGACTAGGCTGCAGTGGCACAAACCTTTCAATTATCTCAGTAGATCATGAAACGTTACTGCAAAGCCACACTCAACCTCATCCTGCTGTGCTTCTCATCACATCACCATCACTCTGCCTTCCCTTCCCTACTCACACCAACTTACCTTGCACCTCCACCCATCCCTCTCTATCTACATTATCACATCCCCATCTCACTAGCCACTCCTCACACTCACCCTCATCCTAGTCCAATCATACCAAAAACATTTCCTAGCCGACCCGCCTCCAAACGCCCCCGCTGACCCCCTGAAAAATTCCGGCCTTAGACTCCATTAAAAACTTTTTTTTACCTCAGCCAGCACACTGCAGCAGTCCTCGGCGGCTAGTCTCACGCCCCCTCCAGCCAGACTTTCCATTAGAGGCCAGAAAACCCAACAAAATTAGGTAACTGACCTTCAAAGCAGAAAATTGGGGTCAGGGCACATCCTTATGGCTGGTGCAAGTTCTGCCATTTTGCACATCCGTCATCAGAACAGCCAAGCGGAAAGTCCAGGATATAATGTCTTTGTTTATTCTAAAGCTAGCATATATAATGTATAGTTGCTATTCCAGTGGTGCGCTGGGTTCTAGTGGGTGGATCTGCTTGCTATGGAGCTGGTAGGAAGTGGGTTCGGAACCAGCAGCTCCCCTTGCAGGGAGTCCTTGTGTGTCATGCATGCACTTCTGGCGTTTATCATAAATACAGGTTATCCTCCCACAACTTCTGTCAAATGTGAAATTGCCCTGCCAGTAATACTGCATACCCCATTACACTGCCTGCCCACAGGCAGGTTCTTAGTTGACTTAACTGGTAACCATGTGACTACTGATTATTAGTAATTCTGCAAAATAACAAAAAAACAAACAGAGCACCCCAAACATTTCATTAAGGTTGAAATAATGGAAAGAAAGAAACACTGCATTGATTGGTCGGTTGATAAGCAGCAGGAATGTTTCCAACAGCCTGTGGAATGACATGAAGGCCTTTAACCCTCAAAGGGACGCAGAACGTAGTCGCACTTTCCAATTTTTAGTAGAAACACAAGCCAGAATGTTCTGATTCTAGCCGCCTATCATCATCATTCATGCAGTATAAATCAGTTGGCTGATAGCAGAAAATGGGCCACCAGTAAGTAATATGCTGAGTTTGTATTCTGATGCATTTTCCAGTGAGTGGGACCAGCACTTCAAACAGCCGGAGGCTTTGTTTAAGTATTAATTTGTGGGCATTTTCTTACTGCACACCATTATCTGCTGTTCTGACCTGCAACGTACCGGACGTAAAGATTACCCATTTGAAATGGGTGTCCAGGATTGCTGGGCGGTGATCAGTATTTAGGAGGTCATGGAAAGGACACTGTTATATAAAAGTAAGTGTATTTTAGCAACTTGTTAACCATTTTCCTTCATTTTTATTTTATATTTTTCCTATGCCTTTTATGTTCTCATGAACCTTTATGCCAATTATTATGTATTTTTTATCTGTCAAGCAGCATTACTGGCACCAATGAATTTTCCAGCAGGAATTACCCTTTCTGAGGTCCTTGGAAGAAGAGGACAACCTATGAAGGGATGCCTGGCAGGTCAGGCTGTATAAGAGATGCTCTGTGCTCACTTGCCTGTATCCACATCTGTAAACTGAGCTGAACATACCTCACTTTGACAGATGATGAATTCCCATCCTCACACTTTGGGGTGCTTAAAATGAGCTTTAAGCTTCGTAAAACAAATGCAAAAGAAAAAAGTAAAAAATCCACCCAAAAAAATGGAACAAGGAACCCAAAAAGTAAAAAATGAGATAAAGTCCTAAACCGGCAAAACACAGCTTTAAGAAAGAACAACTCAAAGGTCAAGAAGGAGTTTCCACTGCGACTTTTTGGGGGGAATCTAGAGCACTGCCTACAGATTTCCCAGGCAGAACCTGGAAAATTGCAAGCATGTGCACTTAACAATTTTTGGAGGCTTACAAAGGCTCTCATTCAACAGGAGTGAGAACAGCCCAAGTATAGCTCTGCTGAAAAAAGTGGGCAAGGCGTACATCTGCAATTTTCAGATTCCCCAAAGTTAGTCATGCACCTGTGTTCCGCTGCATAACATTAAAATTCTTTTCCGTAGAATTTTCTCTACCAATGGAACACTACGGGCTGGATTTTATGAATGGAGACGTGTTGGAGGCGGGACTGCTGTTTGCACAGTTTCAGTCCTGCCTCCATCAGCTTCTGACCAACCAGAGGGATTTTCCCCTGATTGACCTCGTTAAGCCCGCCCAGCGGGCTCAGCAGGCCAAATAGGGGGAAGTCAGTGACAGAGCACGTCAATGTATTTTTGAAAGAAATTTCATCGTTTGACAGCTCTGTGAAGCTGTCAAACACTGACATTCTGTATAGTTTGTGTTCAGGACTCATCAAACCTTTCTACTTTGCAGAAATCAGCTAGCTGTTGGATCGGCGGATGCAACAGCCAGTCTGTGATCTCTAAAATAGAGATGTCGGGGACTCCGGCTCCACAGCGGCTGAAGGCTATAGGTAGAAACAAAGGCAAGTTAACATTTTCTAACACTTTACACTCACCTCACATACTTACCACTCCACACTTGCACCCATCACTCACCTCTACATCGCACTTTCAGACCCCTCCGACCCCCGCAGACCTACTCACCTCCTACACCCTGGCAGGGTTCCCCCAGGTCGGGAAGCCCGCACTTCAGGGGGATAATCCTATTTTCTGCCTGTTAACAGGCAGTTAATAGGCTTTAATCCCTTTCCGCCTCCAAGGAGATGGGACCCAGGGCAGGACGGCTTCCCGCCTCCTGGCAAGAGGGCATGGAGGCGGGTTGGGGGCGGTTTGCCACCCGCCCCCAAATTCTGCAACTTTCCTGGCAGTCCCGCCTCCATACCCGCCTCCTCGGGGCTGAGAAAATCCAGCCCCAAGTGATCTTTGGCTATTTCAACAGCCATTTGGGTTTGTGCGCAAGTGGAGTGGTTGAAAAGTAATGGTATTTTCCACCTGGTCTTCCTAACGAAATAAAAACAGTTGATTTTTTGGGGGGGGGAATTGAATATCGGGCAAGGGATTTAACAGACTGCCAATGCAATACCGCCCGTTTTGTGCCACCGTCCAAGGTGAATTTCTATCCCAGACATAAAGAAAAACAGGACAATCCCACCTATCTTGACTCAGTCTGCTATCTAGTCACTGAGTTAGTATAAAGCCTTTTGTACTTGATAACCATTCAAATTTAAACTGGGCAGTTCAGTTTTAAAGATTCTCATCCATAGAATAGCACAAATGTTGAAGAAAGTACTGTAGTTTGATGTTTTAAAAACTGCATTTTGTTAGAAATAAGAAAGTCATAATATGCAAATGTAAGTATTGTATAATTAATTACTCAAGAGATGCTGCTATACATACCTTCATTCCTGTTCTAAATGTGAAATTTCTGTCAGTTTCTAGGACCATTGCCCCCTGCACCTTTACTGAGGCAAGACCTCTCAGACTGCTGTGAATTGCAGTCCAAATTGTGTTCAATAAATCCCACCAAGAATACTTCTATTGAATTTAACAGTAAAGTTTAGGGAGGCACTGTCTTCCAAAGTCACTCAGCTGAAAAACAGAACTGGAATCCTTTCATACATGCTGGACTGCCTGTCCAAACACCTTCTACATGGCTCCCAGCTCATTACACAGACTGGATTGCCTATACCAATGAACTCAACATGGGAGAAATTCATTATAGCCCAGGAATAGGCGGTAACTTTTGAAAAGTTTGAGAATTAGCGCCAGGCGCTAATGCTTCAGACTGCACGCAAAATTCAGTCTCATTGCACAAAGAAAGGATTGGAGCGCTAAATCAAGCGCAAATGGCCGAGCTCAGTGGCATTAATCTCGAAGCGCTGACCAATATCAGGTGCAGTCTAATCGCAAGTCATCATTGCTACAGTCTTTTTCCAGTTCTTAAAGCGGAGGTTAATTGATGCTGCAGAACCTCATTCTCAGCATTGCTGGCTGTACAGCTACCTCAGCAAGCAGCAGCATGTCAAGTAGAAGGAGCCGGACGACTCAAGCAGCTGTACTGATGGCAAATTGACGCCCCAGGGAGAGAGCCCGCAGATTCTGCGATCAAGCATTGGAAGCGTTGGTGTTCGCTGTGGAGAGACAGAGGGCAGTGCTGTACCCAGCAAGTGGCAGGAGGCCCTCGCCGTAAGACTTCCGCACCATGTGGAGGGAGGTAACCCAGCTCATCTCGGGCAACTCTGTGGTGCCCAGGATCTACACACAGTGCAGGAAGAAATTTAATGACCTCACTCAGATGGTCAGGGTGAGTCCATGCTTCAACAAATGCTACATACCACCATCTGAACCACACTCTTCACAAACTGCCCAAAACACCACACCCCCAGCACTCACCCACCAACAATCTCTACCTACCAACACTCACACCCACATCTCACACCTTGCACACAATGACAGCTATTCAACTATGGCAGGCACATCACCCAAACATATTGCTCCACACGCACTCACACACTTTCCTTTCTCTTGCAGGCCAAGGTGGCTCACAATAGGAGGTAGAAGGAGTACACAGGTGGGGGACAAGCTGACACCCAACCACTGTCTGAGCTAGAGACTGCAGGTTATTGGGTGCCAGGTGGTGAGCGCCGTGGCCACCAGCGACGTTGACCCCCTTGGTATTGTTCATCCCTACTCCTCCTTCTCACATCCCACTTCCCCCTCACCCCACAAGCCTTTCACACTTTCCAGCTAATCATGCTGTATGCATGCATTTCTCCCCTCCTGCCCCCTCCCCTCACCTTAACCCGAATCTTGTGCCTTTATGCTTTCAGATAATGAGCAAGCACCTGAGCAGCCTGTCCCTGAGGGTACCGTTGAGAGCGAGTCGGGAGAAGAGGAGGAGGAAGAACACACCACGTCACTGCATGTCTCACCCGCAGGCACCAGCTCAGATACTGGCACTACGCCTTCTTTAGAGGCTAGTATAGTAGCGGGATCTCCACAGGATGATGCACCGGGGACGAACGGGCTTCAGCAAGGCCAGGGGGAAAGGGTAGCTCGGGAGCCAGCTTCCGGGAGGGCGAGTTCTGCTGCACAGGACTCAGATGAGGACCTCGATGGGGAGGCCTTTAGAAGAAGGGTGATGGGCATGCACACAGAGATGATAGATGCAATGGCAAGGGTGCCTGAGAGCCTCTCGGCAATGGTAAGGAGCGTGGAGGAGTCCGCCTCCAACATTGCACAGAGCTCTGCACATACCATGGAGCCCATCATTTCCAGTCTGCAAAGGATGGTAGCCTCCCAGAGAGACCGTGACGACCCAAACCTGATGCTACATGTGATGGGCGATCTGGCAGCTTCCATTGCAGCACAGGCGGAAGCAACGCAACGTCTTAGTGCTGTAATGCAGTCTATGCTTGGTGGCATCCAATCTCAGACTGCTCTCATGCAGTCTCAGCTTGATGCAACACAAGCTCTGACTGCTGCCATCATGGCTGGGCTTGCCACCGTCCACCGGGGCTTTCATGGTGTCACAGCAGGCCAGCAATCTGTGCTCCAACAGATTGCTAGGGATGCTGAGGTGCTGCACCGGGGGAGTGGCAGTGGGTCAGTGGAGCAGGAAGCTGCTGTCCTCTCTCAGGATGACAGCATTCCTGTTCCTCCCACCACTGGCACTCCGCCATTGTCCTTGTCACTGCCGGTCATCTAGCCAGCCCAGACTGCTGCCGCCTATGCTGAGTGGTGCAGTCTACAGCCGGGCCTTCCAGGCCCAGAGCTGGTCGAGGGCATCCTGCAAGGCCATCAGAAGTCTCCCGCATGGACACTCAGCAGCCTTCCACTAGCCCTGCTGCAGCCACTGGGCCAACACTTCGTAGGAACACTAGAGTAGGCAAAGGCACAGTAACTAGGGGCACTCAGGGACTGCACAAGGGTGAATAGTTAATACTGTTGTTGTAAATATGTGTTCACTGATTATTGATAAATTTATTAATTCAGCTTGGATTATTTTGTGGTGTCTCTCATTTCAGCTTTGCGCTGTGGTATGGCCTGCGACAGGGATGGAATGATGGGGATGTGGTGAGCAACAGGAATCTGGGGTTTAATTTATTGGAACCGCAGTCTGATGAGGCGGTCACAGACTGCCCTTCCCGAAGGCCGATTGAGTGGCTGCCTCCTCCCTCACTCCTGTTCCTCCTCCTCCTCGTCTTCCTCCTCCTCCTCATCTTCCTCCTCCTCTCCCTCTTCCTCCTCCTGAGATGGTCCCGCAATCTCTGGTGGCAAGGGCTGGGCCCTCATGATGGCCAAGTTGTGGAGCATGCAGCAGACGACCACGAATGGGACACCCGCTCAGCCAAATACTGGAGGGCTCCTCCCGAGCGATCAAGGCAGCTGAACCGTTGCTTGAGCATCCCGATGGTCTGCTCGATGATGTTCCTGGTGGCGGCATGGCTCTCAGTATATGAGTGCTGGGCAGGAGTGTTGGGGTTGCAGACGGGAGTCATGAGCCAGGTGGAGAGCGGATAACCCTTGTCTCTGACCAGCCAGCCGCGAGCTTGACATGGTGGCTGGAAGAGTGCTGGAACACCAGTCTGGCGTAGGATGAAGGCATCATGGCTGCTGCTAGGATAGTGGGCATTCACATTGAGGATTCGCTGTCTGTGGTTGCACACCAACTGTACATTAAGTGAGTGGTAGCCTTTGCGGTTATGGAAGATGTCAGGATTGTTATGCAGTGCCCGCAAAGCCACGTGGGTGCAGTCAATGGCGCCCTGCACCATGGGGAAGCCCGCTATCCTGGCAAAGCCACATGCATGTTCGTCCTGCTTCTCTCTGGTGATGGGGGAGAAAATGTAGTCCCTTCTCCTACTGTAGAGAGCCTCTGTGACCTCCCGGATGCAGTGATGGACGGCAGACTGAGAGACGTTAGCTATATCTCCTGTTGCAGACTGGAAGGAGCCACTGGTGAAGAAATTGAGCTCGACAGTGACTTTGACTGCCACTGAGAAAGCCGTAGTCACCCTGATCTGAGGCTCGAGATCTGCTTGCAGGAGGTGGCAGAGCTCTGTGACCACCTCCTTGCTGAAGCGGAGCATTCTAATACACTGCTCCTCGCTTAATTGGAGGTAGGAGAAGTACTATCGGAATAACCTGTTGAGAGCACTCATGGCCCTTCTCCTCCCTCTGGCCACATGTTCCAATCTTTCTCGCTGCTTCCGCTCCCTCCACTGTAGATCATGGAGGGCAAGGTTGACTGCCAGTACAGCCCCCATTAATGTAACCAAGTGTAGCACTTTGATATGTTGTGAGAATAAATGCAACTAATTGTTAGTAGCCGCAACACTCCTGATACTAAACAACCTTTAAACGACACTTGTCAAACTGACAACGAAGCAGTGAAACAGCACTAACATGATAGCTGCAACTCATTACTCATGATCCCTTTAAGTAGCGCCCCTGGAGCCGGCATCAGCCTGCTTGACGTCGGCTCTCGCTTTCACTGTGGGGGCGAGGTGCGAAGGCAGGGGGCGACAATGAATTTTGCATATCGGGCACCCAGTGAGTGTTGCACGCTCACTGACGTCACGATCTGCCTGGTGCTGAGGTTCCCGGTGGTAACGCATAGCGGCAGCGCTACGGGGGGAGGCTGGATTTGCCTCGCCCCAGCGCTGCTGCATCAGCACCCCATTAGCACCCCTGCCACGCGCTAACTGGAGGTGCTAACCAACTGAATTTTTCCCCCAACATGTCTCCCAACTCATTACACAGACTGGACTGCTGATACCAATGTCTACATGTCTCCCAGCTCATTTGCACATTGTACAGAAGACTAATACTAAATTATATACAAGGATGGGTCTCTGATGTCTTGGAAAATCCAGAACCTGCTTAATTTTCTCATTGGAGAATCAAATGATGAGTAGCTATGGGAGACATGTAGAGTGCACTGGGAACAGAGAAAAATAATTCTCCTTTTCCAGAACCCATCTATATCTGGCCAAGATCAAGATCAAGGATTTTTGACATTGTTGCTGAGAATCTCACAGTTCTATATCGGTTTTCACTGTATGAGATTACTTAGACTCTGAAGGCCGTGAGGTTTGCGTAGGCTTTTGTTGCATCATGTTTCACAGGCTCAAAAGGCGAAGACTATTCCTGATAATTGAAAGTCATTTTTGCAATAAGAAATTTGAATTATACAATAATTTGAGTTAAGCAAGATAAGTACTGCAAAGTGGAAATTTATTGCTGAAAAATTAAATTATTAGATAATTTAAATGAAGTGACTTTGAAATTAAGAGCAGTAGACTTTAGGGGGGAAAATAAAGCATCGCGAAAAAGTTAGTGCCCCTCTGCCGTAAATTCAGTAGTAGCAGCCCAAGCAGGAGGTGGGGCGCTACTGGAAAGTGCCCCACATCCTGCTTGGGGCGCTGCTACTGAATTTCGTGCCACTACATGCAACAACGCCACGCACGTTGGCACATAGTACCGCGCCATTGCAGGCCTCCTCCCCTGATTAAAGGGGAGGGGCCTAGTGCTGCACACACTGGGGCCCTGCTGGACCACCAGGGAGCCATGAAAACAGACTGGCAGAAGAGGAGTGCCGGGCTGAGCGATCGTGGCAGGCACCCCGCATAAAGAAGTGAAAGGGGGCAGGTGCTGGCAGTCGGCCAAAATAAAAATGGCCGCCCGACACCTGCCCTTTAAGTAGCGCTACCGCCGCTGCAAAGACACCCCGATCCTGTCAGACATACCGTCCGGCGATAGGTCAGGGGGCGCAAGTGGGGCGTTGCGCACGGCGATGACGTCAGCGGCGCGGGGCGATACTGGCTACCGCCGCCACTAACCATCTGCTGAATTTCGCGGGAGGAGTCAGCGGCGCCACACTCGGGCGCTAGGGGATTTACACCCCGTTAGCGCCCTCCAGGGGCACTAACGAGAGGCGCAAGCCAACCCAATTTTTCTCCCTAGGTCTTTGTGGTATCGCAGTCATTTCTAAAGGTTTGGGAGTTGCATTGTCAGAGAAAGTTTGTTGCAGTTTTAACTCAAAGGATTCTTTTGTTCTACACATCATGACGGTAGTTAAATGGAGATGCAGAAAAAATTACAAATGCTATAACTGATAGTGGCAGTAAATTGTTTATATCATGCCTGCTTTAATGGTAGAGAGCTAGGTTAGGACCCTAGACTTACAAGCTTCACCTTGGAGCCAACTCAGTTGCAAAATGCTCAGTGTAAACCCACATTCTGAGATACCCGTACAAAATCGTACCTCCAATAATGAGGTTCCATTCTAATGTTGACACCATGAGGACACAAGTTAGTTGTGGCACTAGTGTCCACCTCTTATGTTTGTGGTGTAATGCCATCACTATACTGCTCTTCTGCACGGTGAATCTGGAAGACTGGTACAAGATATTAAAGGAATAATAAGTTACCCAAAGTGAGTTTCAGCAGAGTTTGGATAATTAAAAATGATTGTCTCTTTCTCAAGAAAGGTGTTTTGTTTCCCTAGGTGTGATTGGGGCAGATGCCAGAGGTTCCAACTTGCCTTGTGAGACCAAGCCAATTACATCGAGGCTTGCTCTCATCTGTGGAACATCCTCCTGTCACATGGGGGTAAGGACTTTCAACAATGTTTCAAACTGGTAGCCAATTTCAGCACAAACACAACAACATAACTCACAAATTTTATGAATTATTCAAGTCTTTTGATCGCAACTAACAATTAACCAGGTGTGACCACTAAAACAGGATAAGGTTGTTTGTGCAACAGTATATCATTCAAAAAATTTAACAACAAACCTCGAGCAAAAGTCATTAGGTTAACAAAGAACTTGAATTTATTGTTAAAACCAGAGAACAAGCATGTTTTCTCTAATATGTGTTTTGTTAAATGAATAACGTCGGTGCTGGCCTCCCTTGCGTTCCTTAAACCGAGCTCTCAGAATTTTATTTAAATAATTAGGTGTGAATAAACTCAATCCTTGAGTGGATGTATATGTCTTCTGTGGTATGGAGGACGTCGGGTCCCTCAATTCGCAGTGTGCCCATGTTTACCAGGTTGCTGTCCTAAACACCCAGATGGTAGCTTCCTACTACTGCTTCTGCAGAAAAGAGAAAAATAAAAATTGCAAACAAATGGTGACAAATTCCAGCATTGCCAGAGGTATTTTTCACTGATTGCCCAAGAGTTGAAAATAATGCATAGTTACCCATTAACATTTTGTCTATCGCAGCTATGTTGGCCCGGATTTTGCATGGAGAGTAACGGTGAGGCTAACAGTGCTTACCGTTATTACGGAGAAAATCGGACAGCAACTTCCAGAGTTTGCACATGCGCATTTAAACCCTGAAATCCAGAAGTTCCTGTCAGAGATACCCCCGCTCCTCCACAGGCTGCCCAATCACAGACGCCACAGATGCCCTGTAGAGGATGCTGTGCTAGATCAGATGCTGGATCTGAGCAAGTCTACACTCAAAAGCACACGCAGACTTTGTGGGCAGCTATCAGCGAGGTGAACGGCGTGCGTCATTCCTTCGCCATTGACTGCAAAATCCGGGCGGTTGTGTAGGTTTGTTACACTTGCCCATAGACTTTCTATGGGCTTTTGCACTAAAAGTTACTGTCAGCCAACTACCCAAAAGGTGCAGTGCCATTTCTGGGATCTGTGTGAACAGGGCAAGCAACTATGTATCTCCTTAACCAGTCAGATTTAAGTATTGTGAAATGACCAGCATAGGAAGTGTAAGTTAGAATAGTGAATTAAAAGTCAAATCAGGTATAGAAAGCTAAAGAGAGTGAAAAATGGATTAAGAGGAGAGAGGAAAAAAAGACAAAAATAATTTTTTTTTTACTTCATTTAATCTTTAAAAAAAATCTCCAACAACAATTAAAAGGTGGAGGAATGAGACACCATACTTGTAATAGATAATTTTTTACTGCCAGAGAGGTTGTTTGGCAGTAATTAAGACTTATCATGCTGTTAGAAAGAGTACTTTGACTGAAATGGACAAGCCCTCACTTTCTGAGGTGAGTTTAGTTCATATCTACCATGCAGTATAGGAACTTCATAGCGTTCAATATTTATCCCTCAATCAACATAACAAAAACAGCTTATCTGGCCATTATCACATTGCTATTTGTGGAAGCTTGCTGTGCGCAAATTGACTGCCGCATTTCTGACATTACAACAGTGACTACACTCCAAAAATACTTTATTGGCTGTAAAGCGCTTTGAGACGTCCGGTGGTCATGAAAGGTGTTGGATCCGTGGTTCAGTGGATAAATAATTACACGGATGCTGTACATAAACAAATAACAGGTCTTTACTGGAGGAGGGTCATCTCTAGACTGGGGTACAGAGGCATGCGCACAGCTTATATACCGGTGTGGTCACTGCCGGTACTACAGTATACAGGGGCTGTAAAAAGTAGTTCTGACTTAAAGCACATACACTACAATTCCTCCCTTTTTAGATTAATAATACCCCCTTAATATTCAAATAACAATTACATTTTTACATGTACATTCAATAACAAAGGTCCATTTATAGATTCAGTCTTTGGGGCGGCTTCCTGACCCTTTCGGGATAGCGCCTTTCCGGAGGTTCTTGTTCTTGGTGCAGAGGCGATTCTGACCCCTTTTCATCGGGTAGTTCATCGGGTTCCACTGCTACTGGGTCTGAAGTAGATGCTACCGGTATGTCGGGTTCATCCCCAGGTACTCGAAACATGGGGTTGACGCCTTCCTGTGACGCTAAGATCTGATCGACGTGGCGTCTCACAATGTTCTCCCCGACATCCACTGTGTACATTAATGGCCCCTGCCTTGTACATATCGTTCCGGGTTGCCACTTCTCTGTTCAATAGTCACGGGCCAAGACTGGTTGCCCTACATTGAAGCTCCTTGTCGGCTTCTCGTTGATGTGCTGGAATTGTTTGTCCTCAACATTTCTTCGCACATTTGGTCTGAGCAAGTCCAGACGAGATCTCAACCTTCGGTTAAAGAACATCATGGCCGGGGTCTGGTTGGTAACTGCATGTGTCGCGTTTCGGTAGTCTAATAAGAAATTGTCCATCTTATGCTGTAGTGGAATTTCCTCGTCGCACATGGCCTTTATCGCCTTCTTAAAGGTTTGTACGAACCTCTCAGCCAATCCATTGGTGGCTGGATGATACGGGGCGGATGTGTAATGCCTTACCCCATTCCTTTTCATGAATTTTTGGAACTCGTCGGACACAAACTGTGGTCCATTATCAGAGCAGATCTGCTCTGGCAAATCGTTTCTGGCAAATATGGTCCGTAGGACTGCAATTGTTTTCTCTGTAGTGGTTGAAGACATCTTTATCACCTCAGGCCACTTTGAATGAGCATCCACTGCTATTAAGGACATTGAGTCCATGAATGGACCAGCGAAATCAATGTGCACCCGTTGCCATGGAGCGGAGGGCCACTCCCATGGGTGTAGAGGGGCATGTGGTGGTGCATTTTGGACCTTCTGGCATCCTAAGCAGCTCTTAGTTAGGTCTTCGATTTGTTGATCGATTCCCGGCCACCACACATAAGCCCTAGCAAGGCTTTTCATTTTCACTCCCCCCAGATGACCTTCATGTAGCTCCTTTAGCACTCTCTCCCTTAACTTGAGTGGAATCACCACTCTGGATCCACACATCACTGTCCCCTGGCATACTGACAGCTGTTCTCTTCTGGATGAGAATGCTGGCAACAGTGAGTCGCCATGTGTTGGCCATCCCCTCACCGTCAATTCATATACCCGTGACAGCGTCGGATCATTGCGGGTCTCCTTCTCTATATCCGCGTTTGCTACTGGCAATCGTTCAATTATCGATGAATAAAATATCTCGATAGGGTCCACTGCTGGTGCTTCCTCCACCGTAGGCAGTGGCAGGCGCGATAGCCCATCAGCGTTCCCATGCTGTTTCGTGCCTTTATATGCTATTTCATATTGAGTCGCCCCTAGAAACAGGGACCATCTTTGTAACCGCTGTGCAGTCATTACTGGCACGCCACCTTAGGATTAAAGATGGAGACACGTGGTTGGTGGTCAGTCAGCAAGGTGAACTGCCCATGCAGATAATGGTTGAATTTTTTTACTCCCCATACTAGGCTGAGGGCCTCCCTGTCAATCTGGGCGTAGTTGCGCTCGGCTGAGGTTAGTGACCGAGACGCAAAGGCTACTGGCCTCTCCAACCCGTCTGGGAATTTGTGCGACAGCACCGCTCCAATGCCGTAGGGTGATGCATCACACGCCAAACGAATTGGTAGTGCTGTGTTGAAATGGGCCAACACCTCTTTTGATGTGATCAATTCTTTACACTTCTGGAAAGCTCGTCTACGTTCGTCATCCCACTTCCATGGTACCCCTGTTTGCAGTAGGGTGTTCAGCGGGTGTAATACCGTAGACAAATTTGGTAAGAACTTGTGGTAATAGTTTACCAGTCTGAGGAACGACCTCAGTTGTGACACATTTTCCGGTGCTGGAGCCTTGACTACTGCCTCAATCTTGTCAGGGGACTTATGTAACCCCTCTTCATCGATGACGTGGCCGCAATACGAGATCTGTTTCTGGAAAAACTCGCACTTGTGGCGATTAGCTCGTAGCCCATATTTCTTTAATCTGGCGAGCACCTTCTCCAAGTTAGCGAGGTGATCACCGTCATTTTCGCCTGTTACCAAGATGTCATCCAAATAACACTGGGTCCCTGGAATCCCTTGCAGGACCTGATCCATCGCCCTTTGCCAGATAGCCGGAGCCGAGGCTACTCCAAACACCAGCCAGTTGTATTGATAGAGACCTTTATGGGTGTTGATCATAAGGTAATGTTTCGAAGCTTCTTCTACCTCCATTTGCAAGTACGCCTGGGCTAGATCAATTTTGGTGAAGCGTTTACCACCAGATAGCGAGGCGAAAATATCCTCAATTCGTGGAAGTGGATATTGCACCGTGTGAAGGACTGGGTTCACTGTCACCTTAAAATCCCCACAGATGCGGACCTTCTTTGGTTCCCCAGGCATATTACTCAACGACCTCTTCATTACAGGAACGATGGGTGTAGCCCACTCGCTCCAGTCCACTTTGGACAGTACTCCTGAACGTTCCAACCCTTCCAGCTCTGCTTCAATCGCTGGTCTGATCGCACAAGGCACTGGTCTGGCCTTCAGAAACTTTGGGCTTGCATTATCCTCTATTTTAATTGTTGCTGTTACTCCTTTTAGTGTTCCTAGTGTCTCCTGGAACACTTCTTTTGCATCAGTTAGCATTTTTGACAGTCGTCCAGGTGTGACGTCGTCATCCTTTTTGGCCTCCACCTTCAGTGCCTGTATGGAATGCCAATCTAAATGTATCTTCTGGATCCATTCACGTCCTAGCAGTGGTGGCCCTCCATTTGGCAATACATATATATCCATTTTAGGTATTTCCTGGCCTTTATATGTCACTTTCACCCTTATTTTTCCTTTGGGGTAGACTTTTTTGCCCCGTATACGTCTTCAAGACAATCTCTGTAGCTTTCAAGGGTATGTGTGAAAATAGCCGCTTGTAGTCTCTTTGATTTATGACTGTTAGAGCTGACCCTGTGTCCAATTCCATTTCCACTTGGACTCCGTTTATCTTGAGTGTAACCCAGATAGTCTGGTGATCCTCCATTTCGGTTACATTATGTAGTTTCAGACAACCCAGCTCCTTGCTTCCAGAGTCTGTGTCACTTTTCTGTTCGTCTGAACCACTGTCCATCACCTGGTGTACCTTTTTGTACTTCTCCTGTGGAGATTTCTTACTGTTGGTTTTCTTCCCAGACCTGCAGACTCTTGCTATGTGTCCTGCTTTCCCACACTGTCTGCACACTTGGTCCTTGAACCAACAATCTTTCTGGTCATGTGTTGTTCTGCCGCAGCGATAGCACTTCCCTGTTCCATAGGTCATTTCGTTGGTGCCATATTCTTGCGGTCTCCGTTGTAGCTCTGCAGCGCCCCTTGCGGCTGCTTCGTGTGATACTGCCATACTGAAAGCTTTGTCCAGCGTAAGGTCCTTTTCTGATAGAAGCCGTTTCTGGGTTCCTTCACTTTGTAGCCCACACACAAACTTGTCCCTTAACGTGTCTGCTAGTCCTGCTCCAAACTGGCAGTATTTCGATAGCTTGCGCAGTTCCGTTAGGTATTCAGCATTGCTTTCGTCTTTGTGTTGGTTCCTTTTATGGAACTTAAATCGTTCTGCTATCAGCAGCGGTGTGGTGTTTAAGTGGTCCTGTAGGATTTCTACTATGCTTTCAAAATTCTTGTTTACCGGCTCCTCTGGGGTTATTAGATTTCGCAGTAACCCATAAGTTTTTGCACCCATGGAATTTAACAGAACCAGTGCTTTATTCGCCCTGCAGTACACTTCAATACGTTCCACATATGTCGCCCAATCTTCGACTTCATTGTCGAACGTAGAGATACTGCCACTCTTCGGCATCCTTGGTTGTGCGTTAACTATCCCCAGTGGCGCCTCCCGCGCTTCCCCTTCTTCTCCGCTGGCACAAAATGGCGTCTCCCGCGCTTTCCTTCCTTCCCGCGCTCGCCCGTCTTCTCCGCTGCGGCGTCGCAAAATGGCGTCTCCCGCGCTCTTCCTCCTTCTCCGCGGCTCAATGGCGCCTCCCGCGCTCTCCTTGCTTCTCCGCGGCTCAATGGCGTCTCCCCTTGCTTTGCCCCGCGGACCCTGATCAGCCCGTGATCCCTGGCTGTGCTCTGCGTGTTCTTCTCTTGATATTTGTCGACGCCGCTCAGTCTAGAACCCGGCTGTTTCTTACCCTCTCTCTCTCCGGTTTGCAGTATTTTTCCTCGACGCCGCTCGGTGATCAACCCCCGGCTGCGCCCTGCTCTCTTCACCCTCTTTCTTACCCCGTCAACGCTGCTCGGCTCTCTCTCTCTGCCGTCGGTCGGCTCCAGCCGCCGCTGCTCGGGAAGGGTCTGCTCTGGACCTGTTGTCGGTCTCTTACTGCTCATTGTGGCTGGGGAACCAAGCCCGGCTCTCCACAGCCTCCCCAGCGAAGTTGGATCTCTGCCTGACTGCTGGGCGGTTGCTCGCGGTCGACGCCCGTGTTCCTGGATTCGACTATTTTTTTATTTTTTTTTATGTTGCAGGTAGATTCGCATCAACACTCGTCGCCATTGTTGGATCCGTGGTTCAGTGGATAAATAATGACACGGATGCTGTACATAAACAAATAAAAGGTCTTTACTGGAGGAGGGTCATCTCTAGACTGGGGTGCAGAGGCATGCGCACAGCTTATATACCGGTGTGGTCACTGCCGGTACTACAGTATACAGGGGCTGTAAAAAGTAGTTCTGACTTAAAGCACATACACTACAAAAGGCGCTATATAAATGTAAGTCTTTCTTTCTTTCAAGGCATTTGAATGGTGAATCAGACATCGAGATCGCGTTTTCGCAAAGCTAAAGGCGGAGCACCGCATCTTGGAAAGCCACTTTCGGATTTTCAAATTTAGTCTCTCTATCTGCGCTTGCCTGAAGTTGCTGTGCGCTTTGCGCATAAATAAGTGAGCGCCATTAACCTCACTACTATTTTGACAGTAGATTGTGGCCCATTATTTATGCTTATTAAATTCTATTAATTGTCAAGTACAAAAGGTTCTTGATTGTAGTACATATTTTAAGTGAGATTTTTAGCATTTCTGTAACGCATTCAGGTTTGCCAGACCCAGCAATTCAAGGTGGTCATGTTTTGTTTCAAAGTGCCCTAAGGCAGTGGTGATAAATGTTTGGAATTAATTTACTGCAGTGAGAGGCCTGTCTGATCAAGCTGATATTTAAACTGCTTTTGATCAGCTTCAGGTGTACCTAGCCCTAATGCATCACCAACAATAACACCTTTGTAAGATAATCTACAGAGAGGAGCTGCTCTCTACATGAATTGACTGACTCACTTTATTGTGGTAATGCAAATAAAACTGCGGACTGACTGAAATAACAGGGATTCAAAAGATGATAGAGCAACAATTGAGGTGCACTGGCCATGGGATTTTACTAATGAAATGAGGAAATCTTTAGATGTACTGTCATTTTAGAGCTCAGTAAATTTATGCGCTCAAGTATTTCTCAGTGCTTTTTGTTTAGGGTATGAATGCATGACTTACTGATCCCCATGTATGTGATGGATTGTTGGGAAACTCAGCAGTTTTATATATGATGACCATATCCAGAGTATCTGACCATGGCAGTGATTGTTACACGCTACTGCATCTTCACACTTACACCCATTTATACTGTAGAATTTATATTTATAGCTTTTAGTGGAAGTGGCTGCAGAATAGGTTGTGGTTTCCTGTGTACAGAATTTACCCGGTTTACACCATGGAAAATATTCATAAATCCAGAGCAACATTTGAACAACTTTATACGATAGTTGGTCACTTGTAACTTTAAAACAACTGTGTTCTTTTGGGGGAATATCGGTTCTGGCCAGCAGGGTTAAAATTGCAATGTTACTGACAGGCAGAATAAAATAATGGTTGTGTAGGCCGACACCACCTTCAGCAGCCATTTCATTTTGCCAGTGCACTGTTTTGCTTCTGGAAGCAGGGAATTAAATCCTTTTGTGAGGTATTGTTCCTCATCCCTGGAAGCAGGTGGGCCGCCTCATTTCTATTACAGCATGACCTCCAAAAGTGACACACTAGGATACTCTGCAAAATCATAATACAGCTTGATGTTGACACTGGATGTCAAAAGAAAGAACTTACATGTATATACCATCCTCAGGAGGTGCCAAAGCACTTCACAACCAATGAAGTACCTTTCAAGTGTAGTCACTGTAGTAATGTAGGCAAAAGCGACAACCAATCTTCGCTCAATTTCCGCAATAAAAATGAAAATCGGGAGAGATGTATAACGGAAAGTTAATTCAATATCGCCCGCATTACACTATTGCCCAAGGTCAAAATGACCCCGACTGTCTGTTGTGGCACATAGAATTGCACTTTCTGCTCGCATTAGCCCGCTACGTTCTAGAAAGCAACATGGATTCAGTCCCAGGTTGAAATTTTCAATACTAAAGCCATACTAATACAGTTCAGCCTACAACCTGTGTTAGGTGCAACATCGTAGGCCAGAAAAGGGGGTTGATCTAACAGTGACATATAACATGGAAATAAAATTAAATTGCAGTTTTACAAATGATAATTTGCCTGAAGATTCAAAATGCACAGTTTGTCAATAATGGCCTGGATTTTGCGGTGGGTAACTGTCAGCGTTCGCCATCATTACCCCTCCGAAACTAACCGTAACTTCAGAATTTAGCGCATGTGCATCAAAACGCAAAAATCTTGAAGTTACAGTCAGCCATTCTCTGCGCCGCTACAGGCTGCACTGTGGACACACTGCCACCACCACCCCCACACCATAGCTGGCGATCAGTGAAATCAATAGAACTGACGAATCCTTGAGCTTTTCCACGCTAATATCGCTGTTGAACACCCCATTAAGTGTTAAACCTTGTTGGAATAGGTGTAATTGGAGTTTTAACAGCATAGTGACTGCTAAACAACCGTTCTGGCCCTGAAAAACTAATTTTTATATTGGTGGAATGTCAAATTTCTCCATTATGATAAAAAAAAATTAAAAATTATTAAAGTTTGTTCATGATATTTCAGTTTCTACCTTAACCTCATGTGTATGTCCCAATCTTTACTTTGCTCTCTGTAACATTTTTAAAAAGTGCAGATAATCAGTGCTTTTCATTTCCTGGTTTGCTGTCTGTGATAATTCTTCAATGTGATTGGCTGTTTAGACAGCTTGATGATGTCACGGCTGCATCACGCTAGGAATCCCCTATTGACAGCACTACAATTAAATACACGTCGAGAAACCTAAAGTTTTCAACACCAAGATCGCGAGATCTCTGTGGGCAGGTTTCTTCGAGGTCAGCAGTGATCACAGTCACATCGCCACTGACTGCAAATTACAGGCCAGTTTTGGCCGCTTCGTTTTCTTTATGCATTTTGTGGATTGATTCATCAGGTCCCAGATCATCATTGGAGTTTATGTTCAAAAAATGGATGAAAGGTTAAAAGTGTATGATAGATGTAAGTGTGGACAAGAATGTTTGAATGTCATACTCTGAATAGGATGGTTGCCGTTTATGTTGCAGTGCAAGCCCTGAGGTCATACTGTGTAGAAGCTCAACTCTGAAGCTGTGGGTTTTGAACGGATACATCTCCGATGTCGATATAATGTGTATGTGTGGGCCCAGAGTGAAACTATACTCTGCCTCATCTGTGCTGCTTACCTTCAAATGTCAGGGAATGCTAATGTAGTGATGTCGTGTCACTACACTGCTATCAGTTGTGACTGCATGCATGACTGAATTGCTGCCTCTGAGGTCTCTTGTAATCTAAGTACTGCAAGTCACAGCCCCTTTCAACAGTGAGCTGTATGAGAGTCACAACAATTACAGGTGATACTTTGGTTATCACAGCTTTGTATATAAAACCTACCCAGCATGGGGCGGGGGGGTGCAACAACCTCCACACAGTTTGGGTCAAACACTCCCTGCCATAGCATCACAGTCCACTAACACTATGCCACTAGGCTGTTACTGTGTTTTCTTTTTCTTTAAGTGTACAAGTCCCTCTTCAAAGTTTTCTCTTCTTTCCTTCCTTTTATAATGGTCCCAGTTCTGTAAACCAACTGCTGCTGAAATGGAAAATCGGAGGCCCTCAGTATTGCTGGTGTGCTATTGCCCAGTGTGGGGCTTGAGGTGTAATTCTGCTTCTAATCTTTAGACCTCAAGGGGAAATACCTGACTACAAATTTGGTGCCTTCTTGCATGTTGTGTATCTGGGCATGTTTAAAAGAGTGATAAATGAGCAAGGAGAGGGGAGTGGAAGTGAACAAGAAAAAATAAGAATGAATGAGTGAAGTAGAAAGGAGGAGAGTGAAACAGAATGAAGGAGGAAAAAGAAAAGCAAAGGGGAGAAAAGCAAAAGTGAAGGAGAAGTGGTAGAATTGAATGTATCTTCTCAAAACTGAAGTAATAGCAGCAGATTGAAATCATAGCATAGAACTGCTCACACTAAACAGCAGTAATAATCTGTTGTAAAATCTGAAATCACTTTTATTAAGTGAACATTTAAAAATGTAATTCAATGTAATCAGTTCAAGCCTCCACTGACAGTCCTATCCATCAAGTTCCCAGGCTAACTAATCACCAGCAGCTAAATCCCTTCATAAAATGTGCTTTTGCAAAGAAATATACATGCATGATGCTTATTTCACCCTCTCAGTTTGAGAACCACTGCTGTACACAAATTGGCAGTGATATGATGGTTCCAAACATGTGTGTCAGCCAGCAGCCTGATGGATTTCTTGATGGGTTTATACAAATTGTACACTTATGCTGTCACAATCAACATGGTGGACTTGGCTGTGTAAGGTTACAACCTCTGGTGTTTGAATAGTTTGTTCAGAAGCACTAACTTGTGTGGAACTCTAAAGCTGATTTAAATTTTTCAAGTTCTGAAGATCCATCCCAGCAGTCACTACGACTGCTCAGAATGTGGCAAATTCAGATCAGCTGATTTTAACTCACACAGACTGCTGCTCAGTTCTGCTCTCCCCAGTGCTGCCTCTGTACTCTACCTGCTCCTTGACTCCATGGCCAGTGACCATTTTTTGAATGCAGTGGATGAACCAGGGAGTATTTTATCCAGCGTAAAGAATGTGCTGGCTTTTAAAAAAAGACGATCCGAGTGTCTAAACAGTTGCCATTCGACAACTCCGATCCACCTGCAGTTGTTTGAAGGAGCCAAATAGAACGGCCCACTCAGGAGCAGTGGTTCTGCTTTGAGTGAGGCAGTTGTCTTAGGCTAGGGTGCATTGAGGCTCCAGTATTAACACTGGGAGAGCAGTTAGTCCTATGCTCCCTTTAAATTGGTACCTATCAGTTTGTTGTAAATTTAGCAAAGGTCACAGTAAGAGCAATGTTGCGCAACTATGCTTAAGGTTTGCCTCAGGGCTATAACTGGCTTTAGGAAGATAAAGCACTGGACTAGGCCGTTCAGCCCCTCGAGCCTGTTCTACCATTCAATTAGATCATAGTTAATTTGTACCTCAACTCCATTTATCCACCTTTGATCCATATTCCTTGATACCCTTACCTAATTAAAATCTATCGATCTCAGTTTTGAAAATTTCAATTGGCCCAGCACCCTCAGTCTTTTGGGGGAGAGAGTTCCATATTCCCATTACTCTGTGAAAAACTGCTTCCTGATTTCACTCCTAAATGGCCTAACTCTAATTTTAAGATTGTGCGCCCTTGTTCTGGATTCCCCCGCCAGAGGAAATAGCTTCTTTGTACCTATCCTATCAAATCCTTTTATAAGTTTAAACACCTCGATTAGATCACCACTCAACCTTCTATACTCAAGGGAATACAACCCAAGTATATGTAACCTGTCCTCATAATTTATCCTTTTGTTCTTATGTTCCTAACCCTTTAAGCCCCGGTATCATTCTGGCAGATGTGCGCTGTACTCCCTCAAGCCTAGTGGGGTATAATTTCCTCTGATTTATGTGTTGCACATAAATGTCCTTTGTGCACTAGTTTAGGACAGTTGTTAATCTGTTTATTAATGGCTTGTTTTGGAGCAGAGTACTGCACTACCGAGGGAGTTAAACTCCTTCATATTTTGAGCCATTAATATGAAGTTAAATAGGAAATAGTTTATATTTTCAGGAAAAAAAATCCATCACATTTTAAAGAATGCAATGAATGGTGCATTGCTTATAGAATTGTAGAAACCTACAGCACAGAAGGAGGCCATTCAGTCCATCCTGCCTGTGCTGGCTCTTTGAAAGAGCTGTTGTGCTTAGTCCTTCACCCCTGCTTTTTGTCCGTAACCCTGCAAGTTCCTCATCCTCAAGTACCTGTCCAACTCCCTTTTAAAATTATTTATGAAATCAGCTTCCACCACCTTTTCAGGTAGAATGTTCCAGATCCCGACAACTCTGAGTGAAAATTGTCCACAATAGTCCAGCTGAGGCCTAACCAGTGATTTATAAAGTTCTAGCATGATCTCTTTGCTTTTATATTCTATGCCTCTGTTTATAAACCCATGTAACCCATATGCTTTCTTAACCACCTTATCAACTTGCCCTGCCACCTTTAAGGATTTGTGTATATGGACACCAAAGTCTCTCTGCTCATCTGCACTTTTCAAAATCATGCTATTTATAGTACACTGTCTTTCCATATTAGTCCTCCCAAAGTGCATCACTTCACACTTCTCTACATTGAACTCCATCTCCCATGCTTCTGCCCATTTCATCATCCTGTCTATGTCATCCTGACGTCTACAACTCTCCTCATCACTATCTAATACGTTGCCAAGTTTCGTATAATCTGCAAATTTTATAATGCTGCTCCCTACACCCGGGTCTAGGTCATTTATAAAAATTAAAAAGAGTAATGGACCCAAAACTGACCATTGGGGAACACCATTGCAAACCACCTCCTAGACTGAAAAACACCATCCACCACCACCCTCTGCTTCCTGCCACTGAACCAATTCCGTATCCATACCGCCACTTTTTCCTCAATTCCATGGGCTTCGATCTTCTCTGTGAATTTGTTACAAGTGCACAATGTCATGAATCGCAACTTCTACAAGTAACTCAGGAAGTACTACTGAACGGCCAGCTGAGGGCGCCGCCCGAGGAGTATAAATACTAGGGCGTGGGCCCAACTTGACCAGAGACAATCTGGAAACAGGAAGCTAGTGGCTACTAACTAGACCTCCATGTTTTGTTACAAGTCGATTAAAGCCTTGCTTTATGTACAACCAAGTGCATAGTGAGTCTTTATTACGTCACACAATACTATGATTGATAATGCCCCCCTGTAACACTGCTCCAAACAAGATACAGCCCTAGAACTTACCTCATTCAGCCTTCCCATCCTCTTGTAATCAGCAGGCTTTTAAAATCCAAGATAGGCATCACCCAAACACTATTTCTTGAAATACCTCATTTTCCTTTGCTATTACCATCCTGCTTTTTGAGTCTTGGCCCTTCACCTAAGCTTTTCAATTGAAAAAAAATTAACTTGTTTTTGTAAACAGGTGAACAGAAAGGACTGCCATTGTCGGGGCTAATCGTTTGGGTCTCCAGTTTCAAAGAACCAGTGGCTTTTTCAGTTTTATGGTGATTCATACTTTTATTAGAGTAACTAAAGATTGTCTATATTTTCAGGTAAATCTAGTTCCTGTATTGCTGAATTCCAAACAAGCACTGACCCAAAGCCAGAATCTTAATGTTTATCTGTAACTACTATGCCCATCTTTTTTACATATGGATGAGAATTTTTTTTTTAAATCACAGAGAAAGTCAAAATGCTTAGTTGTATTACATTGCTAATAATGGAAGATGAGTTAAGTTATAATCCTAGTGCATGTTGAAAACCAAAATGTTAGTTTTTTGAGTAAGGAAGTCTCTTTCCTTTTCTTTATCTTCGTAAGTAATAGAACTGTAATGGTTACACTCGGTCCTTTGCTGGCCTTGACATAACTAAGCATATTGGCCCAGAATTTGCTGCAATTTCCAGAAATAACGGCGAGTTTACAGCGCACGCCATGAATATGTAGAAAATCCAGCAATTGGTGGTGATTCGCAACTCACGCTGTATCTCTTCCTTGCCACAAATTGCTGGACGATTTGCAACGCTCAGCCGTTAGACTCACAAAAACCGGAGCCTCCATCAACCTCTCCATCAATGTCAAGAGATTGCTGCATTTGCACTGCAAAAACAAATTAAACTTGCCGCAGAAAGTTAGGGCTGCTATTTCATGGCGTAAGGGCCCTGATAATGGGGTAATTTGTGTTTCCCACGGCCTTCCACTTTGAAACCAGTTAGCAATTAGCAATAATTGTTCTGCATATGCCACATAAAGCACGCAACCAGGGTGCAAGTTAAACTGGGGAGATTATAAAAAGAAGTAAATCCCTCACAGAGGAAAAACCATGCATTAGGAAAGACAACTAAATGATAGAACTGAAAGGAAACAAACAGAGCACAGATTGGAAAGTGCTTTACTAGACGTGAATATTGCTGATTGAGAATACGCGGGCTAGTAACTGGCTGGCAAAGCAAGGAATCTTTCTGACCAGCAGAAGAAGATCATGAAATTTGATTTGTTGTGAATTGCTATAAATTATAAAGCTTTCGCGTGTAGGCAGTTGCTGCCTTCGGTTCCGGAATTAAAAAGTTATCTGAACCCTGGGCAGGAGGGGTTCTTACTCATATGTTTACGCGGCATATTCCATAGGCAATAAACTTAGAACTACACATTTTCCTGCATGTAATTCGGGGATATTTTAATAAACTTCATTTAAATAATCAGTTGTTCAAGCTGCCATTTCAGAGTTTTGTTAACCATTCAAATCCTTAAAAATCATTGGTTAAGGAGATAGACTATTGGTCTCGTCGGTCACCAAAGTCTCAGATGCCCAGTTAATCTTGCTGCTCTGTTTGCAATTTGGACTTCCAGTAAATTACGGCGCAAAATTAATTGGAGCTGAAGGGTAAGGAGAAAAAATTCAACTCACGCCGCTCATCACAAGCTGCCCCGCTCCAGCAAATCCTGGGCCATTGGTATAAGAGTGGCCAAATACATGTTACTGTAATAATCTGGACCCACACAAGGCAGAACATGAAGGTAAATTACATCTGCATAGAGGGCTTAACATAAGCCTAAACCGACCAGAACAAGGGGTGTGTAGATATCTGTTTTAAAGTTACCAAGTTAAAAAGCAAGAAAAGAAAAAGAATATAAATCAGGTTACATAAACAAACAGTTGAGACCGCTGCTGGTGTCAAGAAAGAGGCTGAGGCTTGGAAACTGAGAGACAATGTACCATGGAAAAGGGGTTTGTGAGAGGTCACAAACTGCAGAATTCCAACACCAAAATGATGTGGCTACATGGATTTAAATCCTGTTTATATCATCAGAACAATTTAGACTTGCAGTATAGCTTTTTTCATTTGGAGGAAAACAAAAGATCACAAGAGTTAAGAATTCTCTGATTTACTTCTGAATCGGTTGTTTTTTTTATGAGTTTCACCCACAGTGAAAATGTGGTTGTTCATTTCTTATGCTGTTATGTCAGTATGCAACTCTGGGTATAATTTACAAGACCTGAACAAATACTATAAAGTCACAGTTATGAAAGTTATGAAAAAAAAACTCCACTTTATAAGAACTGACATAAAGTGAAAGGATGAAACCTAGCCAATTTTAACTGAAAACATTGAACTAGATTTCCAAAATGAAACGTTCAGATAGTGAATTTTTTCTCTCTCTCAGTGCGCTAATTAGCCATAAAGAGCAGAAAGGTCCAATGTTTGATCCCTGGTCTGTGTGGAATTAGCTAATCCGAGTTGGGGTAGTGATAGTGATGCTACACAATTGGTGGAACCATGACAATGGGGGCGGCTCTGTGCGCGCTGCAGTTACTCGGCCTGATCCGCGGGCAGAACGGGGCTCTACAATTGGCTTGTAAAACCTAACGTTGGGATGGGAGGAGCAGCGAGGTCGGGACCCAGGAGTGAGGAGGAGGCCAGGGAGCGAGGACGGGGCCCAGCAGTGTGGTCGAGGCCCAGGAGTGGCGCAGCGTGGACCAGCAGCAGCGGGGTCGGGGCCCAGGGAAGGTGCAGCACGGGCCAACAGAGAGGTCAGGAGGATCACACTGTATCCTATGAAACCCAGGCAGAGAGGACCTGTGGGAAGGTGGGAGGAGGACAGTAGGAGTATGTTTGTGTGTGTGTGCTAAGCCAACGTAGCAGAGCCCGGTCTCCAATCATCTTGGATCCCCTTGCCTTTGGACCAAGACCTTGCTCTGTCAAGCCCGTGTGGTAACTGGTGTGCAACGGCCAGTCCACGATAAAAGAATTCACGCACAGGCATCTTCCACCCTTCAAAATGAAGTTTGGGACCTGGACCGTCAGGACCCTCACGGACAACCCCAACAGCGACAGATCGGAACGCCGTACTGCTATCGATGTCTGGGTGCTCAGACATTTCGACATTGACATCACCACCCTAAGTAAGACCCGGCAGGCAGGGGAAGGCCAGCTCAAGGATCAAGGCGGTGGTTACACCTTCTTCTGGAAAAGCAAACCTGAAGAAAAACGCCGCCTCCATGGGGTAGGCTTCGCCATAAAAAATGAGATAGTTGGACGTCTCAGCGACTCCCCTTGCAGAATAAACGAATGCCTCATGACTCTTCGGCTCACCCTAGCCCGGAACTATTGCACTATGGTCATCAGCGCGTATGCCCCAACACTGGAAGCCACAGACGAGACCAAAGAGGAATTCTACTTGAGCCTCGAACAATCCCTGTCCTGAGTCCCAAGGGGCGACAAGCTGATCCTCCTTGGCGACTTTAACGCCAGAGTTGGAAAGGACACAGACCTCTGGGGAGGTGTGATCGGCAGAGGAGGGGGTAGGGAACACCAACTCCAATGGTATCCTCCTGACAAAATGCTTAGAACATGGCCTTGTCATAACCAACACCTTGTTCCGTCAGAGAGACAAGTACAAGGCTTCATGCCAACACCCTCGCCCCAAGCACTGGCATCTACTGGACTACGCAGCACAGTGGCATAGTGGTTAGCACTGTTGCCCCACAGCGCCAGGGACCCAGGTTCAAATCCGGCCTCGGGTGACTGTGTGGAGTTTGCACATTCTCCCCGTGTTTGCGTGGGTTTTCTCCGGGTGCTCCGGTTTCCTCCCACAGTCCAAAGATGTGCGGGTTAGGTTAATTGGCCATGATAAAAAAATTGGCCATTAGTGTTAGGGGGGATTAAATACGTGGGGTTACGGGGATAGAGCTTGGGTGGGATGGCTGTCGGTGTAGGGACCAGGTGCTAGGGTTTGGATGATCAGCCATGATCTCGTTGAATGGCGGAGCAGGCTCGAAGGGCTGAATGGCCTACTCCTGCTCCTATCTTCTATGTTTCTATGTCATCGTCTGAGCGAGGGACCGCAAGGATGTCCGCATCACCCGCGCCATGACAGGAGCTGACGCTCTGTCATCTCCATCAATGTAGCCCCAAAACAGCGGCTGCAACAGAAACAATGTCGCAGGAAAAATCAATGCTGGAGCACTCAAAAACCCTGCTAAGAAAGCCCTATTCAGCCTGCACCTCACAAACAACCTGACGACTCCCAGTGACTCAGAGACACACAGGCCTGGTCTGCACTCAAGGCCTCCATAATCAGCACCTGTGAAGAGATGCTCGGTCACTCGACTAGGAAACACTAAGACTGGTTTGACGAGAATGACCAGGAGATCCAGGAGCTAATAAGCCGCAAGCGCAAGGCATTCCTGATCTGGAAACAGCAACACAACTCAAGAGCAAGAAAGCAGCTCTACAGACACCTGAAGGCCAAGGTCCAACAAGAAACTCGTGACCTAAAGAACAGATGGTGGGTGGAGAAAGCACAGGAGATCCAGCAGCTAGCCGACAACCACGACGTGCGTCGATTCTTTAGCGCAGTCAAGACCACCTACGGCCCAAGGTCCTACCCCACTGCAGGCCAAGAACGGAGAGATACTCATCAAAGACAGAGAGGCAGTCACTGCCCATTGGAAGGAGCACTTCGAAGACCTCCTTAACCGAGACTCTGTCTTCGACATGCGTGTCCTCAACTCCATCCCGCAACATGCTACCCGCCACCACCTCAGCACAACCCCAGCTCGGCATGAGGTTGTAAAGGCCATCCGACAACTTAAGAACAACAAGGCCTCAGGAGCAGATGGAATCCCAGCCGAGGCACTAAAGCATGGCGGAGAAGCACTATTGGCACGAATGCATGAACTCATTTCTCTTATTATTTGGAAGGAGGAGAACATGCCAGGGGATCTCAGAGATGCCGTAATCACGACCATCTTCAAAAAAGGTGACAAATCTGATTGTGGTAATTATAGAGGAGTTTCCCTGCTGTCTGCCACAGGGAAAGTCATCGCAAGAATCCTCCTCAATCGCCTTCTCCCAGTGACTGAAGAGCTCCTCCTAGAGTCGCAATGCGGATTCCACCTACTAAGGGGCACAATGGACATGATCTTCACCATGGGTCAAATACAAGAGAAATGCAGGGAACAGCACCAACCGCTGTACATGGCCTTCTTCGACACGGTCCACTGTGAGGGATTATGGAGTGTCCTCCTCAAATTCGGCTGCCCCCAAAAGTTTGTCACCATCCTCCGCCTGCTTCACGATGACATGCAAACCGTGATCCTGGCCAACGGATCCACCACAGACTCAATTCACGTATGGACCAGGGTCAAGCAAGGCTGTGTCATCACACCAACACTCTTCTCGATCTTCCTTGCTGCAATGCTCATCTCACCCTCTAAGCTCCCCGCTGGAGTGGAGCTAATCTACAGAACAAACAGGAAACTCTTCAACCTCCGTCGCCTCCAGTCCAGATCCAAGGTCGTTCCATCCTCTGTCATCGAATTACAGTATGCAGACGACGCTTGCGTCTACGCACACTCGGAGGTCGAACTCCAAACCATCATCAACACCTTACCGAAGCGTACGAGAGCATGGGCCTTACACTAAACATCCGTAAGACAAAGGTCCTCTACCAACCTGCCCCCACCACACAGTACTGCCCCCCGATTGTCCAAGGCCTCGTCATGGATTTTGATAATGTGGACCACTTTCCATACCTCGGGAGCCTACTGTCAACAAGGACAGACATTGATGATGAAGTCCAACACCGCCTTCAGTGTGCCAATGTAGTCTTCGGTCGCCTGAGGAAGAGTGTGTTTGAAAACCAGCACCTCAAACCCAGCACCAAGCTCATGGTCTACAGAGCAGTAGTGATTCCTGCCCTCCTGTATGCTTCAGTGACATGGACCATGTACAGCAGGCACCTCAAAGCACTGGAGAGGTACCACCAACACTGTAAGATCCTGCAAATCCATTGGCAGGATAGGCGCACCAATGTCAGTGTTCTCGCTCAGGCCAGCATCCCCAGCATCGAAGCTTTGACCACGCTCGATCAGCTCCGATGGACGGGCCACATTGTCCGCATGCCCGATAGAAGACTCCCAAAACAAGCGCTCTACTCAGAGCTCCAACGCGGCAAGAGAGCCCCAGGTGGACAGAGGAAATGCTTCAAGGACACCCTCAAAGCCTCCTTGAAAAAGTGCAGCATCCCCTCTGACACCTGGGAATCCCTGGCCCAAGGCCGCTCAAAGTGGAGGAGAAGCATCCGGGAAGGCGCCGAACACCGAGTCTCTTCGCCGGGACCAAGCGGAAGCCAAGCGCAAACAGCGGAAGGAGTGCACGTCAACCCAAGCACCCCACCCACCCGCTCCTTCAACCACCGTCTGCCCCACCTGTGACAGAGACTGTAGGTCCCACATTGGACTCATCAGTCACTTGAGAACTCATTTTTAATGTGGAAGCAAATCATCCTCAGTTCCGAGGAACTGCCTAAGAAGAGAAGAAGTGATGCTACAATCAACCTTAATGACACTGAGATAGAGAGCGGCAAAAATCAGCAGGGCTATTAACCAGTGACTCTTGCTGGAAAATAAATGTGTTAATTGAGGAGAGGATTGTTCATTCACTAGGTTGGCAATTTGGGAGAAGTACTGGAGGGCTGCCTGCACTCTACTAACTGTACCTCAGCGTGTAGCAGCACCTTCAGGAAAGGAGGGGAGAACATTGGAAAAAGAAAATAACAAAGTGCCCCATTTAGTTGCCACAATGTGGGTTGAGGTATTTGCAGGCTTGTACTTACCCGATTCAACTGCTATTTACATTTATGTGCACACAAAAAATGAATTGTGCCAACATTTTTGAATATTGTGGTCAGCTGCATGCTTACTCAACTATAGAAGGAGTTAGACTACTGTGGTTTGCTATTTGCGGTTTATAATCCAGAATTACCAAAGTTTTTCCCTTTTAGTTTTGGTAAGAATTTCACTGGAGAGGGTGTTCATTCCAGAAGTGAACCGTAAAAATGAGGTTTAATCAGTTGTGCAGAACCAATCTATTTCAGTCTGATATTGAAGAGAGCAGTTGATGACTAATTTCTGAAATATGTTCAATATTGGTGATAAACTTCACAAACAAAATAGAACTAAATACGAGGCAATCAACTTTTGTGTTCTCTGAAGTTTACAGTGTACTTCTGGAACATAAAATCTGTCTATTACTCCATTTTCCCGAAAATGTATTACTGTACCACTGAAGCTGTGCTGACCTGCTAATCTCTCATTACTTTCCAGGGAACACAGAATTATTTATTTTGCCTGTTTTTATGCTGGTTGCTGTCAAAGCTACTCAATAATCACCTGGCAGGAAGTGCACTTCCGTGGCCTGTGACTGATTTTGTTGAGTTTTCCTCCCTGGAAATGGGGTTGTTCCATGCTGTTCCAATATGCCTCTCCTAGCAGTTTAGCCAACAGTTAATGAAAATCACCAATAAGAAACTGTAGACTTCAACAGCTGAGCCTGGGATTGGAATTCAGGCTCTTTGAATGAGTTGAAGGGGGAGAAATTCGGTTGTTAGCGCCACCGATTAACGCCTAAAGAGGCCGAGAAGTGGGGCGCTAGCCAATTTCCGGGCGGGTGCAAGGCGCCTAGCGCCTCGCCCCATATTGAGCATGTATTTAGCGCCGGCGCTAAATCTTAGCGCCCGCTCATGGGCGCAGGCTGATTATGACGTCATTTGAGTGTGCAACGCCTTTTGGGCGCCCCGGACCAGAAATTCAGTGGCGCCCCCCCTCCGTAGCGCCTGGCGCTAATAGTGACAGCTTACCTGGACCTTACCAAGTCGCTCTCGGGCTGGAGGAGCGTTATTTAAAGGGGACTGGTGTGGTTTAAAAGCGGAAGCCATTTTTGGAGCACAACTTCCTCGAGAGCTACAAAGAGTTGCTGAGCTGCACACTGAGAGCCATTTGACCACTGAGCCAGCGCAGGCAGACGATCTTCAGCCTTCTGACCATCACCTTGCTGTTGGTGAGCCTTGACAATGGGGAACCTTCCTGTGGGCACTTATTATGGGGGCTGCATTGGAGGGGAACGTCCTGCTGCTGAATCATCTGGAAAGGGCACTGAGACGCTGGGAGAGGGGGGCGGGCATGGCCAAACGGAGGAGGGCCAACAGACGTCGTCGCCACAGCAGACCTTACGCTGGCAGGGTTTTCCAACAGCAGTTTTCCTACATGAACATGCCGGAGGAGCAGTGTGTCAGAAGGCTGCGATTTAGAAAGGAGGTGGTGACTGAGCTGTGCCAGCTGCTTCAGCCAGATCTGCAGCCTCAGATAAGGTGCAGGACATCTCTGTCGGTGGCTGAGAAGATGCCTGCTGGCCTGAACTTCTACGCGAGCAGCTCTTCTCAGGCTGCGCGTCAGAGGCTGATCAGAAGTAGCTTCTAGGCCCCTCTCACAGAATGCTTGCTGCCATTCCAAGAACAGGAATGGAACCGGTCTGATACCCCCAAGCCTGTGAAGGGCAAGATGCATGTAAATAGCAGGCATAGCCATTGTAAATGAAGAAAGTGTTTCATTAAACAAAATGTGGTTCCTTCAAACATGAGAAAGCTTTGGCAACAGAAAGCAAAACTAATACACTGACACATAACTGGCTCTCACACCCGGGAGACTGTCCAAAACATAAATCACATTCCGACCATCTTCCTTGGCCTTGATTCCACTGCGCCAACCAAAGCATCCAATGCCCCGTCAGTGAGTCATTCCGCCCTCTGCCTCACCCTTTCCATGTCTTGCTAGGCTGGTGTGCCACAGGTAGGCTCCCACCGCTTTGAAGGCCTACAAGGCAGTGAGTGTCTGGTGATGCCAATTGACCTGCCCGTTTAAGAGCTGGCCGGTGCCACTGTGTCTCAGGGAACGTGATTATTGACAGCACCCTTGCTGCGCCCCGCCGCCGCAAAATTGTGTTGCGCCGCCGGGTTAGCGCCTTAAGAGTAGCGTGCAGCGCCTGATTTAGCACCGCAATCACCTTTAGGGGCGCTGCAACCCAATATCGCGCCAGATGGCGCTAAATCGCAACTGGCGCTAGGCTTTGCGCTTCGCCAGAACTAGTGCCCCAAACGGGGCTATACCCAATTTCTCCCCCGAAGGCTTTTCTAATGTAGCTACCAGGAAGTTGGTTAACAGTAAGCAACATTAGAGAGAAAAATTGTTTATAAAATATTTTAAATGAGTTAGGTCCTATATTGCTTAAGACCATTTTAGCTGAAGAAATGGCTTTAATGTTTCTCTTAGCACAATCCATTTATGTAGCAATTAATTCATCATTTTTTTAAATACTATGAAAAATGTTTGATAGAAGAATCCAAAATGGCTGCTCCAACAGTGTTAGAGAGAACAGATATATTTTTTAACTATTACAGAATGTGAAAAATGTTTTAACGCAAATTGTTTGTGCAGGCTTTGGACATCGATCACTAAATGTTTACTGATTTTAATTACAAATGTTAGTGATTTGGATTATGGTGTGTAGATACTATGGAGGTTAGTTTGGTGAAAGGGTGAAAATACACGCTAAATGGACACACCTATTTGAAAGTATGGTTTTAGCACACAATTTTGGGCCTAATTGCGGATTATCTTAATTTGAACTTGCCTGGAGGTGCCAAAACAGACAACTGCAGGTTTAGCACTCAAGCACGGATTAGACACAATTTTCGTGGAGCAGTATATTTGGGCTCCACGCGCCTACTTCCGGCAGGTTTCAAGATGGCTCAGGGACTGAGTGAGAGGGCACACAGGTTCTCTGACACTGCACTGGAGGTCTTGGTGGAGGAGATCCAGAGGAGGAGGGATGTCCTGTACATGCGGGGAGGGTGAAGAGGGGGCGGGGGTGGTGGGGGGCGAGGAAAGGAGTTACTGCGAGCAGCCAAGGAGCAGCGGACTTCGCCGCAAAAAAATCCAGGTGTCCAAAACATGAAGTGTGATGTCACAGGACAGCAGGTAGGTGATAGGTTGGTGAGTAGCAAGGTTTTTTTTTCTCTCTAACCTAGGACAGTGGTTTAAACTAGGATCGGGAAACTATAACATACAGAATTAAATTTATAGCTTAACTAGTTAAACTAATTAATATAACTACAAATAATCGTTGACTTTAACTAATTAAATAAATAAAATAAGTCTAGACTTATTTGGGAGGAGGCAGCGGACCTGGACGAGACCAGAGCGGGAGCAGAGCGAGAGAGGCAGCAACTCAACAGAGGCAGAATCCGAAAGAGTGACATCAGAGTAGAAAAAGTGACGTCGGCACACTGGAAGGAACTGATTGGTGAGTGGTTTTTTTTAAGTTTTAAGTTAGTTCTTAGTCTATTAAATAGAGGCATGGCAGCTCAGTCCCGTGGAGTGCACATCCTGTGCCATGTGGGAAGTCCTGGACGCTTTGCGTAGCCTGGACGGCCACATGTGCAGGAAGTGCCACCAGCTACATCAGCTCAAGATCTGTGTTTCGGAGCTTGAGCGGCAGCTGGAGTCACTGCGGTGCATCCACGAAGCTGAGCACAACGTGGATAGCACGTTTCTAGAGGTGGCCACCCCGCAGCTTAAGAGTAGGCAGGCAGAGAGGGAATGGGTGACCGCCAGACAGAAGAGAAGGACCAGGCAGGTAGTGCAGGAGTCCCCGGAGTGTCTCTCGCTCTCCAACCAGTATTCTGTTCTGAGTACTGGTGAGGGCGATGGTTCCTCTGGGGAGTGCAGCCAGAGCCAAGTCCACGACACCATAGGTGGTTCAACTGCACAGGGGTTGGTGAGGGGGGGGCGTGGGGAAGGAAAAAGAGTGTAAGAGCAATAGTGGTAGGGGATTCGATAGTTAGGAGAGCAGACAGGCATTTCTGCGGCCGCAGATGTGACTCCAGGATGGTATGTTGCCTCCCTGGTGCCAAGGTCAAGGATGTCACTGAGCGGCTGCAGGACACTCTAGAGGGGGGAGGGTGAACAGCCAGAGGCTGTTGTCCATATTGGTACCAACGGCATAGGCAGAAAAAGGGATGAGGTCTTGCAGGCAGAGTTTAGGGTGCTAGGAGAGATTAAAAAGCAGGAGCTCAAAGGTAGTAATCGCCAGATCACTCCCAGTGCCATGTGCTAGTGAGTACAGGAATAGGAGGATAGATGAATGTGTGGTTGGAGAAATGGTGCTGGAGGGAGGGCTTTAGATTCCTGAGGCATTGGGTCCATTTCTGGGGAAGGTGGGAGCTGTACAAGCCGGATGGGTTACACCTCAACAGAGCCAGGACCAATATTCTCATGGGGAGGTTTGCTAGTGCTGTTGGGGAGGGTTTAACTAGCTTGGCAGGGGGATGGGCACCAGCATATAGGAGTAGAAAAGAGGAATAAGGTGCTTAAAAGAGTGAGTGTGTTGGATAGTACTAGAGAAGAAAGTAGTACTGGAGGCGGAAGTAGTACAATATTAGATAGGAGCAGACTGAAAGACTACGAAAAATTCAAAAATGGGTTTAGAATGCATGTACATAAACGCACAAAGTGGTGAATAAGGTTGGTGAGCTACAAGCACAATTAGCCGTGTGGCAATATGATGTTATGGCAATAACGGAAACGTGGCTTAAAAACGGTGAGGACTGGGCACTTAATATTCAAGGATAGAAGGTGTTCAGAAAAGATAGGGAAAGAAAAAAGGGAGGTGGGGTGGCAGTGCTGATTAAGGAAGACATTCTGGTGTTGGAAAGGGAGGATGTTCTTAAGGGGACAAGGACAGAATCCATTTAGTTAGAGTTGAGGAGCAAAAAGGGTATGCGCTATTGGGGGTATTTTACAGGCCTCCAAATAGTGAGAGGGAGGTAGAGGAGCAAATCTGCAGGGAAACCACAGAGATATGCAAGAGCTATAGAGTGGTGACATTGGGGAACTTTAATTACCCAAATATCGATTGGGATAATGCTATGGTAAATGGAAAGGAGACGGTGGAATTTCTGAAATGTGTTCAGGAGAATTTCCTTGACCAGTATGTTCTTGGCCCAACTAGAAGGAGGCATTGCTGGATCTGGTGCTGGGGAATGAGGTGGGCCAGGTTATCAAGTGTCTGTGGAAGAACACTTGTGTAGGAGTGATCATCGTATCATAAGATTTAGATTAGCAATGGAGAGGAGCAAGGAACAATCTAGAGTGGAACTTCTAAACTGGAATAGGGCTAACTTCAATGGGATGCGAAAGGATCTAGCCAGGGTAAAATGGAACCAAAGACTGACAGGAAAATCTGTAATGGAACAATGGGTGATCTTTAAGGAGGAGATCTTCCAAGTACCGACTAGGTACATTCCAACAAGAGAGAAGGGTAAGCGAACCAAAGCAAGGGCTCCTTGGATGACGAGGGAGAACCAGACCAAATACAGTAAGTTGAGAGGGGAAGTGAAGATGAAAATAAGATTGGCAAAGAGAGAATACGAGAGTAGAATGGCAGTTAACATAAAAGGGAACCCAAAAATCTTCTACTGGCATGTAAACAGTAAGCGGGTAGTAAGAGGCGGGGTGTAAGGACAATCCTAGTAACTGCAGGCCAGTCAGTTTAACATCAGTGGTGGGTAAAGTTTTAGAAACAATAATCAAGGAAAATATTAACGGGCACTTGGGAGAGGTTTAAACTAATTAAGGAGAGCCAACACAGATTTGTAAAAGGGAGATCATGTTTGACTAATCTAATTGAATTTTTTGATGAAGTAACAGAGAGGGTTGATGAAAGGAATGCAATGGATGTTGTCTACATGGATTTTTGGAAGGCGTTTGACAAAGTACTACATAGAAGGTTGGTTAACAAAAATGAGGCTCATGGAATAGGTGGGTCAGTGGCAGCTTGGATAAGGAATTGGCTTAAGGACAGAAAACAGCGAGTTGTGGTAAATGGCTGTTTTTCAGACTGGAGGATGGTAGACAATGGTGTTCCCCAGGGTCAGTGCTGGGGCCACTTAAATAAATGACTTGGATATTGGAATACAGGAATAGAATTTCTAAATTTGCTGATGACAACAAACTTGGGGGGGTGGCAGACAGTGAGGATGATACCAATCGACTGCAACAGGACATAGAAAGGCTAGCAGAATGGTCAGACAAGTGGCAGATGGAATTTAATACAGAGAGTGTGAGGTGATGCATTTTGGCAGAAGGAACAGGGAGAGGCAATATACACTTAATGGCACAGTTCTAAAGAGTGTGCAGGGACAGAGGGACTTGGGAGTTAATGTGCATAGGTCCCTGAAGGTGGCAGGACATATTGAGAGAGTGGTTAGCAAAGCATACGGGATCTTGGGCTTCATAAATAGAGGTATTGAGTACAAAAGTAGAGAAATTATGCTGAACCTTTATAAAGCGCTGGTTAGGCCACAACTGGAGTATTGTGTCCAGTTCTGGTCACTAAACTTTAGGAAGGATGTGAAGGCCCTTGAGAGGGTGCAGAGGAGATTTACCAGAATAGTTCTGGGGATGGGGGATCTTAGCTACAAGGACAGGTTGGAGAAGCTGGATTTGTTTTCATTACAGCAAAGGAGGTTGAGGGGTGATTTGATAGAGGTGTACAAGATTATGACAGGTTTGGATAGGCTAGACGGGGAAAGGCTGTTCCCACTAGTTGATGGTACAAGGACTAGGGGACAAAGATTTGAGGTTTTGGGCAAGAGATACAGGGAGATGTGAGGAAAATCTTTTTTACGCAGTGAGTGGTGACGACCTGGAATTCACTGCCGACGGAAGTGGTGGAAGCAGAGACGCTCAATGTTTTCAAGGGGAGACTGGATAGGCACTTGAGGGAAATAAACTTGCAGAGCTACGGGATAGAGCGGGGGAATGGGACTGACTGGATTGCTCTACAGAGAGCCGGCATGGACTCGATGGGTCGAATGGCCTCCTTTTGTGCCGCATAACTCTATGATATGATTAGAGGGATGCCTACATGGGACAGTAAACTGAAACAATCAGGAATGGACCGAATCATTACTTGAACTAAAGTTTCAATGAAACAGAGAACCGTGATGGAGATCGCATCGAGTGGCTGAGAGGGAGACAAACTCTGGCTAACTTTATTCTACTTCTTATTGGGTATGACTTTACAAAAAAAATTGACCACTAAGGCAACCTCTATATCATGGCTTGTGTGCAATAAGGGTTGACCAAAATATTAGTAATAATGTTATCATTTACATGGTGTATCATCGTGCTGAACTGTCTCAAAGTGGTTTACAAATAATGAACTACTTGTGAAATATTGTCATGTAGGGAAAAGCAGCAGTTATTCAGCACGAACAATGAGCTACAAACAACAATGAGATGAATGACCAGTTAATCTGATTTTTATTCCATTGTTTAAGGGAGGAATGTTGTCCACCTTGTTCTTCTTTAAGCAGTGGTATGAAGAACTCCCAGCTCTGCTTTGAGTGTTTTGGGGTCTTCAGGGCTGGCCTTAGGGAAAATGGTGCCTTGGGCGAACTTGTATTTTGTTGCCCTTTCTTTGAGTTTAAGTATGTAGTAGTATTAACGAAAGTTTCAGAAATAAAGCTGTAATCTCAAACTTTTTTATAATTTAAATAATAAACGAAAGAAGTCATAAAAAATTATATCTAAGTGAAAAATAAACTAAACATTAAATTAAACACTAAACTAATAAATAACAATAACAAATAAAAAACTTTGTTCACCAAGATATTTTGAGCCACATCATTCTCAATAGACAGGCTGGCCAGCAAAGATAGCCTGTTGTCTCCCATGGTCGACCACAAATATGTTTTTATGAGGTTCAGCTTCGAGAAGCTCCGTTCGCTACTTGCCACTGATATGGGCATAGTTAACAGGATCCTGAGCGCTATCCACGTGTTTGGGAACTTGGGGTTAAGATTGAGTTTAAAGTTGCACTTGCATTATTGTTTGTGTACCGTTTAGTGAGACCATAGGGAGACAAAAGACATTGGGTAATAGTTTTCTACCCAAAACATTTGGCACCAAGTAATCATATTGTTAATCGGGGTATTCCTTTGGAGGCAACTTTTCTCAAGTTCTAATTAAATTCCAGCTTATTTAAGTGACAACTAATGGCATCCTCAATATGTCAAATTAGATGTTTATATTTCCTGCCTCAATTAACAGCCTTAAATCTGACTTTGCTCTTAGAAACAACAGATTCCACCACATGAGGTTAGATCTCATAATGTGGCCCCAACAACTGATACCCTATCCTTGATAAGCTAATTTATTTTTCATTGTTTATTTGTATCCCTAGATCAGTAAGAATCCCATATTTGTGCCTGGTGTTTGGGGACCTTATTACTCTGCTATGGTACCTGATTTATGGCTAAATGAAGGTGGACAGAGTGCTACAGGGAAACTGGTAAGAAAGATCCAAATACTGTCGTCCCTGAGCCTGGTGAGAAGGAGTCAAAATTTTTTGGGGGGAATTTACTGAGGTTGATTTATGTTGTGTTTTTATTGTGGAGTAGACTACACTGGAAGCTACATTGCAGGGTAGAATTCAGAGCACAGGTCACAACACTGAAATATTTGTACACACTCGGGTTTGAGCACGGCTTTTTTTTTAAACCACTTAGGTTTTTCATTACTTTTTACTTCAATGATACTTTTGGAAGAAAACAATGCAGAGTATGACAGAATACCAGAAGCACAAGGTAGCGAACACAGCAATATTCTCATATTGATAGTACACTGTGGAAAATTGAATCTTTCAATCTTCTGGAACTTTTTTTAAAACAGGATGCAAAAACACTGCCACAGTTTTAAAGACAGTACTGCTCTTGTCCATCTACATACACTTAATTTGATAAAAGCTCCAAACTAAACCAGTACAACACTATGGCCGTAATTTTAAATCAGGAGGCAGGTTGGGAGCGGTGGGGGGTTGCGGGGGCTAGGAAGTGGTCGGGAAATCGGAAGCCTCGTTGGGGGAGGGTGGGGGGGGAAATCGTAGGCCTCGTGGGGGTCTCCGATCGCAGGGGGTGGGTTAGGCAGAGCTGCTGGATCCAGGAGGTAAGTGTAAAGGCACTTGCCTCCTGGATCCAGCAGTTCTTGCCTTCCATTAGCTGTCGGGTTTCCGCGAGGCCTGTGAAACTGGACCAGCCACTATTAAATTTGAAATGCTGGTTAAATCTGTAGCACGCCAGCCTCATTATAATATTTAAATGAATGACCCGCCTCCTGGGAGCAGGTTGTCTGCCCGCCTCCTGGGAGCAGGTTGTCTGCCCGCCCCCTGTCCCGCCTCTGTTAAAACCGGAAGTGGGTGGGTTGGAGGCGGGCTCTGGTCGAGATTCAGTTTATTAACACTTTAACTTCCCACCCGACCCCAACCCACCTGTTTTTTGGGGTTAAAATTCCCCCCCCCCCTGCTGTTTCCATATCACAGCTTTCCTGTTTGTCTACTGTGTAACATTGTAATTGCATTGCAAAACTTGCCCACCATTACACACGCATAACAGTTGGTTGGAAACACTTGAACTCATATTTTGAAGCAATTGTATGAAATGTTTGCCAAACACAGCAGCTTATACGTACTTTATGCCAATTGGAATTTAAAAAGCGCTAAAGAAAATCTTGCATTTGTATGGCACTTAATGAATTACTTTGAAATTTTACTATTTAATCACTCCACCACTGGCGGCTGTGCATTTAGCTGCCTAGGCCCCAAGCTCTGGAATTCCCTCCCAAAATCTCTCCGCCTCTCTCCTCCTTTAAGATACTCATTAAAACCTTATGTGGCTCGGTGTCAAATTTTGTTTGCTAATGCTCTTTGAAGCACCTTAGGATATTTTACTATGTTAAAGGCGCAATATAAATGCAAGTTGTTGTCATTATTTAAACAAATGTGGCAGCCATTTTAGCACACAATAAGGCCCCACAAACTGCAAATGAGATAAATAACCAAACAAACTGTTTTGGTAGTATTGGTTAAGGGAGAAATGTTGGTTAGGATAATTCTCTGAATTTCAAATAATGCCATGGGATCTTTTAAATTCCACCTGAATAGATGGACAGAATTTTGGTTTAATGTCTCATCCAAAAGACAGCAACTTGGACTATCCAGCATCGTTCAATATTGCACTAAAGCGTCACCCTAGATTATATGCTTAAGTCCTGGAATGGGGCTTCAATTCACAACCTTCTGATTTAGAAGCAAGAGTACTACCAAAGAGTCAAATAGACACTTATGTTGGTTGATGAAACAATATTGGCAGGTCATTGGGAGAACTCCCTGCTCTTATTCCATCTGAATCAGCAAATAAGACCACAAGTACTACATGAGAATGTCAGCCTAAATTACATACTCAAGACATGGATAAAGGCTCGAACCACAATCTTTTGACAGACCCAAAGCAAAAGTGCTACCAACTGAGCACTGGTTTTACTAGACTGGAACTATATTACTTATCAATTCTGAAACAATATGAATCATTATGGTCACTACTGAAACAAAAAGAACATGAAGATAGACTATTATAGCAATGTAAATCCTTCAAAATTCACACTCAGAATATTCATTTCACTCCACACACCCCTCGTTATTACTCATGTTGAAAATAACCATTATTTTCAGTTTCAAACCTGGTTTAATTTTTTTTGGAAGTTGTTAAAAGGTCCTAAGTTTCAACCATCCAACATTGGGAAAGATTTGGCTTTGTGCTATGTGTAAAAAAATTATAAACCCATTCTTTATAACCAAGTTTTAGACATTGTTACACATAGCACACAGAAGAATTCTCCCTCTGCCGGCCAGTCTCGATTTCCGGTCCCACCCAATAATTTTACACTGAAACAATAATAGTAGGAAGATTGACATTTTAAAATTGCGTTCAAATATTTGAACTTTACAGATCTCACTTATTCTGAAGACTAACAGCTTTGGTACAATGTGTTTCTTTGTTTTAGATAGACCACGTCGTTAAAGGCCATGCTGCATACCCAGAGCTAGAGTCCAATGCCAAAGCTAGGTCTGTCTGTTTCTTATAGCCTGGAGGCGATTCTTAATCAGTGCTTACCTTGCCTCTTTTTAAAGATTATCAGAATGAATGATAATTTGATTTGGGTGAATGGAAGCTTTTCTGCTTTGCTGGAAAGTGCACATTATTGGAACGTATTGGACTATTCTTCGGAGTAGCATTTTCTTTATGCAAAAGTATTTGCTGTGCACAGGCAGAAAATATATTTCCTTAAGCAAATGATCTGCTTAGCAATTAAAATTTTGTATCAGTACCTCAAGTTATTCTTCTGAAGTTGGGATAATATCTGTATTTATTTTCTGAAATGTATTGTGTAAAAACCTACCCACAACTATGGTTATCACACATTATAAAATCCAGTGCCGTTCCATTAGAAGAAATAAATTCATTACCAGCACATCTCACGAGGCCTGGAAATTACTGTTGGCAATATTAGTGAACAAATACTTAATGTGTTCATATGACATTTCTGTGTGTCCAGTGAAATGTCATATAAACATGTTAAGTATTTGTTCACTAATATTGCCAACAGTAATTTCTAGGCTTATATTTCTACACATTAAGAGTGGCTTGAAAAACATATTAAAGGACCAATTTTCTGAATATGTGCTCCCAGCACAGATGGCCCCATGGAAAGAGGGCATATCAGGAAATGTTGGGCCTGTTACCCACTTTTTTTCTAGGCATTAATTTTAATATTGTTCAATATGCACTCCCAGTGGGTGAGGCTTTCTGTCAGGAGCACAATTTTCTACAATGGACTCTTAAGTGTCTAATGGGGTGAGATCATGCTGTGCAAAATTAACACAAATATGTTCCGACCTACATCATTGACTCTTCCGACGCCCACTTTAACAGTTTCCAGTTTCCTGGCCCTAACTGTCTCCTTCTCACCATGGACATCCAGAACATCAACACCACCATCCCTCACCAGCATGGCCTGCGCTTCTTCCTTGAACCTGAGCTCCAACCAGTCCCCATCCACCACCACCCTCCTCCGCTTGGCTGAACTTGTTCTTACATTGAACTTCTCCTTTGACTCTTCTCACTGCCTCCAAATAAAAGATGTCGCTATGGGAACCTTAATGGGTCTTGGCTATGCCTGCCTTTTCGTGGGATACGTGGAACATGCTTTGTTCCAGTTCTACTCAGCTCCCCTCCCTCACTTCTTTTTACATTACATTGATGACTGTATTGGTGCCGCTTCTGCTCTCACCCCAAACTGGAAATTTTCATCAACTTTGCTTCCAATTTCCACCCTTCCTTTGCCTTCACATGGCCCATCTCCGACTCTTCCTTTCCCTTCCTCGAGGTCTCGCTCTCCATTTCTGGGGATAGACTATTGACCAATATCCAATATCCACTATAAGCCCACTGACTCCCACAGCTATCTTGATTACACTTCCTCCCACCCTGCTTCTGTTCTTCCTTTTTCTTCAACCGAGGATTCCCCTCCACTATGGTTGACAGGGCCCTCGACCATGCCCATCCCATTTCCTGCACTTCTGCCCTCACCCCTTCCCCTCCCTCCCAGAACTACGATAGAGTATCCCTTGTCCTCGCCTTCCACTCCACCAGCCTCCACATTCAATGGATCATCCTCTGCCATCTCCATGTGATGCCACAACCAAACGGATCTTTCCCTCCCCTCTCAGCATTCCGAAGGGACTGTTCCCTCTGCGACACCCTGATCCACTCTTCCATCATCCCCAACACCAACAGCTGCTCATCTTTCAAATTAGGCACTTTACAACCGTACGGATTCAACATCGATTTCAACAATTTCAGATCATAACCACTGCTCCCATTTTTTCAGACAGCAGGTGTTGGTAATGATTCTGCTGCTGCCATTTATACTCCTCTAGACCCATTTTTGTTTCTTTACTTGTCCCATTACCATCCCCTTTTGCCATTTAACCTCTCCTGCCTTCCACCCTATCACAGACCTTCCCTTTAGTTCTTTCCTCCCCACCCCCCTTTCCCTGGCTCTGCACTTGTTTAAAATCTGTTACATCTCTAACTTTTTCCAGTTCTGATGAAAGGTCATCGACCTGAAACATTGGGGGGAATTTTAACCTAAAAAATAACAGGTGGGTTGGGGTCGGGTGGGAAGTTAGAGTATTAAAAATCTGAATCCCGACCAGAACCCGCCTCCAATCCGCCCACTTCAGTTTTAACGGAGGCAGGACAGGGGGCGGGCAGCCAACATGCTCCAAGGAGGCGGATAGCCCATTTAAATATTATAATGAGGCTGGAAGCCTCTGATTTAACCTCCATTTAGAATTTAACTTTAGCTGGTCAGGTTTTGCAGGCCTCGTGAAACCTGCCAGCTAAAGTAAGGCGAGGACTGTTGGATCCAGGAGGTGAAAGCCTTTACACTTATCTCCTGGATTCTGTGTCCTTACCTAATCCACTGGCCCCTGATCTGCTCCTCCAGCCCCCGATCTGGTGCTTTGGCCCCCAATCGTTGTTGACCACCCACCTACGCCCCCCACCCCTCTCCTCCGGCCCTTGCCCACTCCTCTGGCCGCCGATTGTTTCCACAACCCCCACCCCTCCCCCGCCCCCATGCTGCTCCCGGTCCCCGATCATTCCTGACCCTCCCCCCACCCCGTGCTTCTCGATCCCTCCCTCCCTCCTCTCTGCAGCCTAGTGTCACAGATCTACCCGCCCACAGCCAGCCAGCGCCTCCATCTGGTTGGCTGCGGGTGGGAAACAGAAGTTTCCCCATGCACATTAGGCCCTGCCGTTAAATTCGGTAGGACCTGCGGGAAACCCGTTCTCCAGGGTTTCTCGACCGCTTCTGAGCGCCCCCTCCCCTGACTCCCAACCCGCCTCCCCATTAAAATTCAGGCCATTAACTCTGTTTCTCTCTTCACAGATACTGCCTGACCTGCTGAGTTTTCCAACATTTTCTGTTTATACTACATACTATGTTCAGATGGAATTCCTCTGTCTACTATTTTAACAATGGTAGAACCCCATTTAGAATATCGAATTTAATACATCCACTAAAATAAGTCAGAAATATTTCACATGAACATATTAATATCATGTTTATGTTATATCATGTTTATATATTAATATTGCACAGCAAAATTTTACCCCAGAAGTAATGCGAGGAGCATTATTAGTAAAATATGGTTGTTTTGAAAGTGCAAAATGCAAGGGGGGATAATCACAATGAAGTAGCATGGCTGGCAATGAACTTCATAAACTGTGAAAGCCATATCCATGAATAGGTTGTGAAGTCCATTAATCATAATTCATCATGTATATGTACTATATTTATACATACACATTCCTACTCTTTCAGTATATTTCCATTCTCCACATGCCTAGGCCTGTGAAAAGTACATTTCCCAAATTCCAGCCACTGTTCTAAGCTGTGAATTTAACTTCATTATTGTTAAGCTGTCAGAACAACATTTGTTTATTACCCAAAACACCTATTAGTGCCATTAAACTTATCTCCGTGGCTAGGATTACAAGTATGAAAAAATTGGGAAAAAAATGACTTGGATAGTTTTACTTTCCAAATGTAGCCATATAAAAAAGGATTCACCCCTGTTCCTCAATTGGACTGTTCAAATTCTACACTATTACAGGTAAGGCAGAGAAAACGGCCACAAAAAAATCCTTGCTTTCTGACTGAGAATCCACAGCAGCTGAAATCATATAAGACTATTCAAATATATATTGCATATACATGTTATTGGAATTAAATGTGCCATTGATAGAAAGGTTAAAGCCTTTACCCATGTAAGTACGGCATAATAATGATATCAGCGCAAAAGATCAAGGAAATTGGCACATAAGTGACTTACGCCGTTGTTTATGTTAGGCCTGAGTTTCCTCGATCTACGCCAATGCTGCAAAACATCCGCCAAAACCTTCTGCCGCTCATGAACAAATGCATTTTGATGGCATCAGAATGAGTTACATTAAAAATTGAAACGCTTCCACAATTGCATTTTCACTAATATGCTGTGCTTAATGTACATAAATGATGGTTTGATGGCTGTGACTTTTAATTTTCATGCATAAAGAGGGACTTAAATGAAGAATATGGCGTTAAGTTCCATGCGTTCCTCGATTGTTTATATTGATTTCTACATTCTGATGGATGCTAATGCAGTTGGCAGGAAGTTTTGGCACGAGTCCCTTTTGGCAAAATCGGCATAGAAACCAGTGTAACTTTTGCTGTGACTTGCCAGTTCTGCCGCTTTAGGAAATTCCAGGCCTTTTGAATGGAAAAAATATGCAGCTGCTTGAATGTCATAAGCTACCTTCGTCAGCATGTGGCAAAAACAACAGGGCCTTTAACAGTGTTGTGAATACAGACACAAATTGAAAAGTGGATTGATATTAGTCCTAATCTGGAGCTGTGAGGTCTCTGAAGTAATATCAGTTGAGTAAATTGAACCTTCTGAATATCAGACTTCTTTATTGCAGCTTTGAAAATGCAGGTAACCATTTTCTCTCATGCAAACAGATTTCTGTTTTTTTTAATATACATTTTGTTAACTAGAATTTTAAAATGTGTAGATCTGCAACAGTGTCCACATTTGCAAAACTCTTTCAATATAAAATTTTAAATTATTGTCTCGAGATAAACCTTCCCAAGGCACGGTCTTGCACACTGGTTGACTATCAGTTTGCTAATCTGATCCACATTGTTGGACTCGTTTGCCCTCAATCTACACTGCATACCACAAAATCAAGGGATTTTTAGTATCTTTGGGTGAAACGGTTCATATCGACAGTATAAATTGTAGAAATAAAATGGATTAGATTTACAATCTGTGTCCTGTTTCTCCCTGGGTGTATAAAATGCACACCCAATCAAACCTGCCTAAGCTGTATACATTGGTGAGGTTGGATCTTTGTTTTGAAAATGGGACATTTATGGAACAAATTAACTTCCATCAACATTGGGAAAGGAATGAATCCACTGACAGGAATGATCATTTTGAGGATGGATTCCTAATTGCTGCAGGCAGCCTTTGTCTTGAGCGGTTGTCACCTTAAAGGCTATAGTTTGGAATACATGTGAACAGTAACATAAAATGAATGGCAGGGTAGAAGTTTCACAAAGTATAAATCTTACTCTTGTGCATATTTGCATACACTTACATCCCTTGACTGTGCCCCAATGATTTAGAAGAAAAAAGTAGGGCCTGTAAAAAAATGTTATGCAAAGCACAAGCTCAGTCTTCAAATATTTCATATAATTTTATTCCCAAAATGACAGCACCTAAATGACCATTTTTATTCTTGGCTTATAACTGAGGAATGTTTTACTTACAAAACGGTTGATTTCAGAATGTTTTCTTTTCTTTCAGTGGGAAAAATGTCTACATGTACTTAAACAGTCACCTGGAGTCTATTAAAAAGAGTTCTGCTGTGGGCATGCTAACTGTTGATTTACATGTTTGGCCTGATTTCCATGGTAACAGATCTCCCATAGCAGATCCTACCCTAAAGGGCATGGTAGGTACATTTCAGTTTTACAGAGAAACCTTTTACAGCTTTCATTTGGAACAATGACGAAATGAAAAAAATGCATATCATTCGTTTTTAACTGCCAATTTGATTGATTTTGTTGAAATAATTTCTTCATGTCAGTGTATGCTGACATATTTCACTTTAAGAGCCCCTTTTCCCCATTTATTTGGCTTAAGGTTGCTGTCTGTTTCACTATTGAAAACATTTGTTTTTTGCTGGTCCAAAAAGTTTGACCTTTTTTTTAAATGTAGTTTGCGTTCTGAAGCAGCAAACTGAGGCAGGAATTGTTTCTTTCGGTATGACACGGTCTTCCTTGATACTGTTAGAAATGTAAATTTTCAGAGAACACTGGAGCGTCAGAGGATGTGATTAGATTTTTTTCCTATTGGTTTTTAAGGCCTTATTTCTCCAGTTTTTCTGTTGCACCCTCTCTTACGTGCTTGACCTAGTGAGAAAGTCGAGGCTGCCCATGTTTGTCCCCCATATTGTATCAGTCTCTCAACAGGAAGCACATTTACAGCAGCACAAGATAATGGCCTGGAATTTACAGTCCTGATGACGGCGAACTGGCATTTCGCCTTGAAACGGACCGCAACTTCAGGATTTAGCGCTTGCGCAGCCTAATGCGGAAATCCTGAAGTTGTGGTCTGTCATTCACTGCTCGTCCACAGGCTGTGCTGTGCACCCCGCCGCCCCCCCCCCCCCACAGAGCCAGCGATCAGTGTAATCTCTCAAAACATAGAAACTGACAAAAACTTGGCTCTTTTGCAGTAATTACGCTGTTTAATACCCCTGTTATAAATCTCATCATCAAGAAACTACTTATGAAATAACGCTGGACGGCCAGCTGGTGGCGCTGTCCAAGGAGTATAAATACTCGGGCGTGGGCCCCAGCTTCCCAGGGACATTTTGTAAGACAAGGAGCTAGTGAAATACAACTAGACTTCCATGTTCTGAAACAAGTTGATTAAAGCCTTGCTTTATGCTCAAACCAAGTGTGTAGTGAGTTTTATTACGTCAATTTAATCAACTTGATATTGAATCCACGCTTTGGGTGATTTTGGGAACAGCCAGCTACGACTTGAACCGTAGAAGGGAACTCAGACAAATAATTGATCCATCATGGAGAAACTACTCAGCCCTGCCCATCTCGACCTGGACCCAAATTCACTTACAGCTGCTAAGGTATGGAAACACTGGTATCGTACTTTCAGCAACTTCCTCAGGGTGTGTGGTGAAAATGTTCCTGATAAATTAGAGATACTTGCGAATTATGTATTCCCTCATGTGTTTGATTATATTGAAGACTGTGTAGACTATGACGCCGCTATCCAAATACTACAGCAGCTATATGTCAAGTCCCCAAATGAAATTTTTGCTCGGCATCTGCTGGCCACAACTCGACAACAACTCGGGGAATCACTTGACGAATTCCTTCAGAAACTTTGCAGGCTCAGCAAGGATTGTAATCTTAAAGCTGTTACAGCTGAGCAGTACCAGGAGGAGTTAATTCGTGATTCCTTTATTAATGGGATTGCGTCTCCCTTCATACGTCAGCGTCTGTTGGAGAATAAAACCCTCAAGTTACAGGCTGCCTATGACCAGGCATGTTCTCTGGACTTAGCAAAGAGGAATGCAGACACCTATCTTTCACCACGTGCACGGGCTGCTGCTATCACTTTTAGTGACTCCTTTGATAGGCCTTGGACGGAAGCCCTCACGGATGATGACTCCAACCTGGCTGATGGCAACCCTACCCTAGAAACCTACACTGATGACGACCCCGCCCTAGCGGCATCTTGGCAATCTGGAAGGAAGTGTTTCTTCTGTGGAGGTGCATTCCATTATAGGAAATTTTGTCCTGCTCGTAATGCAACCTGCAATCATTGCAGCAAGAAAGGTCACTTTTCTAAGGTATACCGGTCGAGAGCTCCTGTTAGTTTTGCAGCTACTATCTATAAAACTGCTCCTCCCCCAAGAGCCACTACTAAGGCTACAGCTGCAATCTATAAAACTGCTCCTCCCCCAGGAACCACTACTAAGGTTACAGCTGTCAAGGGTAAAACTGCCCCTCCTCCCATCACAGCTGTTTTTCCCCAAAGTCTGTCCCATGCAGCCACGAAGGTTTCGGTAAATGGACACATTTTGAGTGCACTAATTGACTCATGCAGCTCTGACAGCTTCATTAGTGAGCAGGCTGTCAGTAAGTTAAAACTGCGTATTTACCCCTCGGACAGGGAAATTGCAATGGCTCTGACGACACTGACCACCAATTCTTCCAGCTTTTGTCTTGTCGACCTTATCCTCCATGGCCGCACTTATTTCTCCACCCGGCTCGGGGTGCTCAAGAACCTATACAGTGATGTGCTCCTGGGACAGGATTTCCAGAAACAACACAAAAGACTCACTTTCGAGTTTGGAGGGTCAAAGCCAGAACTTACTATTTCCAAAGTACCGTTTTGTGCGCTTTCGGCGGCTTCACTCGACCAGCCCTCCTTGTTTGCCAATCTTTCCCCCCGATGTAAGCCTATAGTCACTAAATCACGACGTTTCAGCCAAGATGATCGAGCCTTTATCGAGGCGGAAATCTCTCACCTTCTAGCTGACGGTATCATTGAGCCATGTTCATCTTCCTGGCGGGCTCAAGTCATCATTGTTAAAAATCCTCTGAAGCAACACAAGAAACGTCTTTGCATCGATTACTCGCAAACTATTAACCAGTATACCGACCTGGATGCCTACCCACTACCACACATCGATGACATGGTCAATAACCTTGCCAACTACAAGGTATTTTCAACTTTTGATTTAAAGAGCGCATATCATCAAGTACCGTTAAAGGACTCTGACAAAAAGTATACAGCCTTTGAGGCCAATGGTCGGCTTTACCAGTTTTGTCGCCTTCCATTTGGGGTCACCAATGGGGTGGCCGTCTTTCAACGGGCAATGGATAGCCTAGTCAAACAGGAGAACTTAACGGACACTTTTCCATATCTGGATAATATCACCATTGCTGGTCATGACCAGAAGGAGCATGATGCCAACCTCCAGAAATTTTTTGACGTTTTCCGTCGTCGTAACTTAACCTTAAATGAGTCCAAATCTGTGAAATCAGTACCATCAGTCAACATCCTTGGCTACTGGGTGGGCAACGGTATCATCAAACCGGATCCGGAGCGACTTTGTCCTTTTCAGGAGCTCCCTCCTCCTACGAATCTCGGCTCTCTTCGTCGGGCACTCGGCATGTTCGCCTATTATGCGAAGTGGATACCCCACTTCTCCGACAAGATCCAGCCCCTGCTTCGCGCTAAGTCATTTCCATTAGAGGCTACGGCTATTTCAGCTTTCAACCTCCTCAAGCGACAACTGGAAAAAGCCATGCTTCGTTCCATTGATGAAAATCTTCCTTTCGTGGTCGAGTGCAATGCATCGGATGTGGCGATCTCTGCTACCTTGAATCAAGGTGGTCGACCCGTTGCATTTCTGTCCAGAACTTTGCAGGGTAGCGAGCTCCATTATCCTCCTGTCGAGAAGGAGGCTGTGGTAAACCACTGTTATTGTTACACTGTTGTTATCACCTACACAAGGTTACCTCTTGCCTCGCACACTGTTATACCTAGGCATACCTCAGCTGACTCCGCCCATGGCTCCGCCTGCTTGCCCAGGTATAAAGGTGATTGTTTGGCTAGTATTCTTCCTTGCTGGAACCGATCACCCACGAGGGTGGGCTCTGTTATTTAGCCAATAAAAGCCTATAGTTACTATCTTAACTCGTCGCTTTTCATGGAATGAATTGATAGGTATATCAGAGGCTACGGCTATCATTGAAGCAGTACGTAAATGGAGTCATTTTCTTGCTCGTCACCATTTCACGCTTATAACCGATCAGCGCTCCGTGGCCTTTATGCTGGATAACCGGAAACGCACTAAGATCAAGAATAACAAAATACAACTCTGGAGGATGGAATTGGCCGCCTTTGGCTACACCATACATTATCGACCTGGCAAAGAGAATGTGGCCCCGGATACCCTCACGCGGGCATTCTGCTCTTCTATGTCAACTTCGACTCTGGCGGATCTTCATACTGACTTATGCCATCCTGGCGTTACCCGTATGTTGCACTTTGTGCGATCTAAAAATCTCCCATTTTCTACGGAAGATGTGAAAAGAACGTGCTCCTCCTGTAAAATTTGTGCGGAGTTAAAACCGCAATTCTTCCGTCCATCAGATGGCTCGCTCATACACGCTATGCAGCCTATGCAGCGACTCAGCATTGACTTTAAAGGGCCATTGCCTTCCTCAACGCAGAACACCTACTTACTGACTATGGTGGACGAATATTCATGCTTTCCCTTTGCTTTCCCCTGTCCCAATATGCTTACTTCCACAGTGATCAAATGCGTTGATCAAGTCTTTTCCCTTTGCGGTACGGCCAATTTCTTCCACTCTGATCGGTGTCCCTCCTTCATGTCAAGCGAACTCAAAAGTTATCTCTCCCAACGGGGAATCGCCACAAGTAAAACGACACCATACCATCCCATTGGTAACGGACAGGTTGAGAGATACAATGCTATCATTTGGAACGCTGTTCGTCTTGTGCTGAGGTCACGCAATCTACCAGACCAGCAGTGGGAAACTATGCTCCCTGACGCGTTGCATTCCATCAGGTCTCTCCTTTCTACTTCTACCAATGTCACACCTCACGAGCGATTCTTCAGCTTCCTGCGTCGCTTCACCCATGGGATGTCTCTACCGTCATGGCTGGCAGCTCCTGGCCCCGTGCTGCTCCGAAGATTCGTTCGATCGTCGAAAACCGATCTTCTAGTCGATGAGGTAGAACTTACGGACGTCAACCCCACGTACGCACACGTGCGGTAACCGGATGGCCAGGAGTCCACCGTTTCGCTCCGGGACCTGGCTTCCTGTCCGTCCGGTTCTGCGGACCCAACTGATGGAGGGACCCGCGGGGATGCTGCCGACACTCTGCGCTCCCCCAAGGATGACGCCCTACCTGGGACATCGAGGGATCTGCCGGCTGCCCCGCCGGATCCGCTCGGGGAGCCGAGCGCTCCCTGTGGGATGGCCACCCCGGGCCAGGACGCCGGTCAATCCCCAGCTAACCAACGGGACAAAGCCAGTTCTGCGCCTGTGGGGACCCGCACCCGGAGTCACGATCTCCCCAGCCTCCCTCGGGTCGATCAGAGCAACACGGGCCCTGTCGATCCACCGGTACGGATCAAGCGCCCCAGGGACCAAGACACGGTCCGGGGAGACATGCCTTCTAGCTATAAACAAAAATCTAAAAGACTGCGGCTATTCGTGGTCCGCCTAATCCGTTAAGAGGAAGTCGTCGGGCTTCCAAATCTTTTAGGCAGGAAGAATGTTATAAATCTCATCATCAAGAAACTACTTATGAAATAACGCTGGACGGCCAGCTGGTGGCGCCATCCAAGGAGTATAAATACTCGGGCGTGGGCCCCAGCTTGCCAGGGACATTTTGTAAGACAAGGAGCTAGTGAAATACAACTAGACCTCCATGTTCTGAAACAAGTTGATTAAAGCCTTGCTTTATGCTCAAACCAAGTGCGTAGTGAGTTTTATTACGTCAACCCCATTAAAAGCTAGACCCAAAGAGATCAAGTGTAACTGGGGTTTTAACAGTGTATTGACTGCTAAACAAAGGTTATGGCCTGAAACTCATTTTAATTTTGTGCAGTGTCAAATTTATCAGTTTTAATAAAAATTAAAATTTTTAAGAAACTTTTTTAATAAAGTTTGTTTATCTTTATTTCAGGTTTGCCTTTTCCCCCATGCGAGAGCCCCAATCTTTGTTTTTCTCTACCATTTTTTAAAAGTTTCAGAGCTTACCCACTTCCTGGTTCACTGTCTGAGAATTCTGCGTTTTGATTGGCTGCTTAGACAACCTGTTGACGTCACAGTAGCTTGTACTATGGGATTCCCAACGTTGAAAGGCTTTGGGGAGTCAGGAGGTGAGCCACTCGCCGCAGAATACCCAGACTCTGATCTGCTCTTGTAGCCACAGCATTTATGAGGCTGGTCCAGTTCAGGTTCTGGACAATGGTGATGTTGATGGTGGGGAAATTTGGCAATCCAAGTTCCTGTCCAAGTCTCAAACAATTTGGGCAATCTGGTTCTTGTGGATTGAAGAAACACAAATGTATTCTTTTAAAAGGAAAAATAACATAACATAACATACTTGGGAATAATTAATTTTAGAAAGCCAAAGCCCTGGACAGGCACTGTTTTGACTGTCTATCAAGCAAAGGAGATTGATATTTACTTGATTATTTGGCTGGGATTTGTGCTACGTATAATGTTTCTAGCTTGTCCTTTTAGTTTTTTCCAATAATTAATTTTGAGTGTGTAACCTGACTGATGGGATGATTAGGTTGCAGAATGTTTAAATCAACACTTTGCCAATACACACATACATGCTCCATGCAATGCTGCGTACAAGAACAAATACAGTCATTCCTATTGGAAATTGGTTGAAACAGTAACATGGTGACTTTAAAAAGTTGCATGTTTACTTTTGTTTTTAAATCACTGGTGTGTAAGCTGGAGCTATTCTCGTACACTCTGATTCTAACACATTAATTTACATAAACCAACTCCATCAAAACATTAAGGCCTAGAAATTGGGTTTTGGCTTAGCCAGGGCTTTAGCGCCGGAAGTTAGTGCCGGCGCTAAGTCCCCTGCGCGCGCCAAAAATTCAGTGGCGCCGCGCCCAAACGGCTGCCGGCGCTACTGAAGGGTCTTTGCGGCGGTACATCGGCGCTAACTGCCGTTTCGCGCCGCAATTCCGGCGCTGCGGCACCCGATGCGGTGCGGCAGGCTGGGGACGTGCAGGCCTCCTCCTCCCGTTAAGGAGGAGCTGCCTGCACCCGGCTGCGGCCCGCGCAAATCAGCTTAAAAATGAGCCCGGCACCTCGGACAAGTGCCGGGCTTGCATCTGTTCCGGGGGGGCGGGGGGGGGAGAAGTCCGGGGAGGGAGCTGCGGGCAGGCGGCCGGTGGGAAAGTGGCCGGCCGCCGCGGGGCCTTTAATGCGCCGGCGCAAACTGGAGTAAGGCACCTCTGCCAGAACGTTGCTTGCGGCTGCCACGGGCGAGGCGGCCGCAATTCAATTTCGGAGTTCGGGCGGGTTACCACGGCAACCGGGACGCTGCGCACACCGATGACGTCATCGGTGCCGGCGCAGCGCTACCGGTGCAACGCCGATTTAGGGCCCCAGGGAATTTTTAAACTGGCCATAACTCTGGCGCTAGTCCCTCTAGCGCCTCAAAATCGGTGCTAAGGGCACTGAATTTCTAGGCCTAAATCTTTATATATAAAAGAGTTTGTCTGTCTGTCTGTCCAGCTATACAATCAAAAGTTATAGAGCGTACCTACACATATGTTATATCAAAAGAAAGCTTATCATTAGGGGAGTCTAATAGGTGTATTTACTTTTTGGTCAGACAAAAATTGTTCCGACAGTATACAAAAAAGGTTCAAAAAATGGCAAAATTCCGCTCATTAGCGTTGAGTGACGTGATGGTTGACCAATCGGTGCATCACGGGGGGGGGGTTCATTGTGTGTGTGGGCCGGCCTAATCCTTCTGAGCTGAGGTGAGTGGCCGCCATCTTGATTTCTAACTATTGATTTATTTTTCCCACTTTCTGTGTGTTTATTTTTCCCACTTTCTGTGTGTGTGGAGGGGAAATTGTTTTAAAAAAAAGTAAATTAATTTGTAAATATTTTTTCTAAGCTGATCAATTTTCCTACCTTTCACCCTTTTTTTTCCCTCTTGACTCGCTGCCTCCGCCGGGCGCCACAACCTTGGAGGGTTACCCCACCTGCAGGCCTCGAAGCCTCGGCCTCTCCTCGCCAGCCACGCCCGAGCTAGGCACCGCCCATCCCGCTGGGCCCGCCCCGCGATCGCCGCCATCTTGGTAAAGGCTGGCGGTGCAGGACTGAGCTGAGTGTAGCCATCGTCGCCATCTTAGTAAAGGCTGGCGGGGCGGGAGTCAGCGCGCGCGTCAACGTCGGCGGCGGCCCGGAGCGCGACCTCAGCTAAGGTGAGTCCGGCCGGGCCTCACCCGCTAGGCCGCGCACCGGCCGGCCCTGAGCCGCTGATCTGCACACGGGGGCTTCGGCTCACCGCGACCGGGCTCTCAGGAAAGGCAGACAGAGAGGGGGAGGGAGGGACAGAGAGGAAATCAGGGAGAGACAGGGGGAGCGAGAGGAGAGGGGGGGGAGGGAGAGGAGAGGAGGGGGAGGGAGAGGAGAGGGGGGGAGGGAGAGGAGAGGGGGGGAGGGAGAGGAGAGGGGGGGAGGGAGAGGAGAGGAGAGGGGGGGAGGGAGAGGAGAGGGGGGGGAGGGGAGAGGAGAGGAGAGGGGGAGGGAGGGAGAGAGGGAGGGTGAGGAGAGGGGGAGGGAGGGTGAGGAGAGGGGGAGGGAGGGAGAGGAGAGGGGCAGGGAGGGAGATGAGAGGGGAGGGAGAGAGAGTAAAGCAGGGAGAGACGGGGAGGGAGAGAGAGAGGGTGAGGGAGGGAAAGAGTGAGGGGGTGGGAGAGGGAGGGAGAGCTCGCCGCCTTCCTTCCTTCCTTCCTTCGCAGGGGTCCATCGGGCCAGGCCTGAGGCACTCCTTCCCGCCCCTCTCCAGGCTAATCCCGAACTAAATCCAGCAGTCTCTCTCTCTTCTCCCCCCCCATCTCTCTCTTCTCCCCCCCATCTCTCTCTCTCTCCCCCCCATCTCTCTCTTCTCCCCCCAGTCTCTCTCTCTCTCTCCCCCTCCCCCTCTCTCTTTCCCTCTCTCTCCCCCCCAGTCTCTCTCTCTCTCTCTCTTCCCCCCCAGTCGCTCTCTCCCCCCCAGTCTCTCTCTCCCCCCCAGTCTCTCTCTCTCTCTCGCTTCCCCCCCAGTCGCTCTCTCCCCCCCCTTCCCCCCCAGTCGCTCTCATCCCCCCCAGTCTCTCTCTTCTCCCCCCAGTCTCTCTCTCTCTTCCAACAACAACATGCCCTCAAAAAACCCTCGGCACCACCGGGCACTCCAGCTAGTTTAAGATAAAAGAACAGACGGTGAATAACTAAATTACTTTAGCCTTCTACACTAAACTTATATTTATATACAGTACACTTCACATAAAAAATGTTTCAGAGCACTTTAGAGGGAAGACAGATACACGGATAATTGAAGGGATTTAAAGGGGAATGACCAAATGATTTCTGTTTTTTTTAAATATATAGAAATTGGTATTCAAGTTCAGCCAGATTTCCATTCCATGTAACTATCGTGATTTTGCATTAATTTTAATTGAGTGACAGTCTTGCCATGAACGCCTGTCTTTACAGTTTGGCATGGTAATTTTTGATTGTCTTGTGACTGAATGTGTTTCCTGTAGCTAAATCACAAGAACCAACTATTGCTGCTTAATATGTGCAGTAAGGAATGATATTAAATATGCAAGTATTGATGAACAAACCAGACAAAGTTTGGTGACTTGACCTCAGCCATGCAGTCGTAACAATGTTACAATTGGCCACACACCTTGGTTGGAGGTAAAATCAGCAAGGGTTCCCACACCTCATTGGTTATCCAGCCCCTCTTTTTCAAAAACCTACGATTCCCTTTTAAAAAAAACAGTTTTATCAACCTGTCTTCTCACTTTTAAACATTTTTGTATCCATTTAAAACTTAAGTGCATTCTTTTAAAAGGAAAAATAACATACTTGGCAAGAAATAATTTTAAAAAAGCAAAAGCCCTGACAAACACTGCTTGACTGTCTTGTCTGAATGTCTATCAAGCAAAGGAGATTGAGATTTACTCAGTTATTTGGCTGGGATTTGTGCTCAGCCTTATGGGCCAGTGATATGATCACACAGTCCCTGAAGCCCCTTTGGAGGTTTTCATTACTTTTTTTGTAACTGACAGAGAACAGAGACTATCTTGTGTTGAAAGTAGTTCCTTAGAGACCATCCTTTCCACCTAAGCCTTTCTACTGATAACCTTTCAGAGTTAATTCCAGGTTTATTACTGCTAAGAATACCAATGTCACTAGGAAACCTATTTTTAAATCATAACTCCTTAATTAATTATGCAAAAATTCATTAGAAAAAAAACCAATTATACTTTGAGTTGTGTCTTCAAGTTCTAATAAAGTACCTTTTTCTTTCACCAATAGGTAACTGGATTGGCACTGTCCAATAGTCTTGATGACCTTGCTAAGCTTTACTTAGCTACAGTTCAAGCTATAGCGGTAAGTAAGATTTTCAATCATAATTAAAGCAATATAAGAGGATTCTAGATCCTGTTCGAATGGGCAACATTATCTTCATTTTTTTTTCCAAAGGGGCTGTAGGGTGGCAGAACATAGCCCCAAAATCAATCCTGAGGTGGGAGAAGGAACAACTCAAGCGGTGGGACCAAATCGCCAGGTTTCTGCCCCGAAACGTTCTGCTTAAATTCCAAAGGGGAAGTGGATTGAGTACCTTAGAATTAAGGCTCACATTTCCCTTTGGGGAAATTTTTTTTTTTAAATCACATATTCTGTGGTCCAATAAGGGCCTTTGGCTCCCCCCATTGACACAGTAAACTGCTGCTCTGAATTTCCACCAGCCAGTGTGGGTGCCCCTGTCACACCTGTACAGGGGTAGGTCACTGCCTCAACTATTTAAATGACCCCCATCCCCATGATTTGGGGTGGACTCAACTCTAGGACACAGCGGTGGCCAGAAGTCCTACCCTACCATATATCCGGCAGCAAGGGAGGCTCTTTGGCATGTCGAGCCCAATAATTATAAACCTAAATTGCCACAATATGCTATGAAAATTAGAAAAGTCCCAATCACTGTCATAATTTGTTCAATTCCCTGATCTAGCGTTTTCATCTTGAAAGACACATTTAGATAATGATAAAGCCACTTTAACTCCAGTGTTTGTATCACTTCTTATAGATTCACACTATATTAATATAGGTAAAAAAAAATCTGAAAAAATTGGGCTGCTTGAGCAGTGTAAAAATACAAGTAAGGATAATCTACAGTCCATATCCATCCCTTGGAGCAATTACCTATCCCAGAATGTGTCTGTGGGATCAGATTACAAAGTCAGGAATTTTCTGTGGTGGTAGTGGGTGCGATCGGTGGCGGGTCGGGTGGGAAAGTTGTTATTTTTGACAGCAGGTCGGGAACCTGCTGTCATCCCGCTCCCATGCGCCTTTCCCCCCTGGCACACCTGTCATCGCGGAGCCGGCCTGACCAGCAGCAGTGGACGTCCCAATTGAAATCATTATCAGGTAGTTTACAGGCACTTAAGAGTCTTTTTTCACTTACTTTTTAAATTTTCCTGGATGACCACGGGATTCACGCAGCTCGGTAACCACGTCTGTCAACCGGAGGCGGGAGTTCTGTGGCCATTTTCCAGCTGATTACTTGACAGCATCAACTGTACAGTAAAAGCTCCCACCTGACAGATGATCACTTTCCTCAGGCAGAAGCTGTTGCTCAGTCCATTTCCAGCACAGATTCTACAGGCTGCAAGTGTTTCCAGCAAAGTCTCCATCCAGTGTCACCTCAATGGAAGAACTCCCTCACCATTGACAGAATGCTTCTGTCAGCTGTACTTCACGTGCCATCTATTCCATCAACATGGGTGCCGTTTATACTGTCTCACCTTGGTCCTCAGAATTGGACCGCGATCAGCCCTAACACCAAGCACACCAGCAGCACCAACAACAACACCAATCTTCTCCGCAATCACCTGATGCTGCACAGGATACAGGGCATCAGCACCCGAGTACATTGCTGCCCAGGAGGCCAGAGATGGCCTCATCATGGCCAGATTTAGTTAACTTTACGCTGTACACCCATATGGCTGCCACATGATGCGCCAGGTTGGCACCACCCCACACCAACACCATAAAGAATCCCTACAATGACCAAGCCATTCCTTTCACACTCATCACCATTGCTGGGGGTACAGTTATATCTCATCATTCACTGGAACTCACTAAGCCACTTCCAAAGGTGCACACGAATCTGTCCAAGACCAGAAAGTGTTGAAAATAAAGATTTTTATGTTTGACACCACATTAACAGAAACTTTACATAAACATTGGATAAAACACCCAAGTGGCTACCCTTGTGTGTTGTTAGTTGGTATGATTGCACTAGGATGAGGGTGAGTGTGAAGGGTGGCTAGTGAGATGGGGATGTGATAATGTAGATAGAAAAGTGATGAATGGAGGTGCAAGGTATGTTGGTGTGAGTAAGGATGTGCAGGAGTAGGGTAGGAAAGGCAGAGTGATGGGGATGTGATGAGAGGCACAGCAGGATGAGGTTGAGTTTGGCTTTGTACTAAGGTTTTCCTGATCTAATGAGATCATTGAAATGTTTGCAGCACTGCACCCAGGTCCTCCTGACCACATCCCTGCTTGTGACCTTCTCTGCAATCTGCAACCAGGCTGTCTTGGTCTCCTGGGGACGTCTCTTCCGCCCATCGGAAGGGAAGAGGATCTCCCTGCGTGCTCTGACTCCCTCCATAAGCATATGGAGGGAGTCATCGGAGAACCTGGGTGCAGCCCTCTGCCTCTGTGCAGTCATTGTCAGTGTTTGCAGCACTCCAATGCTGTAGTACACTGACAGCACTATGTTAGATTAAACGCCAAATCTAATGTGGCCATGGTCCCTTTAAAGATCCTGGCTGAAAACGCATCATGAATGACGTCAGATGACTTACAACATCTCATTGGGCCGGGTAACACGCTGGGTGGGCTTAATAGGCTCCATTAGGACACCGCCCGCACTGGACTCACCCAGGTAGGCAAAATTCTGGCCAAAGCCTCAAGCCCATTTAGATCACAGGACGACAAGATAATTTCAGGTGAGGAAAGATATTGGCCCATCTTAATTCACCTATACAGAGAGATCCTAATTTTCCCCCATTGTAGTATCCTATTGCTTCTTAAATGATTCTGGGGTTTTGCCTCCACTACTCTCTCTCTCTGGAAGTTTATTCTATATGTTGATCACTCTTTGTGTGGGGAAGAATTTCCTGATATCAGTCCTAAAATTACCTTTGAACTTGTGTATACTAGTTCTACTCCCATAGTTTAATTTAAAGTAGCAATCCACGTTAGCTTTTTCTACATCCTTAACGATCTTATGTACTTCTATAAGATCACCTTTTAGACACCTCCTTTCCAGTCTGAAAAGCACAAGTCTTTCCAGACTTTTCTCATTACTCATAAAGCTGACACTGAAGATCAGCTTCATGGTCCTTCTCTGCACGGCCTCCAGCACTGAAATGCCTCTCGTTTCTTGGTGACCAGAGCTCAATGCACTATTCAAGGTATGGTCTGACCAGAACAATATACAGTTTGATCATTAGCTCCTCTGACTTAGAGTCTACTGTTTTTGACATTATAGCTAAGCTCTCTATTAGCTTTGTTGATTGCTGCTCTGCATCAGTTGGTTGGACATGTTTGGTGTCAAGTCTACTAAGATTCCTAGGTCTCCTTCAACTTCATCTTTAGCTTTTTCAACACCATTCATGGAGTTTGCCTGTCTCTGTTTTTCCTTCTTACATGTAGCACTTTACACTTGTCTGCATTAAATTTGATGTGCCATTGTTCTGATTATTTACATATTTTGTCCAACTCATGCTGTAATTTCTGAGCTGCATCACAAATTACAGAATGAGTTGGACAAAATCACCTGAAAAATTGTCCACTCGGCTTGTATTTTTATTGTAAATGAGAAACAGTAGGGGTCCCAACACTGATCCCTGAGGTACCCTACGCAGTACTTTCCCCACTTGGACATAACTCCTCTAACAAGTACTTCTTGTTTCCTACCCTTCAGCCAGTTTCTTAGCCATTCCCAGTGTTTACTTAACATATTTTTGAGTTTTTTTAATTCATTCTGGAGATATGAGCATTGCTAGCAAGGCCAGCATTTATTGCTCATCCCTAGCTATTCTTAAGAAGGTGGCAGTAAGCCTTCTCTTGAACTGCTGCAGTACAATTAATTAATAAGCCTTTCAAGTGGAATTTTATCAAGAACCTTTTTGAAATCAAGATACACTGGGTTGGATTTTCATTCAGAAGTCGGGAAGGAGGCGAGACTACAACTTTCGGGTTTTAGTCCCGTCTCCATCGACGTCCGGCCAATCCACGCGATTTTCACTTGATTGACCTTGTTGAGCCCGCCCAGCGGGCTCAGCAGGCCAATTAAGGGCCACCCGGCAACAGGTGACATCACAGACTGAAATTTCATCTGTCAAGACGTGTTGACAGATGAAATATCAGTGTTTCACAGCTGTTTGAAGCTGTCAAACACTGACAGTCTTACTTCTAACCTGAGTCCTTCTACGCAGACTCTGTTAGAAATCTAGCCGGCACTGAAAGCTGCAAGCTGTCACTTTTGACAGCTCGCGGCCATTCTGCTTTCAGTGCCGGCTGAATGATGGACTCCCGAAGCCTAGAGGAAGGAAGGCTGTGAAGGTAAGTACAGGTAATTTAAACTTCTTTAGACACACCAAACACACTTACCTTTGCACTCATGCACCCATCACTCATCTGAACACCGACATCTTGACCCCTCCAAGTCCTTCAACCCGACGGCCCGACTCCTCTAACCTGGCGTGGTTTGGAGCCGTCGGGAATCCCACACGACACCCTTCAAAATAGGGATTAGGCTAAAAACTGCCTGTTAACTACCTGTTAACAGGCAGTTAATTGGCACTAATCCCTTCCCGCCTCGGGTCGGCGGGTCCCAGTGCGGGGCGGGTACCCGCCTCCTTTGAAACTTACATGGAGACGGGTTTTGGGGGGGATGGTGTCGGGACCCCCGAATTCGGGATTTTAGCCCCCCCCCCGCACGCCTAAAAGCCCGCCTCACGGCACACTGAAAATCGACCCCGCTATGTCATAGAGCTTACCACACTCTACTTGGGTTTTCACTTCCTCGAAGAAGTAAAGAAGGTTGGATCTTCCCCTTCTGAATTCGTGCTGACTGCTGTAAACTAGGTTACTGTTGTACAAGTTTACTCCCGAGAATTAATTCTATTATGTTAAATGAAATGGGAATGAGACTCATATGTCTATCGTTGCCTGTCTGTTTTGAACATTGGCACCATATTATCCTGTTTCTAATCTACTGCTACCTCCCCAGTATTAATTGATTCTTTCATTACCCTGTATATTAAAGGAAATAGTTTGATGATTAAATACTCTCTTAAAGTGCGTTTTGTGTACCAAAAGGTTTACTGGTTCTAATTCCAGTGTGATGCAAAATTAGCAAATTGAAGCTATTGTTTTTTTTAAAACTGGTTCTCCTTTTTTTAATTTTAACATTCAAGTACAACAGTACTTATACAACTCATCAGTTACATAGTAAATCCATTACATTCATTGACCACAATAAAAAGGATAAAGCCTCAAAAACAGCTTTATGGTCAACAATATAAATACAATAATAAATTTTTACAGGTAAATCAATTGAAGCTATTGTTTATGTTCAACCAACTAAAATCCTCGTTGACTCTATTAGAGGACTGACAACTGACTCCAAATTGGTAAATTGCAGATAAGTCCGGATAAGTACTGAACTTAATTTTTAACTTGAAATGATTGGAATTTTGGCTTCCTTCACCAATTTGGTTTTGGTCACTTTGGGGTAGATTTTGACTTTTGTGCGGCCAATGTAACAATAGCATCCCCTTGTTATTTGGCCTAGATGTTCGTGTTTTTTGCATCTGCATTTCTTTAATCTATTCAAAGGCAAACCAAGTTAAACTAAATGAGGAAAGTCATGGTTTGAAACATTAAGCTGCTTTATTCTAAGGTGGAGTATGTACAGAGCAGTAGTTACAATCAGCACTCATGCTTTTCTATTTCAGTGGATTGTCTTACTTGACTTAAACAAGAGATCTTCTAACTATCCTCCAGCATTCCTAACCTCTTCACCTCAACAAAGGTCTTCAGGGTTTTCCCTCTAAACAACCTGACTGCCCTCCCAACCTACCTTACACCTAAAAGCCTGTCTGTGACTGCAGTGTTAGCTTTTAGTAAAAACTAAATACCACTCCTCTTTAAAGTGCAATCTACCAGCCTAATTTGGCAATGACCGTGTTGAGTTCAAATGATATGATTGTCATGTCAGCAGTGCTTATTAACAATCGCTGGAATCTCTAATTATTTTAATGATCTCCAACTGCTGGTTCAGACATCCCGGGGGCAATTTTAACTGTACCCGCCCAGCACAAGCCATTACTTACTTGCCCTGAAGCTGCCAGGAACCGGCCAACCACGATTTTAGCCTGCTCTGCTGAGCAGGCGGCAAGAACACCCGTTCAAAGCTGGCAGGATCCTTCTTTACATATGCATGACATAATTGGGACCTCACTCCAATTTTAACTCAGGCCTGAGTGGGGAAGCTTTCCTGCCAGACCATCCCAGGGCAGAAGAGAATCAGCCCCAGAAGAGGCCAAGAAAGGGAAGTGTTTTTCTTTCCTTTATGGGGCCAGGAGGAGCAGGCACCCCATACTGCCACTTAACTTGTGTTGGCGGGTGGCCTCCGGGCAGCGTGATTTTCCGCCGCTTCCCACTGACCTCCCACCCAGAACAGGCGGGAAGTTTACCAACTGGATTTAAATGAGCCCCAGCTGTTAAAATAGGCCAGCTCTCATTCTGCCATGGAATTAACTTGCCAGTGCAGTTTCCTGTCAGAAACCTGCTGGCAGTAAAACTCCATATACACGTAATGGCTCTACTGTCTTGTAAATCTACTCCCTTGAGAATTAAGTTTAGATCAATAGTAGCATTTTTAACATATATTCCACAAAGGATCCCTTTGGCAGCCCAGTCTGAAATCCTGAAACCTGACAACCTTTATAAGAAATGAATGTGCAGAAGAAAAGGGAGAAGAGGAGGACCAGAATAGGACTCGCAACGAGCCAATCTCTCTCCAAATTGGAAGAGCTGGCCCTGCAAATTTTATTTAGTGTCGTGACTTGGATAAGAAGTCAGGAGATGGGGAAGCAGGAGGCATGACCCCAATTCAGATTAGGCAATTTCCAAGTTGATACTGTTTTTGTACACAATAAATTCTCTACTGCAAACAGTAGCTGCCTGACCCTTTAAATGGCTTCCTTTCTCAAGTGGCACTTCATGTTATCCAACACCCAGTTTATACAAGCGTCGCTTGCACCTGACCTACGTCCCGCATTCCAAGAGAGAAGTCGTGCGACTGATGATGAAATATCACTTCTACTTCATTTTAATAAAAGTTGCATCTTCCCGCCACACCCAAATGTAATGCTGGCATCCCACTCACCCGTCAATGCCATCGAGCATTACTAGGCCAGAGATGCAGCATTACAGGTCTCTGATCACTTTTCTTCATTGGAATGCCCCCAAAAAAGCTGCTATTGGGATGTTCTGATAAGGAATATCAGGGCCTAATTATTCTTTTGACTTATGCAATGGAATCTTTCTGTCCTACAATAGTACTTTGCTTGCACAGAGGGCTCTATTATAAACACGAAGGGCTCTATTATAAACTTCTTCAGTGTGGAATAGGGGGCAAAGTCTATGACCTTATTAAATCAATGTATCTGAAAAACAAATGCGGGGTCAAAATTGGAGACAAACGCACCGATTTCTTCACCCAGAGAAGAGGCGTCCGGCAGGGCTGCAATTTGAGCCCGACCCTGTTCAACATATACATAAATGAATTAGCAGACATGCTGGAGCAAAGCGAGTCACCAGGTCTCCGTCTCCTGGATGGAGAAGTGAAGTCCCTGTTCTATGCGGACGACCTGGTTCTGCTGTCTCCCACAGAACAGGGATTACAGCAACAACTAGACCTACTCGACAAATACTGCCAAAATTGGGCTCTAACAGTAAATCTAAAGAAAACCAACATCATGATTTTTCAGAAAAGACCCAGATGTCAGGAAAACAAATACCAGTTTACCCTCAGTGATACCACTATAGGGCACACTATGAGCTACACCTACCTTGGTCTAACTATTACAGCATCAGGGAGCTTCAGCATAGCAGTGAATGCACTAAAAGAAAAAGCCCGAAGAGCCCTATATGCAATAAAAAGAAAATTCTACAACATCCAAATCCCAATCAAAATCTGGCTCAAAATATTTGACAGCATAATCCTGCCCATTGCACTGTACGGTAGTGAAGTATGGGGCCCGCTAAATCACCAAAGCTACACTAAATGGGAAAAACACACAATAGAAGCCCTACATGCAGAATTCTGCCGAAGCATCCTTCGCACCCAAAGAAAAACGCCAACAAATGCATGCAGAGCCGAACTAGGCAGATACCCACTGATAATAAACATCCAAAAACGAGCACTAAACTTCCTAAATCACCTCAAATCTAGCTCCCCAGACACCCTTCATTTCAAAGCCTTTCAGACCCAAGAGCTAAACCCAGAAAAGAGTCCCCTGAGTCAGCTGCTACTGAAACTAAGTACTCAGCCGGACCCTGACCAGCCCCAGACCAACACAGCCGTCCAAACACCAATCCGAGTGAACCAAATCATTAAAAAATGCAAAGAAACCTACCTGGAACATTGGAACAAAATAACCGAAAGCCAAAGCAGATTAGAATGTTACCGGGCCCTAAAAAGAGAATATAAACTGGCAGACTACCTCACGACCATCAGAGACACAAAACAGAGACAGACCCTCACCAGGTACAGACTAAGCGACCACCAACTGGAAATTGAAAAAGGCAGATACAAGAAATCCTGGCAGCCTAGAGAGAATAGAATATGCGATCAATGTCTGGCTGGCGAGGTTGAAACAGAAATGCATTTCCTCCTAAAATGCGAAAAATTCAACACATCAAGAAACATATTATTCAACAAGCTAAGCCAAACAACCCCAGATTTCAAGGAATTGGATGATCTGTCAAAATTGAGATTAGTCCTAGGAGAAGGAGACAGACCATACCTTGGGGCCAAATATGTAACAACATGTCACAACCTGAGGACTGTTTAAAAGTAAGACTGTTTAAAATTAATATTGAACGTACCAAATGAAGTAGAAAGACTGTTTAAAATTAATATTGTTTAAAAGTAATATTGTATGTACCCAACAAATGTCAAATCGATTGACACCTACAGAATGTTGGAAAACTGTACCTTTTTGCTATGTAAGCTTTGGCAATATGGTTCTCTGTAAACTTTCATGCCAATAAAGCATTTGAACTGAACTGAACTGAACATATGCTAATACTAACTAGGAAATAGTGGTTTATGCCTGTGATGTCTGTATCAAACTATATAATTTATTTCAGACTCTATAGCTTAGTGGAAGCTGACTGCTCTCTGCTGATCCAGTGGCCAAGCATGCACTTGATCTCTTTCTCTGGCAATCTAATGCTGGTTTTGCCTAGGTTTCCAAAAGTAAAATGAAGCAGATTCCTCATCCTCTGGCAGCTCCCTACTATTTGAAAGTTAAAAAGAAAATCACACGTAGCTTTGCAATATCAGTCCCATTCTTTACTCCAGTGCTTGCTGTGAAAGGGCAGGCAATGTGCAAAAAAATACTTTTGAAGCCAAACAGTAAATGAGATGGCTGCTGAAAAGTTCTATAAATAATTCTGGAGTCAAAGTTCAAGTTTGCTTGGCTCCATTATTGTCCTGTTTGCTCAGCGCTGATTGTACGGGGACAGAAATGCATTATGAAAACTTTTCATTGCAGTTCTAAATGAGAACATAAGAAATAGGAGCAGGAGTCGGCCATACGGCCCCTCGAGCCTGCTCCGCCATTCAGTGAGATCATGGCTGATCATCCACCTCAACTCCACTTTCCTACCCTTGATTCCCCTAGAGTCCAAAAATCTGTTTATCTCAGCCTTGAATATACTCAAAGACTCAGCATCCACAGCCCTCTGGGGCAGGGAATTCCAAAGATTCACAACCCTCTGAGTGAAGAAATTCCTCCTCATCGCGGTCTTAAGTGGCCTACCCCTTATCCTGAGACTATGCCCCCTAGTTCTAGACACTCCAGCCAGGGGAAACAACCTCTCAGCATCTACCCTGTCAATCCCCTTCAGCATCTTATATGTTTCAATGAGATCACCTCTCATTCTTCTAAACTCTAGAGAATATAAGCCCATTCTACACAATCTCTCATCATAGGACAGCCCTCTCATCCCAGGAATTAATCTAGTGAACCTTCGTTGCACCGCCTCCAAGGCAAGTATATCCTTCCTTAGATAAAGAGACCAAAACTGTGCACAGTCCTCCAGGTGTGACCTCACCAAGGCCCTATACAATTGTAGCAAGACTTCCTTACTTTTATGCTCCAAACCCCTTGCAATAAAGGCCAACATGCCATTTGCCTTCCTTATTGCTTGCTGTACCTGCATGCTAGCTTTCTGTGTTTCTTGCACGAGGCACCCAAATCTCTCTGAATACCAACATTTAAAAGTTTCTCACCATTTAAAAAGCATTCTGTTTTTCTATTCTTCCTACCAAAGTGAATAACCTCTCATTTCCCTACATTATACTCCATCTGCCACCTTACTGCCCACTCACTTAGTCTATCTATATCCCTCTGCAAACTCTTTGTGTTCTCCTCACAGCTTACTGTCCCACCTAGCTTTGTATCGTCAGCAAACTTGGATACATTACACTCAGTCCCTTCATCTAGGTCATTAATATAGATTGTAAATAGCTGAGGCCCCTACACTGATCCTTGCGGCACCCCACTAGTTACAGCCTGCCAACCTGAAAAAGACCTGTTTATCCCTACGCTCTGTTTTCTGTCCGTTAACCAATCCTCTATCCATGCTACTATATTACCCCCAACCCCATGAGCCCCTATCTTGTGTAATAACCTTTTATGTGGCACCTTATTGAATGCCTTTTGGAAATCCAATATACTACATCCACTGGTTCCCCTTTATCTACCCTGCCAGTTACATCCTCAAAAAACTCGAATAAATTTGTCAAACATGATTTCCCTTTCATAAAACCATGTTGACTCTGCTTAATCATGTTATGATTTTCTAAGTGCCCTGATACCACTTCCTTAACAATGGATTCCAGCATTTTCCCAATGACTGATGTCAGGCTAACTGGCCTGTAGTTCCCTGTTTTCTCTCTCCCTCCTTTCTTGAATAGCGGTGTTACATTTGCTACCTTCCAATCTGCTGGGACCATTCTAGAATCTAGGGAATTTTGGAAGATCAAAACCAATGCATCCACTATCTCTGCAGCCACCTCTTTTAAATCCCTAGGATGTAGGCCGTCAGGTCCAGGGGATTTGTCGGCTTTTAGTCCCATTCGTTTCTCTAGTACTTTTTCTCTACTTATATTAATTACGTTAAGTTCCTCATCCTCATTAGACCCTTGGTTCCCCATCATTTTTTGGTATGCTTTTTGTGTCTTCTACTGTGAAGACAGATACAAAATATTTGTTTAATGTTTCTGCCATTTCCTTATTTTCCCACAATAATTTATCCTGTCTCAGCCTCTAAGGGACCAACGTTTACTTTTGCTACTCTCTTCCTTTTTACATACTTGTAGAAGCTCTTACAATCTGTCTTTATATTTCTTGCTAGTTTTCTCATTCTATTTTTTCCCTTTTTATCAATTTTTTGTCCATCCTTTGCTAGTTTCTGAAACTCTGCCAATCCTCAGGCTTACTACTATTCTTCGCAACATTGTAAGCTTCTTCTTTCAATCTAATGCTATCCTTAACTTCTTTAGTTAGCCACGGATGGATTACTTTTCCTGTGGAGGTTTTGTTTCTCAATGGAATGTATTTTTGTGGAGAATTATGAAATATTTCTTTAAATGCTAACCACTGCTTATTTACCGCCATACCTTTTAATCTATTTTTCCAATCTTCCTTAGCGAACTCGCCCCTCATACCTATATAATTGGCTTTATTTAAGTTTAAGACTTTAGTTTCGGACTTAGGAAAGTCATTCTCAAACATAATGTGAAATTCTATCATATTATGATCACTCTGCCCCAGAGGATCCTTTACTATGAGATTGCTAATTAACCCGGTCTCATACAAGATCTAAAATAGCCTGTTCCCTGGTTGGTTCCATGACGTATTGTCCTAGGAAACTGTCACGAATGCATTCCATGAATTCATCCTCCAGACTACCTTTGCCAATTTGGTTTGTCCAGTCTATATGAATATTAAAATCCTCCACGATTATTGCATTACCTTTGTTACAAGCTCCTATTATTTCTTGATTAATATTCTGTTCAATGGTATAGCTACTGTTAGGGGGCCTATATACTACTCCCACCAGTGTTTTCTGCCCGTTGTTATTCCATGGGCTGGATTTTCCAAGCCCCGAGGAGGCGGGTATGGAGGCAGGACTGCCGGTAAATTAGCAGAAAGTGGGGGCGGATGGCAAAGCCGCCCCCATCCCGCCTCCGTGCCCTTTTGCGAGGAGGCGGGAGAAGTGTTGCTTCGGGTCCCGTCTCCTGGAGGCGGGAAAGGCATTAAATACTTTTAACTGCCTGTTAACAAGTAGTTGACAGGCAGAAAAAAGGATTAGTGCCATTTTACCTTTACAGGTGAAGGCTTCCCGACCTCGGAGAACCCCGCCGGGTTGGAGGAGACGTGAAGGAGGTCTGCAGCGGTCGGAGGCACCTGGAAGTAAGATGTAGAGGTGAGTGTTGGGTGCAAGTGTAGAGCGGTAAGTATTTAAGGTGAGTGATAAGTGTAAAAAAATGTTCACTTACCTTGTTTTCTTCCTACAGCCTTCATCCTCTCTGGATCGGGAGACCCGACATCCTGCTTGTCAATTTCACAGACTGGCTGTTGGATCCTCCGCTCCAACAGCCATCTGAAATTTACAAAGTTGAAAGGTTCGATGAGTCCTGAACACAAAGACTCATCAAACTAAAGAGAATGTCAGTGTTTGACAGCTTCACAGAGCTGTCAAATGCTGACATTTCTTCTTTCAAGAAGTCTTGACAGATAGCACATCTGACGTTGACGTGCTCTGTCAGTGATTTCTTCCCCAATTGGCCTGCTGAGCCCGCAGGGCGGGCTTAACAAGGTCAATCAGGGGAAAATCCCTCTGGTTGGTCAGATGAGGATGGAGGCGGGACATTGACACGACAAGCAGCAGTCCCGCCTCCAACTCATCTCCATTCAGAAAACCCAGCCCCTTATCTCCACCCATACTGATTCTACTTCTTGATCTTCCAAGCCAAAATCCTTTCTCTCTACTGTCCTTATGTCATCCTTTATTATCAGGGCTACGCTCCCCCCCCCCTCCTTTTCTATTCTGCCTGTCTTTTAGGAGGATTTAAAAATGGAGTGAAAATATTTCCCTTAAAAAGTGATTGTGTGCATTGAACCTTCTTGAATCTCGTGAATCTTTGTGTCCATGCTGGTGTTAGGTAGGGAATTCCAGAATACTGACCCAGTGACAATGAAGGAATGGTGATATATGTTCAGGTCAAGAGGTGTGCAGCTTGGAGGGGAACTGAGAGATGATGGAAGGTCATTATGAAGCAACTGAAGATGGTTGGGCCGAGGGTGCTTCCCTGAGAAGCTTCTGCAATGTCCTGGAGCTGCGATAATTAGCCACCAACAGCTGTGACTATCTTAGTTTGTGCCAGGTATGACTCCGGCCACTGCAGTGTTTTCCCTTTGACCCCCAATGATTGCTAGTGCTCCTTGGTGCCATACTTGGTCAAACACTGCATTTATATAAAGGATAGCTGCTATCACCCCTCCTCTGGCATTCAGCTCTTGCATCCACGTCTGAATCAATGCCATGAGAAGGTCTGGAAGCAAGTGGTTCTCGTAGAATCTGAGCTGGACTTGCAGTGAGCAGGTTATTGGTGATTATGTTTTGCTTAATGGCACTATTAATGATTTCTACCATCACTTTACTGATTGGGAGGAGGCTGATTAGATATTAGTTTGCTAGATTAATCCAGTTTTTTGTGGATAGGGCACACATGGGTAATCTTCCACATTGTTAGGTAGATGCCATTGTCATTGCAATCCTGGAATAACTTGGCTAGGGGAGTGACTCGTTCAGATTACATAGATTTTCAGCATTACAGCAAAGATGTTGTCAGAGGCTATAGCCTTTGCTGTGCCCAGTGCACTCAGCTACTCCGTAATGTTACGTGGAGTGAACTGAATTTTCTGCAGACTGTCATCTATGATGATGGGGGACCGAGTAGCAGAATCCAATTTGAAATTTTGGCTGAAGACACTTCAGCCTTGTCTCTTGCTTTCACGTGCTGGACGCCATCGTGGTTGTGTCTGGGTATGCTCATACAGTCTCTGCCTCCTGTTAGTTGTCTGGTTGTCACCACCATTCTTGACTGGATGTGGTAGGGTTAGAGAGCTTTGCTCTGACCTGTTGATTATGGGATGGCTTAGCTCTATCTATAACCTGCTGCGTTTGGTGTTTAACATACAAGGTAGCCCCATGTAGCAGCTTGCTGGGAGGATGTTTCCCCTGGCTGAGGAGTTTAGAACTAGGTCACAGTCTCAGAATAAGGGGTTGGCCATTTAGGACTGAGATGAGGAAAAATGTCTTCACTCAAAGGGTTGTGAATTTTAGGAATTCTCTACCCCAGAGGGCTGTGGATGCTCAGTCGTTGAGTATATTCAAGAGAGAGAGCGATAGATTTTTGGATACTAAGGGAATCAAGGGTTATGGGGATAGTGGAGTTAAGGTAGAAGATCAGCCATGATCTTATTGAATGGCAGAGCAGGCTCAAAGGGCCGAATGCCCTACTCCTGCTCCTATTTTTTATGTTCTTCACTAGGTTGATGCCTCATTGAGGTATGCATAGTGCTACTCTTCACTGAACTGGGTTGGCCTCTTAGCTTGATGGTGATGGAGCATGAGGGGTGTGTTTAGCCATGAGGTTACAGATTGTGGTGGTAATGATAGATGCCCAGTTTGAGCTACCAGATCCGCCCTTAGTCTGTCCCACTGAGCATGGCTGTAGTGCCTCACTACAAGATAGAGGATTCTTTCACTGTAGAGACGAGACTTTGTCTTCACAAGTACTGTGTGGTGGTCACTACTACCAATGCTGTGATGGATAGAGGTATCTGAAACATGTAGGGTACTTCCTCTTGTTGGTTCCCTCACACCTGACTCAGATACAACCTTTCAGCTTTGCCCTTCAGATCTTGGCCAGCTCAGTACCACTGAGCCAATCTTGGTGGTGAATATTGAAGTCCCCCAACCAGAGTACATTCTGTTACCTTTGTTCCCTCAGAGCTTCCTCCAAATGATTCAACATGAAGGTATACTGATTCGTCAGTTGAGGGAGGGGAGTGGGTAATGATCAGCAGGAAATTTCTTTGACCTTATTTGACCTGAAGCCATGAGACTTCATGGGCTCTGGAGTCAGTGTTGAGAACTCCAAGGGCCACTCCCACCACTGTACCTTCACCTCCTGGTAGGTCTATCCTAACGGTAGGAGAGAACATATACATGGCGATGGAGAGGTTTGGAATGTTAATTGATAGATATGGGCCCAGTAATTCGGGTCGGTGGCTTGCCGCGCGTGCAAGCCCCGTATATGCACTTACCCGACGCACTGACATTTCACCTCCAGGGACGCCTGGAATTCGTGTTTGAAAAAGAAGAATCCCGGGCAGCGTCTGACGTCACGCCGCCCAGGAGTGCAGCCAGCGCGAAGCCTGTAGCGCGCTGTGCAAGTGAGACACGCCCCTTGAGGTCTCAGTTTAATAGGACACGCCCCCAATGTTTCTCACAAGCTGCTAAGCATTTTTACATGCAAAGCAGCATTTTAAATAGGTTTTTGGTATTTTTATGAAGCTTTTGGTAACTTTTATAAACTTTTAAAAACGTTTACATTATTTTGAAGAATCTGAAGTAGTTTTAAACAGAATTAAAGCAATTTAAAGACTTTTAAAAGCCCTAAAATAATTTTTTTATTCCATTTATTTATTTACCAATGTCGTCGTCATACGTGTGTTCACACTGTTCCCTTTGGGGAACTGTATGAAGTGGTGGAAGGATTTATGGCCGTGATTAACACTCATTCCGTGACCGTAACCATCTTTGAACCAGCCATTAGGGTGGTTAGTCCTATGGCGGGAGGGTTTTACGGGCTCCCACAAGCTATACAAGGAGGGGGGGCCACCCACAGCCACAGACGCAAATATCCCACTGGATGTCAACCCAGAATTTAGAGCCGGAGCTCTGACTCCACTTGCCGGGACTGTCTGGAGCGGGGTTCGAAACCCTACCCCGTCTGGCCCAGCGGCGGGGATCCTACCGCTACGCCAAAGGCCCAATCCGATTAGCAACGTGAAATGGCTGGAATGAGCACAATTCACGGCATTAAAAGAACTCACAATTGAACTGATGATGACCTCAGCAATCTCCTCAACGAGGTGGAGGCGCAGCGCCTGCTCATCATTGGTAATGAGAAGTCAAAGGCGCCGCAAAAAGGACAGATGATAGCTTGGTCTTTCAAGTGGCAGCATAGGGCTCCAGTCACGGGGAGGGAAAAGGCGCAGGAAACGTATGGGTGTCACCTTTTGCGCGGAGTGGGCCTTTTGCGTAGCGGTAAGCATCCCCGCCGCTGGGCCAGAAGGAGTAGGGTTTCGAACCCCGCTCCAGACAGTCCCGGCAAGTGGAGTCGGAGCTCCAACTATAAATTCTGGGTGGACATCCAGCGGGATACTTGCGTCCACGGGTGTGTGTGGCGCCCCCCCCCCCATCAGATGGGTTGTGGGAGCCCGTAAAACCCTCACGCCATAGGACTAACCACCCTAATGGCTGGTATGAAGATGGTTATGGTCACGGAAGGAGTGTTAACGTGGCCAGAAATCCTTCCACCACTTCATACAGTTCCCGAAAGGGAACAGTGTGAGGATACGTACGACGATGACCTGTTGCGCAATGCACCTCCTTGGACCCTCAGTCGCAGATGCGAGGGGGCAAATCGTGCAATTGTTAAATTTTTCATTTTATTGACATGTAAAATGTTGGCCCAGTAATTCCCTTCCAAACGCGCGAGTACGGTCGGGGTACTTACGCGTCTGTCCGGAGGAAATGCCGGTTTTCAGCATGCACAGCGCATGCGGGGAAAACCGGCATTTCCTGTCCTCTGAACGAAGGGGTTCAGAGGCAGAACGCGTGCGACTGTACAGGCAGCGCGTGCGCAGTAAAATTCGCCGCTTTCATTCAGTGAGGTCAAGTCCTTACAACTTACACATAAAAAAAGCATGAGTACAGTTGCTCCAGAGGCTGCGGTTGTTTGGGAAAGGGAGGAAAGGTATTTTAAGAAATGCTGAGGTAAGTTTTAAAGTTTATTTTTGTTTTTTAAAACGGGTTTTCAGTACTGTAGGTAGAAGGATCAATTGTGGCTATGTGAATTGAATTTGCTGTGTTTATTAAATGTGAAAATGACTCCAACATTTTTAAGAAAGAAACTTTTCATCAGTAATATATTCTTTTAAGTAATTATGTATGTATGTCTGTATATATTCCTTTGCGTGTATGTATATATTCCTTTACTTATGTGTATGAATGTATGTATTTAATTATGACTTTCAGAGAAAGTAACTTATTGGAAAATCATAATTAAAAACATACATTCATACACATAAGTAAAGGAATATAAAACATACATACATATACGTAAAGGAATATATGCGGACATACATACATAATTACTTATTACTGATGAAAAGTTTCTTTCTTAAAAGTGTTGGAAATGTTACATTACTCATTTTAGAACACTCATTCTCACATTCAATTCACACAGCCACAATTGCTCCTTCTACCTACCGTACTGAAAACCCGTTTAAAAAAAAAAAATTTAAACTTTAAAACTAACCTCAGCATTTCTTAAAATAACTTTCCTCACTTTCCCAAACAAAAATATTGCCTTTCAGAAGCTCCACGATAAAATATATCTTCCTCCACAGCCTTGGAACAACTTTACACATGCTTTTTTCAAGTGTAACTTGTAAGGACTTACCCTCACTGAATCCATGAATGAAATCGACGAAGTTCACTGCGCACACGCTGCCTGTGCAGTCGCACGCGCTGTGCCTCTGAACCCCTTCGTTCAGAGGACCGGAAATGCCGGCGTTCTCCGCATGCACGGTGTTTCCTGAACGCCGGCATTTCATCCGGCCAGATGCGTGAGTACCCAGACCGTACTCACGCATTTGGACCCGAATTACTGGGCCATTATATCATAAGTATGACCATGTCAGCCTGTTGCCCAGAAGATGATCAAACAAGTTCTAAGAGACCACAGTGACTGGGAGACACATTCCCCAATACCCCACCTACCTTTTATTTGCAGTGATGTGGGCCACAGTTAGGAACATGCCCAGCTTCCTTTTGAACATTTGCAGTGAATCCACACTCACTGCATGAACCGACAGCTAATATCATAGGTCAACAGCTCTCTGTGAAAAGAAATACCTCCTAATATCTAACTTAGTTCTCGGTTTACGTAACTTATACTCATGTCCTCCAGTCCTCCCTAACCTATCTAACTCACATAGCCTATCCACATGGACCAAATCTAATTCTTTCCTTATTTTAAAGATCGTAATCAAATCTCCTCAACGTTTATGCTTTTCAAGTGTAAACAGCTCTCTAAGCCTATTGTAACTAATGGCCTGTGAACTAAATATAAATCTACTGGCCTGTCGCCTCCTTTTCCAGCGTTTCTATATCACCCACCATGTGAGGGAACAAACATTGAGACCTAATCAAGGTCTTATACAAGAACAGTAATTATTTTGTATTTGATGATCCCGGCAATACATGCCAGCGCTCTATTTGCTTTTGCAATAGCCTTGCGGCACTTACCATGAACCTTCAGAGATTCATGTACTATGACTCCTGGTCTTGCTCAACAGCCTTAAGTTCACAACCCTGCATCGTGTACACATGCCTGCCGTTAAACCTACGCACCTGCATAATGCTATATTTAACTGTATTAAGTGAAATCTTCCATTCTCTTATCGCATCTAGGTCTGCTTGTAATCTATTTTTCTCAGTTAAGGTTCTAATACACGCACAAATCTTTGTATCATCCATGAACTTGCGAACAGTTCCCCTGATACCTTCATCCAATTCATTGATAAAGATAATGAAGAATAATGGTCCTAACATAACCCCTGTGGGTTTCTACTAGTGACCGGACCCATACAGAACCACTGTCATCCTTTGCTCTTTCCCCCCCCCCCGCCCCGCCCCCCCCCCCCCCCCCCCCCGTCTCCTCTCTTCTGCTGTTTAAGTTCCCCTGGCTCTAATAGTGGGTGCATTTTATCCCTAACTGCAAGTTCAAGCTGCAAGGTTAAAGTTACCTGAGCCCACTGCCCATCCCCCGACCATGCCTGTTCTTTGTTCTCAGTAAGCACTGGCTCTTCACTTAAACTTAGCTCCCAAATTCCCAGACCTCTCTGCCGTCAAGACTACGCTTCTCCACTAGACTAGTGATCTAGTGATTAGTGGATCACGAGTGGAGTTCGGGGCCAGGGATCGCGAGAATATCAGTGCTAATTTGATCCTGTGAGAGAACATCATTCATGTCCGAGGCTGGGACCTAGGAGTGAGGACGAGCCCAGCAGCGAGGTCAAGGCCCAGGAGTGGCGCAGCGTGGACCAGCAGTGGGGTCCGGGCCCATGGAAGGTGCAGCACGGGCCAACAGCGAGGTCGGGAGGACCACAATGCATCCTATGAAACCCAGGCAGAGAGGACCTGCGGGCAGGAGGGAGGAGGACAGTAGCATTATGTGCCATTAATAACAGCCTTCTGTCTACAAGAATGCAACTAATTACTTATCCAATCCCAAATCTGCCCATTAATCCCACAGGACTCTATCTTATTAATTAGCTTATTTTGTAGCACCTTGTCAAAAGCTTTTTGAAAATAAAGTTATATAATGTTAATTGGGCTACCTGCATCCACTAGCTTAATAACTTCCACAAAAATGTCAACCAGGTTTGTGGTTCATGACCTTCTTTCCAGAATCCACATTCAGTGTTTCTAATAGTCTTTCTGTCAAAATGGCCTTACAGTGCACATAACCAAAATCAAGCTAATGGGCCTGGAGTTGCCTGGTGCTGACTTATTGCCCTTTTAGAATATTAGTACTGCACAGGCCTCCCTGCAGTACATGAAAATAATCCCAGGTTTGTACAGGCTGTACAGAATTCCATGATACAGATTTTAAGTAGAAAGGATCATATTTACAAATTAAGAGAAAAACTTGCAAGTGGAGATGCCATAAGCAAGTTATCATTGTGTTATTATGAGTGGAATACATTCAAGTTATTAGGTTATATACCACATATTTTTTTAAATTACAAATTTAATTTAGAAAATACTTGTAATTCAATTTCCATGGATACTATTATAAGCCTTTAGATCATATTAGGACTCCCTGTGCTGGATTGTTTTCTTTGTGGCAAGATGCTGGATGATTTGCGCTGCTCCACCATTAGCTTTGGGAAAACAGCATCTCACCCTCAACCTCCCTGTAAGTTTCATGAAATTGCTGCATTTACACATTAATTGGCAATTAAACTTGCCGCAGAAAGTTAGGGCTGGAACTTAACAGCAGAAGTATGTTTTTAATGACAAGATTTATGTTCCTACAATGCCAGTGAACCTCTCTGGCCCAGAAAGGGAACCATTTAAACTGTGGAGTCTCATTCCTACAGGTAGTAAATTGTTGTTAGAGATTTTTTAAATTTAAAATTAAATTTTTTTAATGTTTTCTTACTTTTATTTTCTGTCTCTTTTTTCTCTCTGTCTTAATCTAATCTTTCTTCCCCTCTCTTTATTTCACTTTCCATACCTGAATTGACTCTAATTCACCCTAATTCCTTCTGTGTCATTTCTCTGTTTCTTTCTCAATCCTTAAATTTCATTGGTTAAAGAGATATACTGTTGGTCCCATTGTTCACTAAGATCCCAGATGCCTTATTGCACTTCCAGCAAGTTGAGGCGCAAAAATTTTTTGAGCTGAAGAATGAGGGGAAAAGTCTAACTAACGAGGTGCCCTGCTCCAGCAAAACCTGGGCCAATGTAATCAAAGTACATCCAAAACGTAAGATGGGACTCACGCTAATGATGTTGCAGATTAAATGTTTATCTGAGGAAAATTACACCATGGGAAAGAAATTCAGCTCATGGCCGCCCTATTTTCCTGTGTAATAACCGCATTAGGTCCCTGAATTTCGCATTGCAATTTGTCGCGCCCGAACTGCGCCAGATTCCATATTAGCTCAGGCAACTTTTAGTTGTCCGGGATGCCCATTTGCAGCAGTCATTAGCTTTTTTATATATGCATCTCGTGGGCCGACGCTGGTTGTATGACCCCGAAGTGAAATTCAGGTACAAATGGCTGGAGCTTGCTAGTATGCTCCACCTAGTTGTATCAGGCATTGAGTGACCTAACCTTAAAGGGATTGCTGGAGGCCACTCAAAAATGGTGCAAGAAATATTTCGTTTTTATTTTTGTGGACCAAAGAGAAGCAGGAGTGTTCCTCTTGGCCAACATGAAGGCGCCAGCCTGCTACTAGTGTGTTCTAAGCTCCCATCACGGGATCACCTCCTCCCCAGAGCCAAGCTGTCGGCTGGCTAAGTATAAGAACTGGCCAATTTCTCACCCTCCCCGACCAGTGAGCTGCAGCGGGCTGCCTGTTCACCAGCAGCCTTTAAATGAGGCCTGAAGCTGAATTTGTATTGGGCCTCAGGCTGGGACACACTGGCGCGCTGACATGGCGCCCATTTTGGGCGCATATCGAATTTCTCGCCCCATATATTGGAGGGAGTAATTGTAATTGGCCTTTCTTGCTTAAATTGTTTATTGCACCTTAACAAAATATTTTGGGCAGTTATTCTCTTATTCTGAAAATCTATTAATGATGAATGTAATGACAAAGAGTTCCAACTGTTTGATAGCTTCTGCACTTAAATATATGGTTCTATTTACCTTTATCCAGCTGGGAACCCGTCACATATTGGAAACAATGCAGAATGCAGGACATCAGGTCAACACTCTCTTTATGTGTGGTGGATTGAGCAAGAATCTTCTATTTGTCCAAATGCATTCAGACATTTCAGGTTGGTAAGTGGGGAGGGGGGAGGAGGGAGGTAAAAGGGGGTAATGCAGCAAGTTGGGAGGTTAAATCTTTCTCTAAACTCTAACTAAGGAGCATAACAGTTAACTATTTAATTAACTAACAAATAGAGAGAGAGTTACCTATCACGATGACCTGAAGGTATAGAAAGGTGCTGCACTGAACTAATAAGACACATGCAAGTGCAGCAAATTGTTCATTCTATTGTCGGGGAAACAATCTGGGTTGGCATTGATATACACTGAAGGAATGGCCGAGGTGTCATGGGGACACCACAGTCATTGTGACATCATAACCTGTCACAAAAGAGGTTGTTCCCTTTCGTGTTTCTTCCCAGCAGAATCTGCTCCATTGCTGGATCATGCTAGCAGTATGTGGAGGATCTTTCTTGGTAGATGAAGTAGCTAATCTTTCTAAAATAAAAACAGAAAATGCTAAAAACACTCAGCAGGACAGGCAGCATCTGTGGAGAGAGAAAGGTAGGGTTAACATTTCAGGTCAATGACCTTTCACCAGAACCTGGAGATAATGCTACCTCCTTTAATTTTGCTTCCTACACTAACCTTTCTGTTTTGGCCTCCGATAACTGTTCCAAGGAAGCTCAATGCAAGCTCAAGAAACAGCACCTCATCTTTCTACTAGGTACTTTACAACACTCTGCCCGTAACATTGACTTTAACAGCTTCAGATCTTAAGAACAGTTTCCAATTTTCATGGACAGTAGGTGCTAGTAGTTAATGTAGGATGGATCATGCACTAGCGGTCCCAAAAATGGAGGAGATTGTTGGCTAGTGCTTGGGCTGAGATCCCCTATTGGTATGTGGCTCTGGGAATGGTATACATCCCTGGGGTCACCTGTCTTTTTCTTCCAGAGTCACTGGAGCCTTCTCCTCATTGCCAGATTCTCCAGCTTCCCTCCCTCTCTGCTGTGACCATTTGTACATCCTCTGGGTCTCAGCGATAAAGTTTCTCTGATCTCTCTCATTATTGTCTCCCTTTGTCATACCATTATCACTTCTGTCATTTAATCATGTCCTGGCCTCCACCTAGTCACAGACCATTCTTTTTCTTCTTCTGTATAAACTATTCAAGGCAAGAGGAGGTGGTAATGGGACAGGTTAAGGAATAAAGGATGGCTATAGATGAGGTGTGAATTGCGCTGGCAGAATGAAGGACAACTGAAGGGAGGGAAGAAAAAACAAAAAGTGTGGGTAAAAAAAAGAAAATATATCTATATATATCTATCTATCTATATATATATAAAGGAATCGTTCGGTCTGTCTGTCTGTCTGTCCATCTGTCTGTCCTTCTGTCTGTCTGTCTGTCCTCGGGTGTGCATCTGTCCGGCTATGCGCTCGAAAGTTATATGGTGTACCTATGTGTGCGTTACCTCCGAAGAAAGCTTACGCTTCCGGGACGCTGGTAAGCGTATTTACTTTTCGGTCGGACGAAAATTGTTCGCGCCTTATGCAAAAAACCTTCAAAATTAAACTCATTATCTGCTAGCATTGATTGACTGACGTCAAGGTTCGACCAATCCTGTGCCGTCACGATTGACCAATCCTACAGTACGGTCCCCTGATGGTTGGCCAATCGGTGTGTGTGTGTGTGGGCGGGACTAATCGTTTTCATCTCGGGGATCTGGCAGCCATTGTTTCAGTGCCATGACTTCAGCTTCCAGCTCAAACTACTTTGAAAGTTAGTATCTCTTTTAAAAATAACATAACATTTACCAAAAATGTTTTATAAGTACTTTCACTTTCATCTTTCAAGGTATTAAGTGTGTGTGTGGGCGGGACTAATCGTTTTCATCTCAGGGATCTGCCAGCCATTGTTTCACTGCTTGCAGCTCAAACTACTCTCCTTATCCAGCTTTGAAAAAGTTAGTTTCTCTTTTAAAAATAACATAAGATTTACCAAAAACGTTTTATAAGTACTTTCACTTTCATCTTTCAAGGTATTAAAAGGTAGAAATGTTGCCCGGCAGCAGATTCACAAAGGGACACAGACAGGGCCCTAAAGCCTGGGACTCGATTTAAAATGTTGCCCGGCACCAGATTCACAAAGGGACACAGACAGGGCCCCAAAGCCTGGCACTCGATTTAAGCCGCCCGGCCCAAAACAGCCCTGGCAAAGCCATGATGGGGGTCGAGGTTATGATCTGAAATTCCCAACACTGGACAAACAGGGGGCTATAGGGGGGGAGGAGCTAAATACGATTAAAATCACTAAGGAAGTGGTACTTGGTAAAATAATGGGACTCAAGGCGGATAAATCCCCTGGACCTGATGGCTTACATCCTAGGGTCTTGAGGGAAGTGGCGGTAGGGATTGTGGATGCATTGGTAATAATTTTCCAAAACTCCCTGGACTCAGCAAAGGTCCCGGCAGATTGGAAAACTGCTAATGTAACACCCTTATTTAAAAAGGGTAGTAGGCAGAAGGCTGGAAACTATAGACCTGTTAGCCTAACATCTGTGGTTGGTAAAATTTTAGAGTCCATTATTAAGGAGACAGTAACGGGACATTTGGATAAACATAATTTAATAGGACAAAGTCAGCATGGTTTTATGAAGGGGAAGTCATGTTTGACAAATTTGCTTGAGTTCTTTGAGGACGTAACATACAGGGTGGATAAAGGGGAACCAGTGGACGTAGTGTATTTAGACTTCCAAAAGGCATTTGACAAGGTGCCACACAAAAGATTATTGCTCAAGATAAAAAATCATGGGATTGGGGGTAATATTCTGGCATGGGTGGAGGATTGGCTATCTAACAGAAAGCAGAGAGTTGGGATAAATGGTTCGTTCTCAGACTGGCAATCAGTAACTAGTGGTATAATTGCAAAATACTGCAGATGCTGGAAATCTGAAATAACAACAGAAAATGCTGGAAATACTCAGCAGGCCAGGCAGCATCCATGGAGAGAGAAACAGAGTTAACGTTTCAGGTCTGGGACCCTTCACCAGAACTGGAAAAAGCTGGAGATGTAACAGATCTTAAGCAGGTGCAGGGACAGGGGGTGGGGGGCGGTTAGGAGGGGAGGAAGAAATAGAAAGAACATCCTGTACTTTTGTAAGAGGCAGGAAAGATAAAATGTTGCAAATGGGAATGGCAAAAATCATACTGCATGAAAAATGGGGGCAGGGATAATTATCTGAAATTGTTGAACTCAATGTCCAGGCTGCAAAGTGCCCAATCGAAAGATGAGGTGCTGTTCCTCGAGCTTACGTTGAACTTCATTGGAACAATGCAATAGCCCGAGGATAGAGAGATCAGAGCGGGAGTGAAGCGGTGAATTAAAGTGACAGGCGACCGGAAGCTCAGGGTCACCCGTACGGACTGAACGGAGGTGTTCCGCAAAGCGGTCGCCCAATCTGCGTTTGGTCTCCCCAATGTAGAGGAGACCGCATCGTGAGCAGTGAATACAGTATATTAAATTGCAAGAAGTACAAGTAAATCGCTGTTTCACCTGGAAGGGGTGTTTGGGGCCCTGGACAGTGGGAAGGGAGGAGGTAAAAGGGCATGTGTTGCATCTCCTGCGCTTGCACGGGAAGGTGCCAGGTGAAGGAGCAGGGCTGTTGGGGGTGATTGAGGAGTGGACCAGGGTGTCGCGGAGGGAGCGGTCCCTTCGGAATGCTGAAAGGGGAGGTGAGGGGAAGATGTGTTTGGTGGTGGGATCACGTTGGAGGTGGCGGAAATGGTGGAGGATGATCCGTTGAATGTGGAGGCTGGTGGGGTGAAAGGTGAGGACAAGGGGAACCCTATCGTGGTTCTGGGAGGGAGGGGCGGGGTGAGAGCAGAAGTGCGGGAAATAGAACGGACACGGTCAAGGGCCGTGTCAACCACGGTAGAGGGGAATCCTCAGTTGAGGAAAAAGGAAAACATGTCAGAAGCACTAGTATGGAAGGCGGCATCGTCAGAACAGACGCGGCGGAGACGGAGAAACTGGGAGAATGGAATAGAGTCCTTACAGGAAGCGGGTGGGAGGAAGTGTAGTCCAGGTAGCTGTGGGAGTCGGTGGGCTTGTAGTGGATGTTTGTTGAAAGCCGATCGCCAGAAATGGAGACGGAGAAGTCAAGGAAGGGAAGGGAAGAGTCGGAGATGGACCATGTGAAGGTGAAGGCAGGGTGGAAAGTGGAAGTAAAGTGAATGAACTTATCCAGTTCAGGGCGAGAGCAGGAAACGGCACCAATACAGTCATCGATGTACCGGAAAAAGAGGTGAGGGAGGGGACCTGAGTAGGACTGGAACAAAGAATGTTCCACATGTCCCATGAACAAGCAGGCATAGCTAGGGCCCATGCGGGTTCCCATAGCAACACCTTTAATTTGGAGGAAGTGAGTGGAGTCAAAGGAGAAGTTGTTCAATGTGAGAACAAGTTCAGCCAGGCGGAGGAGGGTGGTGGTGGATGGGGACTGGTTGGGCCTCTGTTCAAGGAAGAAACAGAGCGCCCGAAGGCCGTCCTGGTGGGGGATGGAGGTGTAGAGGGATTGGACATCCATGGTGAAAAGGAGACGGTTGGGACCAGGAAACTGGAAACTGTTAAAGTGACGGCGTCGGAAGAGTCGCGAATGTAGGTGGGAAGAGACTGGACAAGGGGAGAAAAAATAGAGTCGAGATAGGAAGAGATAAGTTCCGTGGGGCAAGAACAAGTGGTGTTCCGCAGGGGTCAGTGCTGGGTCCCCAACTCTTTACAATCTATATTAATGATTTGGAGGAGGGGACCGAGTGTAACGTATCAAAGTTTGCAGATGATACAAAGATGGGAAGGAAAGTAGTGAGTGAGGAGGACATAAAAAACCTGCAAAGGGACATAGACAGGCTAAGTAAGTGGGCAGAGATTTGGCAGATGGAATACAATACTGGAAAGTGTGAGGTTATGCACTTTGGCAGGAAAAATCATAGAGCAAGTTATTATCTTAATGGCAAGAAACTGGAAAGTACTGTAGTACAAAGGGATCTGGGCGTCCTGGTGCACAAAACTCAAAAAGTTAGTATGCAGGTGCAGCAAGTGATCAAGAAGGCCAATGGAATGTTGGCTTTTATTGCTAGGGGGATAGAATATAAAAACAGGGAGGTATTGTTGCAGTTGTACAAGGTATTGGTGAGACCGCACCTGGAATACTGCATACAGTTTTGGTGTCCATACTTAAGAAAAGACATATTTGCTCTCGAGTCAATACAAAGAAGGTTCACTCGGTTAATCCCGGGGATGAGGGGGTGGACATATGAGGAGAGGTTGAGTAGATTGGGACTCTACTCATTGGAGTTCAGAAGAATGAGAGGCGATCTTATTGAAACATATAAGATTGTGAAGGGGCTTGATCGGGTGGATGTGGTGAGGATGTTCCCAATGATGGGTGAAACTAGAACTAGGGGGCATAATCTTAGAATAAGGGGCTGCTCTTTCAAAACTGAGATGAGGAGAAACTTCTTCACTCGGAGGGTAGTAGGTCTGTGGAATTTGCTGCCCCAGAAAGCTGTGGAAGCTACATCATTAAATAAATTTAAAACAGAAATAGACAGTTTCTTAGAAGTAAAGGGAATTAGGGGTTACGGGGAGCGGGCAGGAAATTGGACATGAGTCTATGTTCGGAACGGTCATGGCCCTGTGGGTAACGGAGCGGGCCCAGGGGCCGTGTAGCCTGGTTCTGCTCCTACTTCTTGTGTTCTAATTATGTGTTAGATTTCAGGAGATGGTTCTATTCCTGTTCCTGGCTGGGGTGGAGATCACCTTTTACAGAAGGTAAGTACCGTAGAAAATATAGGGACAGTGATCTCCTGGACGAGTTTCGATCGCCTAGATGGGTCGGAGAGGAATTTCCCAGATTTTTTTCTCCCAAATTGGCCATTGGGTTTTTTATCTGGTTTTTCACCTCTCCCAGGAGATCACATGGGTTCGGGAGGGATGTAGAGTGATAGTAGATTTGAGGTTCGGATCAGATCAGCCATGATCTTATTGAATGGTGGAGCAGGCTCGAGGGGCCGATTGGCCTACTCCTGCTCCTATTTCTTATGTTCTTATGTTCTTAAATTGTTGAACTCTATGTTGAGTCCAGAGGGCTGTAGAGTGCCTAATCGAAAGATGCGGTGCTGTTCCTCGAGCTTACGCTGAGCTTCCGTGGAACAATGCAAGAGGCCGAGGACGGTGAGTTCTGAGTGGGAATGGAGCGGTGAATTAAAGTGACAGGCCACCGGGAGCTCGGGGTCCCCCTTACGGACTGAACGGAAGTGTTCTGCAAAGCGGTCACCCAATCTGCGTTTGGTCTCCCCAATGTAGAGGAGATCACATCGTGAGCAGCGAATACAGATACTAAATTGCAGGAAGTACAAGTAAATCGCTGTTTCATCTGGAAGAGGTGTTTGGGGCCCTGGACAGTGGGAAGGGGGGAGGTATAAGGGCATGTGTTGCATCTCCTGCGCTTGCACAGGAAGGTGCCGGGCGAAGGGGAAGGGGAAAGGGTGCTGGGGGTGGTAGAGGAGTGGACTAGGGTGTCGCGAAGGGAGCGGTCCCTAAGGAATGCTGAAAGGGGAGGTGAGGGGAAGGTGCGTTGGGTGGTGGGCTTGTAGTGAATGTTTGTCAATAACCTATCCCCAGAGATGGAGACAGAGAAGTCGAGGAAGGGAAGGGAAGAGTCGGAGATGGACCATGTGAAGGTGAGGGAAGGGTGGAAATTGGAAGCAAAGTGAATGAAATTTTCTAGTTCAGGGCGAGAGTAGGAGACGGCACCGATACAGTCATCAATGTACCGGAAAAAGAGGTGAGGGAGGGGACCCGAGTAGGACTGGAACAAAGAGTGTTCCACATATCCCACGAAAAGGCAGGCATAGCTAGGACCCATGCGGGTACCCATAGCAACACCTTTAATTTGGAGGTAATGAGTGGAGTCAAAGGAGAAGTTGTTCAATGTGAGAACAAGTTCAGCCAGGCGGAGGAGGGTGGTGGTGGATGGGGACTGGTTGGGCCTCTGTTCAAGGAAGAAGCGGAGCGCCCTCAGGCCGTCCTGGTGGGGGATGGAGGTGTAGAGGGATTGTACGTCCATAGTGAAAAGGAGGTGGTTGGGGCCGGGAAACTGGAAACTGTTAAAGTGGTGGAGGCGTTGGAAGAGCCGCGGATGTCGGTGGGAAGAGACTGGACAAGGGGAGAAAAAATAGAGTCGAGATAGGAAGAGATAAGTTCTGTGGGGCAAGAACAGGCTGAAACAATGGCTCTACCAGGGCAGTCCTGTTTGTGGATCTTGGGAAGGAGGTAGAAGCGGGCTGTGCGGGGTTGGGGAACTATGAGGTTGGCGGCCGTGGGGGGAAGATCTCCAGAGGAGAAGAGGTCAGTGACAGTCTTGGAATCGGTGGCTTGATATTCGGTAGTGAGGTCATGGTCCAGGTGGAGGTAGGAGGAGGTGTCGGAGAGTTGGCATGCAGCTTCCACTAGGTAGAGGTTGGTTCACCAAACAACAACAGCACCACCCTTGTCAGCAGGTTTAATGACAATGTTGCGGTTGGATCTGAGAGAATGGAGTGCTGCAAGTTCAGAGGGAGGTAGGTTGGAGTGAGTGAGGGGAGCAGCGAAATGGAGACAGCTGATGTCACGGCGGCAGTTTGCAATGAAAAGAGCTAGAGAGGGTAAGAGGCCAGAGGGAGGGGTCCAGGTAGAACGGGAATTCTGAAAGCAGGAGAAAAGGTCAGCCGTGCGGGGGGAAGACTCCTGGCCAAAGAAGTGGGCATGGAGGCAAAGGCAGCAGAAAAAGAGCTCAGCATCGTGCCGAGCTCGAAATTCATTGAGGTGGGGGTGTAAGGGGATGAAGCTCAGGCCTCATCTGGAATATCTCCTGGTTCTGACAAAAAGTCAAAGGCTTGAAACTTTAACCCTACCTTTCTCTCTCCACAGATGCTGTCTGATCTGCTAAGTGTTTATAACATTTTCTGTTTATATTTCAGATTTCCAGCATCTGGAGTATTTTTCTTTTTTTCTCTTTTTTCCTTTTCCTTCTTTTGGTGATATTTATATTTTTTGAGGTACATGACACAGTTTGGAGATTGAATTAGACATTGACAGTAATCTAACCCACATAACATTCTATGCATTTAATTCAGCAAAGAAGAGGCACTTCAGTGGTACAGTGTATTGGTGCCCCAGTGTAATGCTCTGCAGCACCTCCCAGTAGCCATCCTGTGAATGATGTTGGAGAAATGTAGGAACAGGCTTTCTGCTGCTGCCAAAGTTCACAGGATAATAGCTGAGAAAGGCCATTTGGCCCATCTTAATTCATCCATCCAGAAAGACCCTACAACAACAACAACTTGTATTCATATAGCACTTTTAACATGGTAAAACATCCCAAGGCACTGCACAGGAGTATTATAAGACAAAAAAATTTGACACCGAGCCACATAAGGTGAAATTCGCGCAGGTGACCAAAAGCTTGGTCAAAGAGGCAGGGAATTCCAGAGCTTAGGGCCTAGGCATCAGAAAGCATGGCCACCAATGGTTGAGCTCAAGAGGGCAGAATTAGAGGAGTGCAGATATTTCGGGGTGGCGGGGGGGTGGTTGTGGGGCTGAAGGAGATTACAGAGATAGGGAGGGGCGAGGCCATGGAGGGATTTGAAAACAAGGATGTTCTCCTATTTCAGCATCTAATTCTTTCTTAAATGATTTCAGGGTTTTCATCTCCACTGCTCTATCTAGGAGTCTATTCCATCTGTCAATCACTTTTTGTGTGAAGAACAATTTCCTGATATCAGTCTTAACTTTACCTTTTACTAATTTGAACTTGTGTCCCTTAGTCCTACTCTTGCAATTTAATTTAAAGTAATCTTCTGGATTTACCTTTTCCATCCCCTTAACTATCTCATGTACCTCTATTTATTTATGAAGGTAGCATTGTTGTTTTTGCACCATGTTGCCAACCACTCATTTACATCCTCAATTTTCTTGGTGAACTTTCCTCCTTTCCCAAACACCCACTCAATTCAAGCTTTAAGACAATTGTTGTGTACGTGGCTTTTAAGACCCTTATATTATTTCTTCCTATGCTGATTATTTCAACATAGGCTATCCCCACTGGGTCTCTTTTTGACCCCTGCTATATCCCTTCTGACCTTTCTTCACTGTGTACTCTGACTCCAGGTAGACGCATATTGCTATCCACTTTCTTGAGTATAGATTGCCCTATTACTACATTACTTCTGTGACCTGCAACCTGTTTCTTTGGTCAGCATGCTAGTGTCCCAAAGGCATGGAGTAACTTCTGTTAAAATTAAATTGCTGCTTGTTGATCATGAATGTATTAACATCAAGCTTCCATACTTAAGCATGCTTAAAGGGAACATTGTTGGACAGGAGACCAAAATCTTGGTCCAATAGGTAGGTTTGAAGGAGTGTCTTAACAGAGGAGAGAGAGTTGGAGAGGTTTAGGGAGGGAATTCCAGAGTTTAGAGCCTAGACAGCTGAAGGCATTGCCGCCAAAAGTGGGGCGAAGGAGGTCAGGGATGCACAAGCGGCCAGAATTGGAGAAATGCAGAGTTTTTTCAGAGGATTGTAGGGCTGGAGGAGGTCACAAAGATAGGGAGGGGCGAGGTCATGGAGGGATTTGAACACACGGATTTTAAAATTGAGGTGTTCGGGGTCCAGGAGCCAATGTAGGTCAGTGAGCACAGGGGTGATGGGTGAATGGGACGTGGTGCGATACGAGCAGCAGACATTAGGATGAGCTGAGGTTTATGGAGGGTGGAAGCTGAGAGGCCGGCCAAGAGATCATTGGAATAGTCGAGTCTGGACGTAACAAAATGGTCAGCCGCCCATTCTGGCGTAAAGTGGCCCCTGTTATTTTGAGGCTCTGGCCTCATTTACATTTGCCAATAGAAACATAGAAGATAGGAGCAGGAGTAGGCCATTCGGCCCCTCGAGCCTGCTCCGCCATTCAATGAGATCATGGCTGATCATCCAAATTCAGTACCCTGTTCCTGCCTTCTCTCCATATCCCTTGATCCCTTTAGCCGTAAGAAATATATCCAACTCCTTCTTGAATATATTTAATGAACTGGCCTCTACTGCCTTCTTTGGTAGAGAATGCCACATGTTCACCACTCTCTGGGTGAAGAAATTCCTCCTCATCTCTGTCCTAAATGGCTTACCCCTTATCCTTAGACTGTGACCCCTGGTTCTGGACTCCCCGACCATCAGGAACATCCTTCCTGCATCTAGTCTGTCTAGTCCTGTTAGAATTTTATAAGTTTCGATGAGATCCCCTCTCATTCTTCTAAACTCCCGCGAGTACAAGCCCAATCGACCCAATCTCTCCTCATACGTCATTCCTGCCATCCCAGGTATCAGCCTGGTGAATCTCCACTGCACTCCTTCCATGGCAAGAACATCCTTCCTCAGATAAGGCGACCAAAACTGCACACAATACTCAAGATGTGGTCTCACCAATTGATATACCTATCAATTCCTCCAATAAAAGGCGAAGAGTTACGAAGGTGACTAAAGGTTTTTATTGACTAAATAACAGAGCCCACTCTCGTGGGTGATCCGATCCAAGCAGGAGGAATACCAGCCAGTCGCTCACCTTTATACCTGGCCTGGTGGGTGGAGCCAAGGCGGAGTCGGCAGTGGTCATCCCAGGTATAGCAGTGTGGCAAGAGGCGACCTCGTACCGTGATACAATAGTGGTCAGTGATACAATAGTGGTCAGTGATACAGTTATAACGAACAGTGGTGAACAGTGCTAACTACTAACAGTGATACGATAGTGAACGTGGTTTACCACATTCACCCCTTGTTTAGAATTAAGTCCGGCGGGGTGAAGTGTACTACCAATTCTGGTAGGTCAGTCTGTCCGGAGGCTTCGTAAGCCTCTCCGATCGCCGCAGCGGTGGTGTTGCCTTATCCGGTGCTGGTGCCTTATCCGGTGTTGATGCTGGTGTTTGCGTGGTCGGCGAGGGCTCGTGGGGTTCCGGCATGCCGTCTACCTGGACTGAGGTTGGGGGGGGTGGTGGCGGTGTTTCCGGATCGGCTGAGGGTGCGAGGTCTCGTAGGGAGACAGTGTCCTCCCGCCCGTCTGGGTACGCCACGTAGGCGTACTGGGGGTTGGCGTGCAGGAGGTTCACCCTCTCGACCAGGGGGTCCGTTTTATGGGTCCTCACGTGTTTCCGCAGCCAGACCGGCCCCGGGGCGGTCAGCCAGGTTGGTAGAGTGGTTCCCGTAGTCGACTTCCTGGGGAAAACGAACATTCGTTCATGGGGGGTGGTGTTAGTGGCCGTGCAAAGTAATGACCGGATGGAGTGCAGCGCTGTCGGGAGGACTTCTTGCCAGCGGGAGGTTGGGAGGCCCTTAGACTTTAAGGCTAAGAGGACGGCCTTCCATACCGTCGCGTTCTCTCTTTCCACCTGACCGTTACCTCTGGGGTTGTAGCTGGTGGTCCTGCTTGCTGCAATACCTCTCTCTAGGAGGAATTGCCGGAGTTCCTCGCTCATGAAGGAGGAGCCCCGGTCGCTGTGTATATAGTTTGGGAACCCGAACAAGGCGAAGAGGGCATTCAGGCACTTAATGACCGTGCTACTGGTCATGTCGGGGCAGGGGAAGGCAAAGGGGAAACGGGAGTACTCATCAACGATGTTGAGGAAGTACACATTACGGTCAGAGGACGGGAGGGGCCCCTTAAAGTCGATGCTCAGGCGCTCGAAGGGGCGGGTGGCCTTGATCAGGCTTGCTCGGTCCGGCCTATAGAAGTGCGGTTTGCACTCCGCACAGGTCTGGCAGTTCCTGGTCATGGTCCTGACCTCCTCGATGGAGTAGGTCAGGTTGCGGGCCTTAATGAAATGGTAGAGTCTGGTGACTCCGGGGTGGCAGAGCTGGTCGTGGAGGGTCTGAAGCCTATCGATATGCGCGCTGGCGCATGTCATTCGTGAAAGGGCATCAGGGGATTCGTTCAGCTTGCCTGGCCGGTACAAGATCTCATAATCGTAGGTGGAGAGCTCGATTCTCCATCTGAAAATCTTGTCATTCTTGATTTTGCCCTTCAGCTTGTTATTAAACATGAAAGCCACCGAACGCTGGTCGGTGAGGAGGGTAAATCGTTTGCCTGCCAGGTAGTGCCTCCAGCGCCGTACTGCCTCCACGATCGCCTGGGCCTCTTTCTCGACCGACGAATGTCGGATCTCGGGGCCCTGTAGGGTCCTTGAGAAGAAGGCCACTGGCCTCCCCTCCTGGTTTAGGGTGGCGGCTAAGGCGAAGTCGGATGCGTCGCTCTCCACCTGAAAGGGGATGGACTCGTCCACTGCGTGCATCGTGGCCTTGGCTATGTCTCCCTTAATGAGGGAGAAGGCCGCGCACGCCTCCTCCGTGAGGGGGAAGGAAGTGGCTTTCAGGAGGGGTCTGGCTTTGTCCGCGTAATTGGGTACCCATTGGGCATAGTAGGCGAAAAGCCCCAGGGTTCTCCTAAGTGCTTTAGGGCAGTGGGGGAGGGGTAGCTCCATGAGGGGGCGCATTCTTTCTGGGTCGGGGCCGATGATTCCGTTCTCCACTACGCAGCCGAGGATGGCAAGGCGCGTGGTGTTAAACACGCATTTCTCCTTATTGTAGGTGAGGTTCAGCCGTTGGGCCGTACGGAGGAATTTCTCCAGATTCGCGTCATGTTCCTGCCGGTCGCGGCCGCAGATAGTGACGTTATCTAGGTAGGGGAATGTAGCCTGCAGTTCGTTCTGGTCAACCATCTGGTCCATCTCCCTTTGGAAGACCGAGACCCCATTAGTGACACCGAAGGGGACCCTAAGGAAGTGGTATAGGCGCCCATTCGCCTCGAAGGCGGTATACTGGCGGTCCTCAGGGTGGATAGGGAGTTGGTGGTAGGCCGACTTCAGGTCGATGGTCGAGAATACTTTATACTGTGCAATCTGATTGACCATGTCAGATATGCGGGGGAGGGGGTATGCGTCCAGCTGGGTATATCTGTTTATGGTCTGGCTGTAGTCGATGACCAGGCGGTTTTTATCGCCGGTCTTTACGACTACGACCTGGGCACGCCAGGGGCTGCTGCTCCCCTCGATAATGCCCTCTTTCAGGAGGCGCCGCACCTCAGAGCTAATGAAGGCTCTGTCCCCGGCGCTATACCGCCTGCTTTTGGTAGCGACGGGTTTGCAGTCAGGGGTAAGGTTAGCAAACAGAGAGGGTGGCGGGACCTTGAGGGTGGAGAGGCTGCAGGTGTTACGCGGTGGGCGGTTTAACGTTTGCTGGTTGTTGACTGTGAGTGGGGGGAGGGGTCCACCGTATGCTAGGGTTACGCTTTGGAGGTGGGATTGGAAGTCCAGCCCTAGTAGGACGGCAGCGCAGAGATGGGGGAGGACGAGGAGTTTAAAGTTTTTATACTCCGTGCCCTTAACCGACAGGGTCACGACACAGTAGCCGCTGATGTCCGTGGCGTGGGACCTCGATGCCATCGAGATTCGGCTGCGCGTTGGTAGGACAGAGAGGGAGTAGTGGCTCACCGTGTCTGGGTGGATGAAGCTCTCCGTGCTTCCGCTGTCGAACAGGCAGGTCGTGGCGTGGCCGTTCACTTTGATGTCCATCATTGACTTGGACAGATGGTGCGGGCGGGCTTGGTCCAGGGTGACGGAAGCTAGTGTGTAGCTGAGCGAGTCGTTGTCATCTGCGGGCGAGGCGGTCGGGCGTGGTGAGTAAAATGGCGTCTCCCACGAGGTAGGGCCCCATGAGGCACTATTGGGGTCGGTTGCCTTAATCAAAGATGGCCGCCCCCATGACTCATGTGTGGGGATGCTGGCCTCAGTTGCCCTAAACAAAGATGGCCGCCCCCATGACTCATGTGTGGGGATGCTGGCCTCAGGTGCCCTAAACAAAGATGGCCGCCCCCATGACTCATGTGTGGGGATGCTGGCCTCAGTTGCCCTAAACGAAGATGGCCGCCCCCATAGTTCGCATGCGGCACTGCTGGCCTCTGAGGATCCGCTCCTGCAGGCCTTGGAGAAGTGGCCTTTCTTCAGGCAGGTTTTACATATGGAGTTCTTGGCTGGGCAGCGCGACCTCGGGTGCTTCTCCTGGCCACAAAAAAAACAGCCGGCGGCCCGATCGCGGATGCCCGATGTCGGGGCCGGTGCCGGGGGTGGCGGGGCCGGTCGGGTCCGGGACGCCGACGCAGAGGTAGGTCCCGGGGGCGGCGCTGGGAAGGGTGCTGTGGTAGGGGTCGGGCCCGAGTCCCAGGGTCGCGAGCAGTACCTGGTGAATGCTTCCTGATCTTGGTGGGCCACTTCCAGGGAGATAGCGAGGGCTTCAGCTTTTTCCATGCTGAGGTCTTTAGCTTCCAGCAGTCTTTGCCGTGAGTACTCGGACCGTAGGCCTTTCAGGAATGCGTCGCGGATATTATCTTCAGTATTTTCGGCTGCCGACACCGATTTAAACTCACAGTTCCTGGCGAGTGCATATAGCGCCTGTGAGAATTCGGCTACTGATTCTCCTGGCTGTTGCGGCCGTGATCTTAGGAGGTGCCTAGCGTACATGTAGTTTACCGGGGTCCGGTACTTCTGTTTCAGCAGGTTGATGGCGGTCTCGTAGGTAGTCATGTCCTCGATGAGAGTGTATACTCTCGGGCTCAGTTGTGCCTGCAGGACACTTAGTTTGGATGCCTGAGGGACGCTGGATTCTCTCAGGTATGATTCGAAGCAGACCAGCCAGTGTTTAAAGTCTGCGGCTGAGTTTGCTGCTCGTGGGTTCAGGTCCAGGTACGGCGGTCTGAGGGCTCGCAGCCAAGCTGGCTGGTGTGGCTGTGCTCCTGGGAGCTGCGCTGGTGGCTCCTCCGCCGGTTGTGACTCGTTGTCGGACATCATTAAATTTAGTCAATAAAATTGATATACCTATCAATTCCTCCAATAAAAGGCGAAGAGTTACGAAGGTGACTAAAGGTTTTTATTGACTAAATAACAGAGCCCACTCTCGTGGGTGATCCGATCCAAGCAGGAGGAATACCAGCCAGTCGCTCACCTTTATACCTGGCCTGGTGGGTGGAGCCAAGGCGGAGTCGGCAGTGGTCATCCCAGGTATAGCAGTGTGGCAAGAGGCGACCTCGTACCGTGATACAATAGTGGTCAGTGATACAGTTATAACGAACAGTGGTGAACAGTGCTAACTACTAACAGTGATACGATAGTGAACGTGGTTTACCACACCAAGGCCCTGTACAACTGCAGCAAGACATCCTTGTTCCTGTACTCCAACCCTCTCGCTACGAAGGCCAACATACCATTTGCCACCTTAACCGCCTGCTGCACCTGCATGCTTACTTTCAGTGACTAGTGCACAAGGACGCCCAGGTCTCGTTGCACTTCCCCTTCTCCCAATCTATTGCCATTCAGATAATAATCTGCCTTCCTGTTTTTGCCACCAAAGTGGATAACCTCGCATTTATCCACGTTATATTGCATCTGCCATGCTTCTGCCCAATCACCCAACCTGTCCAAATCATCCTGGAGTTTCTCGGCGTCCTCCTCACAGCACACACGCCCACCCAGCTTTGTGTCATCTGCAAACTTGGAGATATTACATCTAGTTCCCTCGTCCAGATCATTAATATATATTGTGAATAGCTGGGGTCCAAGGACCTATCCCTGCAGTACCCCACTAGTCACTGCCTGCCACTCAGAAAAAGAGCCATTTATTCCAACTCTTGCTTTCTGTCTGCCAACCAGTTCTCTATCCAAGTCAATACCTTGCCTCCAATCCCATGTGCCTTAATTTTACACGCTAATCTCTTATGCGGGACCTTATCGAAAGCCTTTTGAAAATCCAAATACACCACATCCACTGGTTCTCCCTTATCTATTTTACCAGTTACATCCTCAAAAAATTCCAGTAGATTAGTCAAGCACGATTTACGTTTTGTAAATCCATGTTGACTTTGTCCGATCCGGTCACTTTTTTCCAAGTGCTCTGCTATCACATCCTTTATAATGGACTCTAGCATTTTCCCCACTACCGATGTCAGGCTTACTGGTCTGTAATTCCCCGTTTTCTCTCTACCACCCTTTTTGAACAGTGGCGTAACATTAGCTACCCGCCAATCCATGGGTACTGTTCCAGAGTCTATCGAATTTTGGAAGATGACCAGCAATGCATCTACTATTTCGAAGGCCACTTCCTTAAGTACCCTAGGTTGTAGATTATCAGGCCCTGGGGATTTATCTGCTCTCAATCCCATCAATTTCCCTAACACCATTTCCCTACAAATACTGATTTCTATCAGTTCCTCCCTTTCATTAGACCCTATGTTCCCCGACATCTTTGGGAGGTTATTTGTGACCTCCTTTGTGAAGACAGAACCAAAGTATGTATTTAATTGGTCTGCCATTTCTTTGTTCCCCATTATAAATTCCCCTGATTCTGACTGCAAGGGATCTACGCTTGACTTCACCAATCTTTTTCTCTTCACATATCTATAAAAGCTTTTACAGTCAGTTTTTATGTTCCCTGCAAGCTTACTCTCATATTCTATTTTCCCCCTCTTAATTAATCCCTTTGTCCTCTTTTGTTGAATCCTAAACTGCTCCCAATCCTCAGGTTTACTGCTTTTTCTGGCCAATTTATATGCCCTCTCCTTGGATCTTATGCTATCCCTAATTTCGCTTGTTAGCCACGGTTGAGTCACCTTTTTTGTTTTATTTTTATGCCAAGCTGCAGGGTGCCAAACAGGGATCCTGATGCAGCATGCCAGATTCGGCAAAGGAAAACTGGCTGGAGCTGCTGCCAGGAATGTATGTCGTGGTGGTGGGGTGGGGTGTGTGGGTGGTGGTCCACGGAGCAGAAGTGGCCCAGAATATTTTTGTGGGTTCCGGAGGAGCACTTCTGCTCCTTCGAGGCACACAAAAGTAATTTGAGACTTAACTTTGCTGGGCCTCTTCCCTTCCATTGCCCGTGGAACTGCTGGAAGCCTACACTGTGCAGGCTCCCACCAGTTCCTACCTAAAATGCCAGTTGGGATTTTATTACGTCATAGGACCCCGATTTCAATGTTAAAAGGGACCTGAAACAGGTGTGCGCTTTGGATAACTAGAAGTAAGACCCTTTTAAAATGGCACGGGGCGCATCTCTGGTGTTAACAGGGCAGCAAAGCCAGCTGTCCCATTTTGAGGCTGTTACTGCCCCTTTAATGCCATGTGAAGGGAGTGGAATCGACCCTATCAGATGAGACTGTTTACTGCATATCAGAAAAATGCCTTTAGATGGCCTGTGTTTCTTGCAACTAATTGACACGCTTTCTACTTTTTTTTAACGTTTTAATGTTTGAACCTTAGCTAAGGTCCACTGTTCCTTTGTAATCCAGAGGAGAGTCTGGAGTCAAAAAGAAAAGTCTTCTTTTAAAATAAGAATGTTTATTAATAGCGACTTGGGATTAAGTTACAACCAGAAGCTGTTGCTAATGCTGATAACCCTCCAGTTATGCAAACAAAACATTGGACAAAGGTCCTGATTTCAAGATGTGGAAATCCCCACAAAGCAAACCTGGAATCACACAGAGCAAAGGTCAGGAGCCTGAAACTCCCCTGATTGATCCTGTTTAAACAGATTAGAAAAGAGCAAATCTGGAGTTTCAGTTTTCCTCTGCATCAGCAGACTTCTCTTTGATGTGGATACAGTTTCATTTTTTAAAGATACATTTCTTATACTTGCACACAGAAATTCCTGAAAATAATTGCAAATCATTTACACTGGTATATTTGAGGAAGAATGATAAGTACCTTAATAGGAACTAGTGGCTACCTTCGAAAATGTTCAGAAAAGTTTTCCTGAATACTGCTGATTTCATTAAGCTGTACAGTTTGTGTTGGAGGATGGTGTGTACTTCAGTGCTTTCAACGTTACCGTTTTCAGCTCACGGCATTTATTATTAAGAGGGCAAAAAATAAAAATACAGAAAAAGGTATGAAAATTTAACCTAAAAAATAGATACGAAGTTGAAAAATTAGTTATAAAGTTTTGAAGAGAAGGAAATGTTGAGAAACAATAAAGATGAACTAAAGAGCAGGAAACTTTATTTCCCGGGTGGTCAGTCATCTGAAGACTGTGTTTTAGTCCAGTGTGGTCTCCATAGCATATGCTTTTAATCAAGATTGCATTTATATTTAAGGCGCTGCTTTTGTTTCAAGGTAATTGTTTGAGGATCAGGTTAGCGTTTGATCTATATTTTGACCGTTGTAAATGGACAGTATCAAATGGATTTTAAAGGCACTGTTTTGTCCCATGGAGAGCATGGCGAACCAATGTGATGTTGGTAATGTCTTACAACAGCTTAAGCTATTACCACAGTGTCCATGCCAGTTTCTTAGAGTAAAAGAGGGTAATATAAATGAGAATCCACCTTGGCTTTATATATTGTAAAAAAAAATTGTGCTGAGCTGGCATTTATGCCAACAGCTTTGACAATCCACACACAGCAATTTTTGAATGGTAGTATGAAATTATGTCAAGCAACCCACAGATTCCTAACAACTCACAGTAAAAGCCACTATATTGGTAACTGGCATTAAGTGTGTGGTATTTTTGTATTTGGAGAACAAAATAAGTACTTCTGTGAAATTAAACTTTTCTAACTGGCATCATCTCAAAAATGTGTATGTTCAAATATTCACTTTTTTTAGCATTTGCTATAAACAGAGGAGATCTGTTTAATTTATCCTTAATTTATCGTTAGCTGAGCATATCTATATCTTACTAAAAAGCTTGCATATGCACGTACCTCCTGTCTTCATGATTTATTTGTCGTGCTATGTATGTCAACATTTACAATTAAAACTAACTATGTAAATAATTATAATGACAGTTTCCAATGTAAACAATTACATATAGCACTACAGTAACACTGGTGGTGACAACAAAAAACTGCATTCATATAGCAGAGTAGACAATAAGGAAGGAGAACACAGATGTTCATGGAAACAACAAAATCTGCGTTGATCAGAGGAGGGGCAACACTGAGGAAACATGGAGGTGGGATAAGGTCAGTAGCAATAATTAGCAAAAGTTGACTAAGAGGAAGACAATGAAATAAGCAGAAGAGCACAGAAAGAGTGGAACTAAAATGGGAGTAGATGGAGTTTTTAATTTATGCATTCACGGGATGTGGGCGTCGCTGGCAAGACCAGCATTTATTGCCCATCCCTAATTGCCCTTTAGAAGGTGGTGGTGAGCCGCCTTCTTGAACCGCTGCAGTCCATCGTAGCAGGTTTTTTTGTTACGACAGAGTGGCTTGCTGGTGGCCATTTCAGAGGGCAGTTAAGAGTCAACCACATTGCTGTGGATCTGGAGCCACATATAGGCCAGATTGGGTAAGGACGGCAGGTTTCCTTCCCTAAAGGACATTAGTGAACCAGTTGGGTTTTTACAACAATCTGTTAGTTTCATGGTCATCATTACTGATACTAGCTTTTTATTCCAGATTTTTTTAATTAACTGAATTTAAATTCCCCAGCTGCTGAGCTGGGATTTAAACTCATGTCTCCAGATTATTAGTCCAGGCCTCTGGATTACTAGTCCAGTAACATAACCAGTATGCTACCGTACCCGTAAAGTTAAGATACAGATCAGCCATGGTTTAATTAAATGGTGGAACAGGCTCAAGGGGCTGAATGGCCTACTCCTGTTCCTATGTTCCTAACATGTGCCACTTCTGTTGGGCCACTGCCACTCCCATGGTGCTGCAGCTCATCACTCCCACTAATCTGTGGGAGAGCAGACTGTAGAAGATCAGCAATGTGATTGAAGCCCCTATCCATGCGTTTCTCCAGCCTTTCAAAGGCGATGGAGACAGTGGAACCTGAATGACTCTAGTTTGAGCTTCGATCTAAGCTGGAAGAGCTGGTGACACAGACTCCTGGTGCAAGGGCCCAGCTGCAGCACCCATAGAGGTTACCACGTGCTTCATGGTAGACTGCAGAGTGCTGATGTTTTCCTGAAGAATGCCACACACGCTGGAAGCTGGCTCCTCCATACTTTCAGTTGTGGCAGCCCCTTTGCAGGTTTTCCAATATCTTATACAACTACAAGTACAGAAAGCAGTTTTCTTTTGAAGGCTGGGTCGCTGAGGTTGGCATAAGAACATAAGAAATAGGAGCAGGCGTAGGCCATTCGGCCCTTCGAGCCTGCTCCGCCATTCAATGAGATCATGGCTGATCTTCTGCCACAATTCCGTTCACCGGCCTTATCGCCATATCCCTTGATGCCCTTACTACTCAGAAATCTATCGACTTTTGTTTTGAATATACCCAATGACTGTCTGTGTCCTCCTCAGAACAGGAGCCAAGCGTTCCTTCTGTTGAGCTGTCTCCTGGGTTGTCCTTTCCACTAGATTCTGCTAATGAGTGGTGTGTGATTCAGCAGGTGCAGACCCCTCTAACTTGTTATTTTACCCACCCGGGATGCTAGTACTTGAGATGGCGCGAGTGTCGTTGCTTCTTCAGGAGGATTGGCCTCTTCTACAGGTGCTCCAGGTCTTCAGGTGGACCTAGTAAAGGAGGGAAGCACAAGGCACAGAAAGGATAGGTAGTCGCAGATGATTAACAACACTGTGCAGCACCATGTTGTCCTGCTGCCTGAATGTGTGGCAGTTTGAAGAAAAATAAATAAATGGTCCATGTAATAAGACAGACACCCTGCTGAGCGTCGCAAGCCATCCAGGCTCTGCATGCCCCGATGATGTCCATGGATTCCTCCTGCATCTGGGTGGAGGATGACCCTTTCCTGTTTCTAGTCCTCTTCTGGTAATTGTGAGCTAACTTCTCCTGCAGAAAGAGGGGGAGGGAAAGAGTGTTAGTGAGTGGTTGTTGTAAAGGGTGGTGCCGATGTGTGGGGCAGCTTCATATAATGTGCATGCTGAGATGGAGAAGCAAGCAGGATTGGGAGGTGGTCAACTGCAAAGAAGTGACTCCAGTGTAAAACGGGAAAGCAGTCAGCAGAGGTGTGACATTCTTAGCAGTTGCTGCCAGGTAAAAGCAGAATGTAATTGGGGCCTGTTGCAGCAGCAGGTGTAAATGTGTGATTGGAATGAGGAGAGGTAATACAGTGTCCTCTTGTGATTGGTAGAGAAGCATGTGGTGCGGGTGAGTGAAGTATTTAGAAAGCGGGGGCGGGGGGGAGGATGCTACAGCCAGATGTATTGCAGAGAAATAGAAATAGAAAGTCACAATGCTCACCATGCTCTATTAATTTTACTCGCACAAGAGATTGCAGGTCTGGGTTGATAGCGCACATAGGTTGCACCATGTCTGAGTGGGACATGGTGGATTTTCTAGTTGATCTTTTCTTGTCTTTCTTGTTCATGTGTTCTTACTTGGTTGCTGGCCAGGGACCAACTAAAACCAATGTGAAGTTAAAAAAAGTATCAAGCAAACCCATAGAATAAATTCTCCCCCACCACTGTTACCCTCACCCTTAAATAGCAGGATTAAGAAACCATATTTTAGAAATTAATTTTTTCCACCACAGGCATGTTTTTTTTCATATTTAAGATCATTTGCAATTTATGCTGTTTTCACAACTACTTTATTTGATACCACATTTATTTTTGTTGAGCCAGACATTAATCATTGTCCAATACAATCTTTATTCTGTCTGCCTCACTCTCCCTCTCCCCAAAAAATACTCATCATCAGAATTTTCTAACTGTCTGGACAAGTGCTAAAGGCTGGAGTCAGTTTTCAGCCTTACATGTGACTGATATGTGTGTCAGCTGCCTTCTGGGGAATCCGACTGATGTATAACTGACATTCCTGGTCTGGTAGTGCGACTGAACTGAACAGTGTCTTGACACTTCTTCTGACTCCCTCTCCCCAACTTCCCTCCCCATATTACAAGCACCTAGGAATAAAAAAGAAATTGTATTTATGTCATGTCCTCAAGATGTCACAAAGTGCTTTATGGGGTGTGATGTTGGCACCTCCAACAATTCGGTACTAAAGTGTCAACCTAAATTATGTGCTCAAATCTAGAGTGGAGTTTGAACTCAGATTTTTTGATTCAGAGGTGAGTGCTACCACTGAACCAACCTAACGCTAAAAATATTCAAATATGTTGGAGCAACAATTAATCCAATAATATGAACGTAAACACCCATGACAGTAGCACACTTGGTGGAATGCCCTGCATTATGGGCAGTGAGGCCTACAGTGCGCCCAATTTCATAAAATACCCCGGACGCACTTGTAGAGTTCAAAGCCTGGGTATGTGTTGTGTGCAAGGCCCATTAAGGACCTAAAACATATTTAATTAGACATAGGCTCCATAATAAGGATGGAGCATCTGAAAAGTGCTCCAGATGGTAGATTTTCCTGACCTTTGCCTCAGGGAGCAGCCGGTTCCCCAAGTACCAAGGTCAGGAAAAAAGGGCAAAGGCCCTTTTCATCAGGTTTCTACCTCTTTTATGTTGCCCAGAATTTTTGAGGGTTGGAGCTGGAGCTGCACCTGCAGTTGGCACAGGCCCGAGTATCCCATGTTAATAAGACTTCTGATGCCTGCAGCTGCGCTCCTGCTTCCTTCCCTGTTTTGAAGCACAAAGTGCAGCCGGGGGTGGACCTGTGTCAGGGGATCATAAGGAAATCACTCCTGGGCCTGAACAGATGCAGAGGGGATCCAGGAAAATCGACCTTCAGATGTTCATAGAATTATAGATCATAGGGGGAAAAATTCGGGAGATGCTAGGGGGTGCTAGAGCAGTATCGCCAAGGCGAATCCAGCACCGCATGCCAAACCCTGCCCCCTATGGTAAGAGTTATCGCTGGGAACGTTAACACCAGGTGGATTGTGACGTCAGTGAGTGTGCAACGCTCACTGACTGCCCGATCTGCTAAATTGATTGTCGTCACCTACCTTAGCACCTGGAGTAAACACCGACAGGGAGAGCTGGCATGAAGCACCAGGAAGCCAGCTCCAGGGACGTTATTTAAAGGGATCATCAGTAATGACTTGAAGCTGTCAGGTTAGTGCAGTTTCACTGGTTTCTTGTCAGTTTCACATACTCCAACAGTTTCATTCAGTAATTTCAAGGTTCTTTTGTACCAGGAGTGTTGTGGCAACTAAAAAGTAGCTACATTTATTCTTCAAAGAATCAAACTGCTACAGTTGGTAATATTAATGGGGGCTGTACTGGCAGTCGACCTCGCCCTTCAGGATCTACGGCGGAGGCAGCGAGAAAGACTGGAGCATGTGCCCAGAGGGAGGAGGAGGGCATCAGAGCTCGCAACAGGAGGCCTTAACCTCTGAGGGTATTTTGAGAGCACTTCTCCTACCTCCAATTAAGCGAGGAGCAGTCTATTAGAAAGCTCCGCTTCACCAAGGAGGTGATCACGAAACTCAGCCACCTCCTGCAACCAGACCTCCAGACTCAGACCAGGGCAACCACGGCTCTCCCAGTGGCAGTCAAGGTCACTGTCGTCGTCAATTTCTTCACCAGCGGATCCTTTTAGTCTGCACAGCGAAAACCAAAGTCTCCAATGCTTCATCGCAGAATCTGCAGGCTCTCTCCCTGGGGTGTGGACCTGCCATGAGTACACCTGATTCAGTCCTCCAGCTCCTTCTCCTTGTCCTGCTTCTGCTTCTGCTTGCTTCTTGCTGAGGCAGCTACACAGCCAGCAATGCTGAGAATGAGGTGCTGCAGCATCAATGAACCTCCCTTTAAGTACTTCCTGTGGCCATCATGACTTGCAATTAGACTGCACTTTGGGTGTAACGCCAATGAGCTTGGGCTTTAAGACTTGAATTAGGACTCCAATCATTTTTTTGAGCAGTGAGTACAAATTTTGCATGCAGTCTAAAGCATTAGAGCCTGGCGCTAATTCTCCAACGTTTCTATTGACACCGCCCATTCCTAGAATGATACAGCACAGAAAAGGGCCATTCTCGTTTATTAGCACTTGCTTTCAGTTCCTACTGTTTAGCTTTTCTAATCTGATCTATCTTACTTCTTGCCTGTCGATTTACATAGCTGTTTTCATGCTTTGTTATTTAGCTGATTTGTCACAAGGGAAACCGCAGTCAGTTTCTTAAAGCCGTATTTCATCTGCTGGCTCTGCATGTTTCCCATCCAAGTATATTTCACGTTGTGTCTCTGATATGGGGATCCCTCTGGGTATCTCTCTGTATTTGCAGATTTTGGAAGAGAAGATGAAGGATCATAGGAGTGTGCCAGACAGGGTTACACCTTAGACACTGAGTAAGGATCCTAACACACCACTCGTGTATATAGGGCCAAACAGCCATACCTGGACATGGCCAAACACACATGTATGTAAAGGCAATAATTTCTGACGCAACTCATCACAGAACTGTGCACATTCCTGCAGCCAGACCTAGGAAACAAATCTAGGACAGGTCCAGCTCTGTCAATGGCTGTTAGGGTGCCAGATGCTTTGAACTTTTACAGCACTGGGTCTTTCAAAGCAACATCGGACGATATATTTTTTTAAATCGTTCTTGGGATGCGGGTGTCGCTGGCAAGGCCAGCATTTATTGCCTATCCCTAATATCCCTTGAGAAGGTGGTGGTGAGACACCTTCTTGAACCGCTGCAGTCTGTGTGGTGAAGGCACTCCCACAGTGCTGTTAGGGAGTTCCAGGATTTTGACCCAGCGACGATGAAGGAATGGCGCTACACTTCCAAGTCAGGATGGTGTGTGACTTGGAGGAGAATTTGGAGGTGATGGTGTTCCTATGCACCTGCTGCCGTTGTCCTTCTAGGTGGAAGAGGTCGCAGGTTTAGGAGGTGCTGTCGAAGAAGTCTTGGCGAGTTGTTGCAGTGCATCTTGTAGATGGTACACATTGCAGCCACGGTGCTGGAGGGAGTGAATATTTAAGCTGGTGGATGGGGTGCCAATCAAGCAGGCTGCTTTGTCCTGGATGGTGTCGAGCTTCTTGAGTGTTGTTGGAGCTGCACTCAAGTGGCGAGTATTCTATCACACTCCTTACTTGTTCATTGATGAAGCAGCTGAAGATGGTTGGGCCTAGGACACTGCCCTGAGGAACTCCTGCAGCAATATCCTAGGGCTGAGATGATTGACCTCCAATAACTACAACCATCTTCCTTTGTGCTGGGTATGACTCCAGCCAGTAGAGAGTTTACCGCTGATTCCCATTGACTCCTTGGTGCCACACTCAGTTAAATGCTGCCTTGATGTCAAGGGCAGTCACTCTCACCTCACCTCTGGAATTCATCTCTTTTGTCCATGTTTGCACTAAGACTGTAATGTGGTCTGGACCCGAGTGGTCCTGATGGAACCCAAACTGAGCATTGGTGAGCAGGTTATTGGTGAGTAAGTGCCGCTTGATACCACTGTTGACGACACCTTCCATCACTTTGCTGATGATTGAGATTAGACTGATGGGGTGGTAATTCGCTGGATTGGATTTGTCCTGCTTTTTGTGAACAGGACATACCCGGACAATTTTCCACATTGTTGCTAAATCTCCCCCTTTGCAGTATATCATGCAGGTCACAGATGCATTGGGGGGAATTTTAACCCCCTCCCCCCCCCCACAATGGGTGGGTGTGCTTTCCCCCCAGCACATGATCTAATCCCCCCCACACGATCTCTCTCTCCCCCCCACAGTGTGATCTTCTCTCCCCCCCGCGCAATCTTCCCCCCCGCCCCCCGTGCGATTTGACACCCCCCTGTTCTCCTTCCCCCTTGCAATTTCAATCACCCCTGTGATCTCTCCCCCTCTTCCTCACTGCCACGCTCTGAGACCCCTCACCGCCCCCACCAACCCATGATCTTCTCAATTGCTGGGGCCTGTCTCCAGCAATCCCCGGCTGCTGTCACATGCCGCTGGCTTTCCCGTCTGGCAGCCGGCCAGCCTCTCAATCTGACTGGCTGCTGGGTGGGAAATGGAGTAAAAATATTCTAATAAGATTACCTTGCGCGCCGGTCGTTGAGCTGTGGGCCCGGTGGAATTCCGATTCTGGGCCTCCTCCAACTGGCAGTGCTTGCGTATCCCAGGGGTGCAGTTAGTTCGATGTGTCCCCTGGGATCACGTGGGCCATGGAGAGCCAATGGTAGCAGGGAATGCTTCATTCATAAGTTTGACAGGAAGGGCTGTCAAACTTATAAATACTATAAGCCCCAAAACATCACAAAAACTTCAAATAATTTTTTTTTTAAATCACATTTTTAAATTTATCTATATATATAAAAGGATCGTTCTGTCTGTCTGTCTATCTATCTGTCTGTCTGTCCTCACGTGCGCATCTGCCCGGCTATGCGCTCGAAAGTTATAGAGCGTACCTACGCGTGCGTTACCTCCAAAGAAAGCTTACGGTTCCGGGACGGTCGTAAGCGTATTTACTTTTCGGTCGGACGAAAATTGTTCGCGCCTTATGCAAAAAACCTTCAAAATTAAACTCATTATCTGCTACTTAGCATTGATTGACTGACGTCAAGGTTCGACCAATCCTGTGCCGTCACGATTGACCAATCCTACAGTACAGTCCCCTGATGGTTGGCCAATCGGTGTGTGTGTGTGGGCGGGACTAATCATTTTCATCTCAGGGATGTAGCAGCCATTGTTTCACTGCTTCCAGCTCAAACTACTCTGCTCATCCAGCTTTGAAAAAGTTAGTATCTCTTTTAAAAATAACATAACATTTACCAAAAACGTTTTATAAGTACTTTCACTTTCATCTTTGAAGGTATTAAAAGGTAGAAATGTTGCCCGGCAGCAGATTGAGAGAGGGACACAGACAGGGCCCAAAAGCCTGGGACTCGATTTAAAATGTTTCCCGGCAGCAGATTCACAGAGGGACACAGAGAGGCCCCAAAGCCTGGCACTCGATTTAAACCGCCCGGCCCAAAACAGCCCTGGCAAAGCCGGGCTCCCCCAGCTAGTATCGATATATATATAAACAGATACTTCTGTCTGTCCTTCTGTCTGTCCTCGGGTGTGCGTCTGTCCGACTATGCGCTCGAAAGTTACAGAGCGTACCTACGCGTGCGTTATGTCGAAAGAAAGCTTACCTTTCCGAAACGCTGGTAAGCGTATTTACGTTTCGGCCGGACGAAAATCGCGCCCGCGGTATTCGAAAAACGTTCAACATTCCGCTCATTAGCATCTCATTATCCGCTCATTAGCGACAGAGTGACCTCGAGGTCGACCAATCGTACGCCGGGTTGCTGGCACGTGCGGCCGGGCCCTCCTACGGTCGAGTGACGGGGACGATTGACCAATCCTACGCTTTGGTGACCTGACGGTCGACCAATCGGTGTGTGTGTGGGCGGGCCTTATCGTTCTGAACCGAGGTGAGTAGCCGCCATCTTGCTTCCATTCTTTTTCCTGCTTTCTGCGTCTTTCTTTTCAAATATACATTTCCAGCAAAAAAAAAGTTGCTTTTAAAACACAAATTGTTTTTAAAAAAGTTAATTAATTTGTAAATCTTTTCTCTAACCTCTATAATTCTCCTACCTTTCACCGTTTTTCCAGGCCCGGGGCCTAGGCTTCTCCAACTGCCAGCAGTGCAACTCTAGACCCAGGCTCCCGGCCTAGACAGAGACAAACACTGGCAGAGGGCAGAGGGTGTGCTGCCTCAGCTCCATTCCCGGGGTCAGTAGGTGGGGAGGCTTCATAAGCAACTGGGGTAGGTCGCAAGCCCCAAATAATAATCTGAAGATCCTGTGTTTGCAGCTGAGGAAATTTCTTCTGCAGACAGCCCCAGGTTAACGGCAGCCATCTTTGTCAAGGAGGGCAAAAAGTTTCAGTGCGACGCCATTTTGATTCAGTGTGTAACAGAGTGCATGCGTGGCCATCTTAGTACAGGAACATAGAGTGGGTGGGGCTTCTGTGCTCCAAATCTGTGTCTGTGACAGACAAACCGACTGTGTAGCTGTGCAAGGTCTGTAGCTATAGCAACAGCTTTAGCTACAGAGCTTCAGGGCCACACCTGAGTGTTTAGAAGCTGTTGCTAAGCAACAGTGTCTGTTGTTAAATACAGAGATAAGAATCTCCGTATCTCTCAACATTAACTCTAGAGAGTACTTTAGGCAAGGCATCAGCTCGGTCCCCATGGGTGCCGGATAGCACAAAGTTTCCTGTACTTTAAGTTTATCTCCCCCCTCCCTTTCTACCCCCCAACCCCCCCTTCCCCCCCCCAAACCCCCCCACCCCCCTCCCCCCCACACCCACTTCCCCCCCCCACACCCACTTCCCCCCAGCCCCCGCCCCCCTCCCCCCCACACCCACTTCCCCCCCACCCCCCCCTTCCACCCCCCACCCCCCCTTCCACCCCACACCCCCTTCACCCCACCCCCTTCCACCCCCTCCCCACCCCCCTTCCCCTCCCCCACACCCTTCCCCTCCCCCCCACACTCCCCTTCACCCCCTTCCCCCTCCCCTTACCCCCCTCTTCCCCCCTCCTCCCCTTCCCCCCTCCCCTTCCCCCCTCTTCTTCCCCCCTCTTTCCTTCCCCCCCCTCTTCCCCCCAGTCGCTCTCTCTCTTCCCCCCAGTCGCTCTCTCTCTTCCCCAGTCGCTCTCTCTCTTCCCCCCAGTCGCTCTCTCTCTTCCCCCCAGTCGCTCTCTCTCTTCCCCCCAGTCGCTCTCTCTCTTCCCCCCAGTCGCTCTCTCTCTTCCCCCCAGTCGCTCTCTCTCTCTTCCAACAACAACATGCCCTCAAAAGACCCTCGGCACCGCCGGGCACTTCAGCTAGTATATATATAAATAAAAGGATCGATCTGTCTGTCTTTCGGTGTGTCTGTCCGGCTATACACTCTAAAGTTATAGAGCATACCTACACGTGTGTTACATCAAAAGAAAGCTTACGATTCCGGAACGGTCATAAGCGTATTTACGTTTTGGCGAGACAAATATTGCGCCCGCGGTATCCAAAAAACGTTCAAAATTCCGCTCATTATCCGCTCATTAGCATAGAGTGACATTAAGGTCGACCAATCGTACGGTCCAGCGACCCGACGGTCGACCGATCGCTGCGTGGCGGGTTCGTCGTGCGTACGGGCGGGCCCTCCTAGAGTCAAGCGACAGGACGATTGACCAATCCTACGCTTCGGTGACATGACGGTCGACCAATCGGTGCGTGAGTGGGCGGGCCTTATCGTTCTGAACCGAGATGAGTGGCCGCCATCTTGATTCCAAACTGTTCATTACTTTTTCCCGCTTCCTGCGTGTTTCTTTTCAAATATACATTTCCAGCAAATTGTTTTAAAAAAAAAGTTAATTAATTTGTACATCTTTTCTCTAACCTCTATAATTTTCCTACCTTTCACTGTTTTTGTAGGCCTCGAAGCCTGGGCCTCTCCTCCGCACCCACGCCCGAGCTAGGCACCTCCCGGCCCCAGTCAACAAGCGGCCCCCAATCGCCGCCATCTTTGTGAAGGCTGGAGGGGCGGGCCTCAGCCGAGCGTCGCTACCCGCCGCCATCTTAGTAAAGGCTGGTGCGGCGGTGGCGGTACGGAGCTCCGCGGAGCAGGTGCGCGGCAGCGTCTCACTCTCCCCCCCAGTCTCTCTCTCTCTCTCTCTCTCTCTCCCCCGCGCCTCCTGAATGCTCGGGGGAAGAGGCCCGGGGCACCGTGGCCGCTTTCGGAGACTTCAACTCCGTGACAGGTGAGGAGGGTGTTTGTTGTTCACGTTAGGCGGCGGGCGGGTTCCCCGGGTGCTGCTCCCTGGCGGTGTGGGTGTGGGGCCGGAGCCCGGCTCTTACCTTGCCCTGGAGAGCGGGCAGACGGCGGGGCCTGGAGTAGCAGAGGGGAACAGTCAACAGACAGACGTCAGAGAGACAGAGAAATAGGGAGGGAGGAGAGGAAGAGGAGAGGGAGAGTGAGGAGAGGGGCAGGGAGGGAGAGAGGAGAGGGGCAAGGAGGGAGTGGGGAGAGAGAGAGGGTGGGGGGAGGGGAGAGGGTGAGGAGAGGGTGAGGGAGGGAGAGGACAAGGGGGGGAGGGAGGGAGAGAGAGTAAAGCAGGGAGAGACGGGGAGGAAGAGAGAGAGAGGGTGAGGGAGGGAGAGGGTGAGGAGAGGGGGAGGGAGGGAGAGGGGGAGGAAGAGAGAGTAAAGCAGGGAGAGATGGGGAGGGAGAGAGGGTGAGGGAGGGAAAGAGTGAGGGGGTGGGACAGGGAGGGAGAGCTTACCTTCTTCCTTCGCAGGGGTCCATCGGGCCACCTTCCCCCCCGTCTCTCTCTCTCTTCCCCCCCAGTCGCTCTCTCTCTTCCCCCCCAGTCGCTCTCTCTCTTCCCCCCCAGTCGCTCTCTCTCTTCCCCCCCAGTCGCTCTCTCTCTTCCCCCCAGTCGCTCTCCCTCTCCCCCCCAGTCGCTCTCTCTTCCCCCCCCGTCGCTCTCTCTTCCCCCCCAGTCGCTCTCTCTCTTTCCCCCCAGTCGCTCTCTCTCTTGCCCCCCAGTCGCTCTGTCTCTTCCCCCCCAGTCGCGCTCTCTCTCTTCCCCACCCAGTCGCGCTCTCTCTTCCCCACCCAGTCGTGCTCTCTCTTCCCCCCCAGTCGCGCTCTCTCTTCCCCCCCAGTCGCTCTCTCTCTTCCCCCCCGTCGCTCTCTCTCTTCCCCCCCCGTCGCTCTCTCTCTTCCCCCCCCCCAGTCGTTCTCTCTCTTCCCCCCCAGTCGTGCTCTCTCTCTTCCCCCCCAGTCGCTCTCTCTCTTCCCCCCCCCAGTCGCGCTCTCTCTTCCCCCCCAGTCGCGCTCTCTCTTCCCCCCCAATCGCTCTCTCTCTTCCCCCCCGTCGCTCTCTCTCTTCCCCCCCGTCGCTCTCTCTCTTCCCCCCCAGTCGCTCTCTCTCTTCCCCCCCAGTCACTCTCTCTCTTCCCCCCCAGTCGCTCTCTCTCTTCCCCCCCAGTCGCTCTCTCTCTTCCAACAACAACATGCCCTCAAAAAAGCCTCGGCACCGCCGGGCACTCCAGCTAGTAAACTATAAATTACACGAAATGACTATTTTAAACAATAATTTAAATTTTTGAAAAAAATAATTTTATTTTCTAACGGGGCTAAAAATAAACTTACCTTTCTTTAAAGTATTTATAAAAATAATAAACCTGTGGAAAAAATGTTTTAATATTAATTAATTCACCACTTACCTTTTTACATGTCTAACTTCTGGAGACTTACCCTCCCGGGAAAACCTGCAAAAAAAAACGTAAGTTCGATGCGCACACGCAGCCTCTCCTGTGCACGCATTTGACCTCTGAACCCCTTCTTTCAGGGGAACGGAAGTGCCGGATTCCCGCGCATGCGCAGTGCATGCAGGAAACCGGCACTTCCATTGGGCTTACGGGTGAGTACCCCGTGCGTACTCACCCGTGGAGACCCAAATTTCTGGGCCAATGACACAATAATACCCTGCACTTTTTCCATCTGGTTGGACTCCTCAGAATTATTAGTAACTCATACGTGACACATATCTGCAACACCAACCCCTTTATGAACTGAAAGGGGTTTTGCTCCAAAAAATGTACAGCTGGTCTTTCCATATAAGTGCAGAATAATGCTTGTGAATGCCTGTTACCTTGGCTGTTACCTTGATCCATTCATTTTACACCATCTATGCTGTCACTACTATTTCAAAAATCAGAAGACTGGATGGATGGCTACTGGGAGAACCAGACTATCGATTGCAGCCTTGATTGTTTATCCCATTGAGGTGCACAAGTGCAAAGATATATTAGGGAGCATGTTACCAGCATCTTGGTGGAGCAGACCATCTGCATCCTTAAGCAACCGTTTAAATACCGAGACCGATCAGAGGGATTGCTGCAATAGAAGCCTTGACAATGTGTCCAAAATGATTGTTGCCTTCTGTACTGTACACAACTTGACATTACAAAGAGCTTTGCCGTGGAACAGGCAGGAAAAGGCAAACATGTGGCAACCAGTTTCAAAAAATGACCATGACCAAGAGACAGAAGAAATAGCTACACAATCAACTGCTCATTAAGCAATACTCTTAAGGCAAGCTTTAACAGAAAGTATATCCAGTTAAGTGCCAAAGATATCCAACACAACAGTCACCTGTACATATCCCTCAAATCCGAGGCAATTGAACAATTGTCACCATTACCCACAACTTCACATCAGCATCTAAGGGTAATTCAGCATTCCTCCACATTCTTTTTCAGTCTTATCCCAAATGAACCATCACAAAATATTAGAATACCAATTACCCAAATTTTATTTACCTAACAGTGTGTGCATGTGTTCTGTATATTTTAACCTGGAGCTTTCCATTTTTGAAAGTATATGGTCTGTGCTTTCTACTTCTGAAACATGTGCTTCTTTTAAGTGGTTCCCAGTTGAGAGGAAGAAGTGAGGTGAATGGCAGCTGGATGTCAGTGTCTGTCTCTAGGGATGGAGATGATTCTACATCTTTATGCTGGGTCAGTAAATTACCTTACAACTGCAGGCATCACAGGTATTAATTATTGCATTGGCTGCCAGGGACTACATGCTGTCTGGCACATCTGAAGGCAGGGGAGCAGGGCAGCTGGCTAGTACAGACATGGCATTACCCTGAGAAGCCTCTCCATCATACAATTGTCCAGGACTTTGGTGAGACTACACCTGGAGTACTGTGTAGAGTTTTGGTCTTCTTGCCTAAGGAAGGAGATACTTGCCTTGGAGGCGGTGCAACAAAGGTTCACTAGATTGATTCCTGGGATGAGAGGGCTGTCCTATGAGGAGAGATTGAATAGAATGGGCCTATATTCTCTGGAGTTTATAAGAATGAGAGGTGATCTGAGGAAAATGTGTAAAATTCTTATAGGATTGGACAGGATAGATGCTGAGAAGCTGATATCCCTGGCTGGAGAGTCCAGACTAGGGGTCATAGTCTCAGGATAAGGGGTCAGCCATTTAGGACTGAGATGAGGAGGAATTTCTTCACTCAGAGGGTTGTGAATCTTTGGAATTCTCTGCCCCAGAGGGCTGTGGATACTCATTGGTTGAGTATATTCAAGACAGAGATCGATAGATTTTTGGATATTAAGGGAATCAAGGGAAATGGGGATAGGGCGGGAAAGTGGAGTTGATGTAGAAGATGAGCCATGATCTTTTGAATGGCAGAGCAGGCTCGAAGGGCCATATGACCTACTCCTGCTCTTATTTCTTATGTTCCTGTGCCACCTTCCTCAGCATGGCCTGAGATCTATGTGGAAGCTCTAGGCATTAATCAGGTTGATGAAGCCCTTTGTTATGTGATCCCCCAATGTGATGAATCCACATAAGATAGACTGTTGCATTGGAACCCAAATTCTCGAGAACACCAGTCAAGTCATTAATTTTGGAATCTCAGCCTGAGTTTAAGATCTAATCCAAGGCAGACCTCTGCCATGCAGAGCCCTGGAGTGGTCACACAATCCATTGTGGTTGCAGCTTGGTCAGGCGTTCATACAATCTGCACAGATTGTGGACTCCTCTATAGATGTTCCCAAACTGAAAAGGTTACTTGGCTCTTAAATGACTGCATGAACTGCCAATGTGTTCCAGAATAGGACAACATTATCATTACATTCTGAGATCGTTAGAAGATGATGAACAGGGCAGCATAAAAATATCGTCAAATGGGTCTGTCAAACAGAACAACAATAACAACAATGCACACAATTTTTTTAACAATAGAGTTCATTATTCTGTTTTTCATCCAATTTTCTCTCTTTTCAACTGAAGCTGCTTTCCCATGCTTCGAGGCGAGGCCATTGTTCATGTTTAAGCCCAGAAGGTGAATGTTGACAGACTAATTGACAGCCAGGCCCAATCCTAGCCAGCAGAGGTGATTGGATCATGATCATGATTAGGAACTCTGGCTGATTTTCTTCCCTCCCTAACCTTGGGATAGGAAATTGTATCATTCCACCACCACCCTGGCTAAAATCGGCTGACACAGGAAAGACTAGCGAATGGATATGATACTTTTCTGGTTTGTTTGGCTCAGTGCTACATCATGTACCGCATTTACCCACTGAAGGAGATGTGTTCGTTATTCTCTAAATATTAAACTATGTAGCAGCTATTTGGCATGTGGCAGTATCCCAAGTTTCTCGTCTCGATAGCAAGATGCCTCTTGCCAACTCCCTTCTGCTCCCTCCATCCTACCCTCCAACACCAAGTGTGTGGAGTTCATAAGCTATCCACTCAGAAACCCGAGAATCACAGCTGCATCATGCTGCTGTTCCTCAAGACAGCAGCACATGCCAGACCTCCTGCCGTCCCCTCGGAGAACCATGCCAGTGGAATGTGGGAGGTCAGACCAGGCTGTCCAGGAGCACCCTTCAGAGATGCAACTAATGGCAGTTCCATGCCAGGAGTCAGCTGCCATGCGACAAGTTCACCTCACTCCCATGACCGTTCTGTGCAGTATGAGGAGCCAAACACTTCATATAATCCTGACCCTCAGATGCCTAAAAAATTGGCAACGCCATTCTAGTGCCACTAAAGTCTCGCAAAAGGCAAAGAAATTCACTCCCAGAGAAGAGCTCTGATAGAGGTATTCAAAATTATGGAGGGTTTTGGCAGGGTAAATATGGAAAAACATTCCACTGATCAATGTGTTGGTAACTAGAGGGCATAAATTTATGATGATCACCAAGAAAATGTAGGTACAAGTTAATACCTTGGGGTAGCAGTTATACATGGCATAGCAGGAATCAGGGGGGCAATTTTCGTCAAATACTTTAGCCACTAAAGAGGTGGCCAAGATGGGATCGTAAGCTGATAAGCTGGTTTAGCCTGCGATTAGCGCACGGCGCCATCTTGGTAAAGGAGTTGAAGCCAGCGCTAGGAATGGCCACCCGGGGGCTTGTTAAACAGCTGATTGCCATTTAAAATACCTGCTAGCGTTCATTCAAGAGGCTGCATGGCATTTTGGTGACTAGCGCTTCAACTAACACCCTCCCCTAACAGCAACCAGCTGATTGGGAGTAAACACGGCATTGATGTCGATTTCATGCACTACTTAAAGGGATACTCACCTTAAAGGGATCCTCACCATTTCATGGTCATTTGCTGCTGGAGCTGTGAAGAGGTCCTCTGAAACACATGAAGAGACTTTCTGAGACACTTTGTCAAGACTTCACCAACACTCGAGCAACATTTATTCCGCAAATTCTCTTGAGGACTTCACCTAAAAAGAGTAAGTGCTGTGCTACTCCACCTTATAGGAGTCACCAGGCGAAAGGGAGTGCTTGGTCATCGGCATCTTGCTAGGGGCCCCCCTTGGTCTGGGCGAGGAATGGGAGGAGGAATTGAGGCCAGGCAGAGCAGCACCAGCTGCTGCAGGAGAGAGAGACAGGAGGGTGAGGTGACGACCTTCCCCCTGCGGATACAGGACAATCCTCCTCCACCAGGACCTCCAAGGCCACATCCGATAACCTGTGCGCCCTGTCCCTCGGTCCCTGAACCATCCTGCAACAAGCTGCTGTGTGCCAGCCAGTGCACTCCACACCTTCGGTGGAAGTGGGTGTGAGGAGCCCACATATACTGCTCCACAAAAATTGCGTCTAATCAGCACTTGAGTGCTAAACCTGCAGCTTTCTGGTTAGTGCCTGCAGGCACGTTCAAATCATGGTAATTATCAATTAGCCTGAAAATTGAGTGTTAAATCTGGACTTTCAAACAGGCATTTCATATTAGCGCAGCGCCTGTTTTCATCCTTTGGCTAAAATAACCGCCCTCCCCCAGAACTTTGATGCTTTATTGCAGTGGTTACTGTAGAATGGGTGCTAGCAGTAGACTGGAAACAATCAATTCTGTGCTCAATCACAAAGGTCATTCTCAGAATGTAAGAAAACTATTGGATTTATAGGTGATGTTAATATCTGTTTACTGATTTAAATGTACATCATGATCATGTCATAACCAAATACAGCAAATATATTATAAATATAATATACAGCAGATGCATTCTACACAGGAACAGAATTCCCTTTTTTATCAGGATTAGTATCATGCTACCATGTAATCTGCATAATTGCTATTTAGAACTTCATGCAAAATGTACTTTTTTATCTAGGGTATTGGCAGATAGAGTGGAAACTGTGTAGCAGGCCTAAAATGCACTCTCAGCCCTACAGGGAGGCTTAGGCTTGTCTGTGCATGTGGCTTTTATCAGATTGTTTGAAAAAGGATCTCTCATAAGACTCCTGTCTATCATTTATCATGTGCTGCAGATTCATTTTCAGATTTAAGCTGTTTGAACAGTAAACCACATAAGTACTCTGTCTCTGTGTCAACTACAAAATTATGCAATCATAGACGTAAAGGGAATTTGTGGGCTGCAATTTAAAATTAAGATGCATCCTTTATTCATTTTGCTGGACATACAACCAACAGGTACTAATACATTAGTAGAAATATTTTGGGGGTCCTATATACTATAAAAATACAGTGCAACACACAACGATCTGAATGTTCCTGTGCCCCAAGAGAATCTCCAGTCTATTGCTTATCAGTTTTTTTATACCGTTGTCAGAATTGGTTACATTTGTGCTGGTCTGACAAATAAGAGAGGAAGACTATCGGGCTTTGGTCTACGGACACAAGTTTTAAGCAATTTTTACTAACAGTTTAACTAGTTTTTGGTGGACATGTGAAACCAATTTATTCTTTGTCCTATTTTGGCTTTTAAATTTGTCAAAATTGTGGGAGGGTTTGACTTCCAGTGCCTCCAATATCATTTCACATATTTTAGGTTTTGTAAAAAGAAAAAAACTGTAAGCAGGGAGTAAAATGGTATACCAACTTTCTGTGCTGTGGACTGGTGGAAGGTGGGTGAAGAATCTTATTCCACAGTGCTGATCTCAGCTATTGTGCCAAGAGGAGGCGCAGAACAGAGGCCAGACACTTTAGGGACCAAGAGAAAATCAGAAGGAAAGTGGTCTTTTGCTACTTTTGTGTACCTTGCAATGTTCATTAGTGGAGGCCTGGGAGCTGGCTTGCTTTTGCCAATGAATGCTACATGGCTGGGGAAGGGACAAAGATATAAAAATAGCTTAAAACAGGAAGTATTACTCTAAAAAAGGAAATAAATGCAATAAAGTTTGAAAATGTATCAGCTTGAGAGGGTTGAACAGATTTCTGTAACCAGGATTTCTGACACATTGATGCAAATAAGTTCCTCACAACATCAAGAATAGCACCTTTAACATCGAAAAACATCCAAAGGTGCTTCACAGATGCATAATCACACAAAATTGGACGCTGAGCTAAAGAAGGAGATATTTGGAGTGGTGACTAAAACCTTGGTAAAACAGATGTGTTTTAAGGAAGGTCTTAAAAGAAGAGAGTGAGGTGGAGAGGCGGAGTGGCTTGGACCATAGTTGCAGGAACAGTTCATGGAGGCTAATAGGGCTGGAGGAGGTTACAGAGATAGGGAGGAGCGAAACCATAAAGGGATTTAAATACAAGTTGAGAAATTTTAATTTGAGGCATTGGGGACTGGAATTTAATGTAGATCAACGAGCACAGGGGTGATGGGTGAGCGGGACTTGATGTATGATAGAATACTAACACCAGAATTTTGGATGAACTGAAGTTTATTGAGGGTGAAGGATGGAAGACTGCAGTAGTCGAATATAAGGTGACATAGGCATGGATGAGGATTTCAGCAGCAGAAGGGCTGAAGCAGGAGTGGAGGCAGGTGTTCGTTGTGATGGAGAGGATATCGGGACAGAAGCTCAGGATCAAATAGGACATCAAGCTTGTAAACAGTCTGTTTCAAACCTGAGACAGTGGCCAGGGAGGCAAATGGAATTGGTAGCGAGGGTACGGAGTTGGTAGTGGGGTTCAAAGATGTTGGCTTTGGCCTTCCTAATGTTTGACTGGAGAAAATTGCGGCTTATCCAGGACTGAATGTCAGACAAGCAGTGTGACAACACAAAGACAGTGGAGCTGTCGAGGCAGGTGGTGGAGAAGTAGAGCTGGGTGTCATCAGTGTACATGTGGAAGCTGACCCCATGTCTTCAGATGATGTCGTTAGGAGGAGGTGGGGGCAAGATCCTTGGGGTACTCCAAAGATAATGGTGTGTGGGTAGGAAGAGAAGCCATTACTGGTGATACTCTGGTTACAATTGGATAGGTAAGAGTGAAACAAAGCAAGGGCAGTCCCACTGAGCTGAGGAGAGGCATAGGAGGAGAATGGCTTGGTCAACCATGTCAAAGGCTGTAGTGAGGTTGAGAAGGACGAGAAAGGATAGTGCAACATGGTGACAGACATGCTGGAAGGCGACAACACGTTCAAGGACTTTGGAGATGAAAAAGAGGTTGGAGAATGGCCAATAGTTTGCAAGGGCAGAGTCATCAAGGGTGTTTTTTTGAGGAGGGAGGTGATGATGGCAGCTTCATAATGGAGAGGGACAATACTTGAAGAAAGGAACCATTTACAATATTAGCTAGCATGGGGGCCTGGAAGAGAAGTTGGGTGGTTAGCAGTTTAGTAGGAAATGGGTCAGTGGAGCAGGAGAAGGGTCTCACTTACAAAATGAACTCAGCGTAGGCCTGAGGGCAGATAGAAATGGAACAAGTCAATGACGCAGGTTCATGGAAGGGAAAGTAGCTTAACATAACAAGAAATAAGATCAGGAGTAGGCCATTTGGCCCTTCGAGCCTGTTCCGCCATTCAATAAGATCATGGCTGATCTTCTACCTCAACTCCACTTTCCTGCACTATCCCCATATCCCTTGATTCCCTTAATATCCAAAAACAGCACCAGGCATACCGAAAAATGAAGTGTCAACCTGGTGAGGCTACAACACAGGACTACTTGTATGCCAAACAACGGAAGCAACATGCGATAGACAGAGCTAAGCAATCTCACAACCATCAGATCAAATCAAAGCTCTGCAGTCCTGCCACATCCAGTCGTGAGTGGTGGTGGACAATTAAACAGTTAACAGGAGGAGGAGGCTCCAAAAATATCTCCATCCTCAATGATGGTGGAGCCCAGCACGTGAGTGCAAAAGACAAGGCTGAAGCATTTGCAACTATCTTCAGCCAGAAGTGCCGAGTGGATGATCCATCTCGGCCTCCTCCTGAGGTCCCCAGCATCACAGATGCCAGTCTTCAGCCCATTCAATTCACTCCACGTGATGTCAAGAAACAGCTGAAGACACTGGATACTGCAAAGGCTATGGGCCCTGACAACATTCGGGCAATAGTACTGAAGACTTGTGCTCCAGAACTAGCTGCGCCCCTAGCCAAGCTGTTCCAGTACAGCTACAACACTGGCATCTACCCGGCAATGTGGAAAATTGCCCAAGTATATCCAGTCTACAAAAAGCAGGACAAATCCGACCCGGCCAATTACCGTCCCATCAGTCTACTCTCAATCATCAGCAAAGTGATGGAAGGTGTCGTCGACAGTGCTATCAAGCGGCACTTACTCAGCAATAACCTGCTAACTGACGCCCAGTTTGGGTTCCACCAGGGTCACTCAGCTCCTGACCTCATTACAGCCTTGGTCCAAACATGGACAAAAGAGCTGAACTCAAGAGGTGAGGTGAGAGTGACTGCCCTTGACATCAAGGCAGCATTTGATTGAGTGTGGCATCAAGGAGCCCGAGCAAAACTGAAGTCAAGGGGAAAACTCTCCATTGGTTGGAATCATACCTAGCACAAAGGAAGTTGGCTGTGGTTGTTGGAGGTCATTCATCTCAATCACATGACATCACTGCAGGAGTTCCTCAGGGCAGTGTCCTAGGCCCAACCATCTTCAGCTGTTTCATCAATGACCTTCCCTCCATCATAAGGTCAGAAGTGGGGATGTTCACTGATGATTGCACACTGTTCAGCACCATTCGAGACTCGTCAGATACTGATGCAGTCCGTGTCCATATGCAGCAAGACCTGGACAACATTCAGACTTGGGCTGACAAGTGGCAAGCAACATTCGCACTACACAAGCGCCAGGCAATGACCATCTCCAACAAGCGAGACTCTAACCATCTCCCCTTGACATTCAATGGCATTACCATCGCTGAATCCCCCACTATCAACATCCTGGGGGTTACCATTGATCAGAAACTGAACTGGACCAGCCATATAAATACTGTGGCTACAAGAGCAGGCCAGAGGTAGGAATTCTGCAGCGAGTGTCTCACCTCCTGACTCCCCAAAGCCTTTCCACCATCTACAAGGCACAAGTCAGGAGTGTGATGGAATACTCTCCACTTGCCTGGATGAGTGCAGCTCCAACAACACTCAAGAAGCTTGACACCATTCAGGATAAAGCAGCCCGCTTGATTGGCACTCCATCCACCGCCTTCAACATTCACTCCCTCCACCACCGGCGCACTGTGGCTGCAGTGTGTACCATCTACAAGATGCACTGCAGCAACTCGCCAAAGCTCCTTCAACAGTACCTTCCAAACCCGCGACCTCTACCACTTAGAAGGACAAGGGCAGCAGACGCATGGGAACATCACCACCTACAAGTTCCCCTCCAAGCCACACACCATCCTGACTTGGACCTGTATCACCGTTCCTTCACTGTCGCTGGGCCAAAATCCTGGAACTCCCTTCCTAACAGCATTGTGGGTGTACCTACACCATATGGACTGCAGCGGTTCAAGAAGGCAGCTCACCACCATCTTCTCAAGGGCAATTAGGGATGGGCACTAAATGCAAGCCTAGCCAGCCAGCGACGCCCACATCCCATCAATGAATTTTAAAAAATCTATCGATCTCTGTCTTGAATATACTCAATGACTGAGCCTCCACAGCCCTCTGGGGTAGAGAATTCCAAAGATTCACCATCCTCTGAGTGAAGAAATTTCTCCTCATCTCAGTCTTAAATGGCCGACCCCTTATTCTGAGACTGTGATCCCTGGTTCTGGACTCCCCAACCACGAGAAACATCCTCCCTGCATCTACCCTGTCAAGCCCTGTAAAAATTTTGTATGTTTCAATGAGATCACCTCTCATTCTTCTAAACTCTAGAGAATATAGGTCTAGTCTACTCAACCTCTCATCATAGGACAATCCCCCCCATTGCAGGAACCAGTCTGGTGAACCTTCATTGCACTCCCTCTATGGCAAGTATATCCTTCCTTAGTTAAGGGGACCAAAACAGTACACACTTCTCCAGGTGTGGTCTCACCAGGGCCCTATATAATTGCAGTGAGACATCTTGGCCTAGAAATTAGGTGGGCTGCGCCACCAGTTAGCGCCTAAAGAGGGCACTCAGTGGCTTTAGCGCCACTGGCCACGCCTCCCGCGATATTTAGCTGGGGCGCTAATGGCAGCATTAGCCTGTTGCGCTGCGCCGCCACCGATGATGTCATCGGTGTGCGCAGCGCCCCGCTACCGCCCTGATCGCGATATTTGGTAGCGCCCGCCTCTGTAGTGCCGTTCGCAACTCGCGCCCAGTTCACGGGGCCTACCTGTGGTGGCAGTGGCGCAAATTAAGGTGGAGGTGCGGGGCGGCTGTTTTTTCCGGCAGCCGGCTGCCAGCACCTCCATCCCCGGCCTCCTGATCTCCCCCCGTGGCAGTGCCGGCTGTTTTCCGAGAGCCTGACACTTCTCCTTGGTGCCGGGCTCTTTTGCCGGCACTCGCAATCTCTGATCGCGCTGGTGCAGGCCCCTCCCCCGTAAGAATGGGAGGAAGGCCTGCAGTACCGCAGCGTGCTGTGTCGCAGCATGTGGCGCTGTGGCACGTTGCGCTGCGATATTCCGTTTCAGCGCCCTAAGAGGGACACGGAGAGCCTCGAGCCTCGCCCCGTGTCCCTCTTGGGGCATTCAAGCTGAATTTCCGGCGGTCGCAACTGCTCCGATTGATGCGCTAATTCCGGCGCCCAGGCGAGCTTGCCGCCCCGTTTGCGGCTCCACCGAATTTCTTCCCCCTTTACTCTTATACTCAAATCCTCTTATAATAAAGGCCAACACACCATTTGCTTTCCTAATTGCTTGCTGTACCTGCATGTTAACTTTCAGTGATTCGTGTACAAGGACACCCAGGTCCCTCTGAACACCAACATTTCCCAATCTCGCACCATTTAAAAAATACTCTGCTTTTCTATTTTTCCTACCAAAGTGGATAACTTCACATTTCCCCACATTATATTCCATTTGCCATGTTCTTGCCCAGTCACATAGCCTGTCTATATCCCCTTGAAGCCTCCTTGCATCCTCCTCATAACTTACATTCCCACCCAGCTTTGTATCATTAGCAAACTTGTACATTTGGTCCCCTCATCCAAATCATTGATGTAGATTGTGAGCAGCTGAGGCCCAAGCACTGATCCTTGCGGTACCCCACTAGTTACAGCCTGCCAACCCAAAAATGACCTGTTTATTCCTACTCTCTGTTTTCTGTCCGTTAACCAATCCTCAATTCATGCTAGTATATTACCCCCAATCGCATGAGCCCTAATTTTGTTTAATAACCTCTTGTGTGGCACCTTATCGAATGCCTTCTGAAAATCCAAATACACCATATCCACTGGTTCCCCCTTATCTATTCTGCTAGTTAGAACCTCAAAAAACTCTTAACAGATTTGTCAAACACGATTTCCCTTTCATAAATCCATGTTGACTCTGCCCAATCCTATTACTATTTTCTAAGTGCCCTGTTACCACGTCCTTAATAATAGATTCTAGCATTTTCCCGACTACTGATGTCAGGCTAACTGGCCTATAGTTCCCCGTTTTCTCTCCCTCCTTTCTTAAATAGTGGGGTTACATTTGCTACCTTCCAATCCGCGGTAACCGTTCCAGAATCTATGGAATTTTGGAAAATGGCAACTAATGCATCCACTATCTCTATAGCCACCTCTTTCAAAACCCTAGGAAGGTAGGCCATTAGGTCCCGGGGATTTATCGGCTTTCAGTCCCATTAATATCTCCAGTACTATTTTTTTACTAATACGAATTTCTTTCAGTTCCTCATTCTTGCTAGAGCCTTTTTCAGGAAGTTTTTTGCGTCTTCTTCTGTGAAGACAGACACAAAGGGCAGGATTTTCATTATGCCGTGGAGTCAGGATTGGAGGTGTCGGGGGTGGGGGGGGTTAAAATCCCGAAATCAGGGGTCCCGACCCCATCTCGCACCCAAACCCGCCTCCATGCCCGTTTCAAAGGAGGCGGGTACTCGCCCCACACTGGGACCCGCCTACCCGAGGCGGGAAGGGATTGGTGCCAATTAACTGCCTGTTAACAGGTAGTTAACAGGCAGTTTTTAGCCTAATCCCTATTTTGAAGGTTGAAGTGTGGGAAGGGCAGCACGGTGGCATAGTGGTTAGCACTGTTGCCTCACAGCGCCAGCGACCTGGGTTCAAATCCGGCCTCGGGTGACTGTCTGTGTGGAGTTTGCACATTCTCCCCGTGTTTGCGTGGGTTTCCTCCGGGTGCTCCGGTTTCCTCCCACAGTCCAAAGATGTGCGGGTTAGGTTGATTGGCCATGATAAAAAAAAAAAATTGTTTTTAATTGACCCTTAGTGTTAGGGGGGATTAAATACGTGGGGTTACGGGGTTACGGGGATAGGGCTTGGGTGAGATGGCTGTCGGTGTAGGGACCAGGTGCTAGGGTTTGGATGATCAGCCATGATCTCGTTGAATGGCGGAGCAGGCTCGAAGGGCCGAATGGCCTACTCCTGCTCCTATCTTCTATGTTTCTATGATTCTCGACGGCTCCAAACCACGCCAAGTTGGAGGAGGCGGGCCATCGGGTTGAAGGACTTGGAGGGGTTGAGATGTCGGTGTTCAGGTGAGTGATGTGTGCATGAGTGCAAAGGTAAGTGTGTTTGGTGTGTCTAAACTGATTAAATAAGTGTAAATTACCTTTTCTTACCTTTTCAGCCTTCCTTCCTTTAGGTCCCGGGAGTCCCTCATCTCACCGGCACAGAAAGCAGAATGGCTGCGAACTGTCAAAAGTGACAGCCTGCAGCTTTCTGTGCAGGAGAGATTTCTAACTGAGTCTGTGGAGAAGGACTCAGGTTAGAAGTAAGACTGTCAGTGTTTGACAGCTTCAAACAGCTGTGAAACACTGAAATTTCATCTGTCAAAAGCTCTTGACAGATGAAATTTCAGTCTGTGACGTCACCTGTTGCCAGGTGGCCCTTAATTGGCCTGCTGAGCCCGCTGGACGGGCTCAAGAAGGTCAATCAAGTTAAAATTGTGTGGATTGGCTGCATCTCGATGGAGGTGGGACTACAACCCCGAAAGTTGTAGTCCCACCTCCAACCCAACTCCTGAGTTAAATTCCTGCCCAAAGTATTTGTTTAGTTTCTCTTCCATTTCCTTATTCCCCATTATAATTTCTCCTGTCTCAGCCTGTAAGGGACTCACATTTACTTTCGCTAATCTTTTCCTTTTTACATACCTATAGAAGCTTTTACAGTCTGTTTTTATGTCTCTCGCTAGTTTACTCTCATTCTATTTTTCCTTTCTTTATCAATTTCTTGGTCCTCTGCAGAATTCTAAAATCCTCCCAATCCTCAGGCTTACTACTCTTTTTGGTAACATTATAAGCCTCTTCCTTTGATCTAATACTACCTTTAGCTTGGTGAGCAAGGTGTTGTGGGTGTATACAGCAGAGGCAGCTGAAAGAATGGTCTCAACCTTAGTGACAAGTCCATGAGCTCCTTGCACTTGTTGGGTGAAGGGGTTTAAGGAGATGATTGATAGTAGAGAAAAGAAGCTGGAGGTTATCTTTGCTCTCCAGGATGATCTGAAGTAGTGAGAAGTTTTGGGCACAGGAGGGAGAGGCTCAATCATGCTTGATGTGGCCCAGCCAGATCTGTGATGGATGAGTAAATCAGTTGCGCGCCAGATGTGCTCATATCTGTTCCCCACAGGAACAAGAACAGTCATGTCAGTTTAATTACACTAGAGTCTGGATACTTTGGAACCAGTGGCACCAAAGTGTCATGAACTAGGATTAATAATGACATGGCACATGCCACTGGATCACTTATTTTTACCTCTACAATTTTGCTCACTTCTGCCCCATCTCAGCCTCTCTACTGCTGAAAACCTTATCCATTATTTTGTCAATTCTAGACTTTACTACTCCAATGTCCTCGTTGCTGGCCTCCCACCTTTCATAAGCTCTAATTTATCGTGAACTCAGCTGTCTGGATCCTGTCCTGCTCGCACATCCTCACTGACACCAATGTATTAAATTTAAAATCCTCATCCTAATCCTCCATGGCCTCGCCCCCTCCCTATCCCTGCAACTTTGTCTTGCCATTATAACCCCTCTCGCACTCTTCAGTTCTCCAACTCTGGCCTCTTGCGCATTCCCTTCCTTCATCCCACTATTGGCAGCAGAGCCTTCAGTTTCCTTGGCCCTACTATCTGCACCACTCCACTTCTCTCTCTATCTTTAATAATGTTCTCAGAACCCATCTATTCAGCTAAGTTTTCTGTCACCCATCCTATTCTCTTCCTCCACAGCTTGGTGTCCATTGCCCCCAACTATTTTTCATTTGCTTTTACATTAAAGTCACTATATAAATGCTAGTTGTTTTGTTTTTGTTATGGGAATAGACACCAAAATGCTTACCTTGAAGAGGCTAAAACAAGAATCCACATGACAGTGCAAACAGTTGGCAAGTAGTAAACACAAATGTTGCTGTGCATGTACAGAACAGACAAAAACTACAAACTGTGTCGATGTGAATGTGTGCCATGGTTTTCTTTAAGGATCAAATACCTCTGAAAGCTCCAGCTTGGGCCAAAAGTCAAATATTTATGAATTAATACAAATAAATTCAATTGAGATTTGCTTGGATCATCAATTTGGTTCAGAGATCATATGTAATTATGTATTCTTATTTGATTTGTTTGATCAGTTATGTTTACTTTCTTTTGTTTTGCTCCTATTTGTAGTCCATAATTAAAGATTTCTCATCCACTACCCAGTCACGAGTGTTCATTGATTGCAAGCAACAGTGCCAGAATTAACACCTTCTTAGGCAGCACTTAAGAGCAGTTCATGTGTATTATAATAATAATGAATAAGTTAGTATAATAATTCAAATACAGGCTGTGGCAAAGTTTAATACAAGACAGTATTTCTTCAACTGTACTCTGATGCTGTATAATATATAATGCAGATGTTGATATATCTTGTTTAGGCATGCCAATTGTCCTTGCCAAGGAGGTGGAGTCAGTTTTGGTGGGCGCTGCTATTCTGGGAGCCTGTGCCTCAGGTGACTTTAAATCTATACAGGTATGGTTTAAATGGAAATTTTTATAGCTCATTTGGTGTTGAAATTATTCCTTTTGTTTGGTCTATCTGCATCATGTTCAAAACTATTTAAAATACCTCACAAATTGTCATACCTCAGTTTTCATTGCCAGAAGAACAGGAAATTTAAAAAAGCAAACTGTGAGAACTCCTGTGTTTTATCTATTATCCTCATTCTTTCTCCTTTATGCTCTAAGAAGTGGCCAGCCCAGTGGAGCAATGTGTTACAGTGAACTGTACCATAAAATGGGAGGCCAGTGTGATGTGTGTTTTTGCTGCTCCACAAATTTCCAATCTTAACAGTGCTATTAGGAGTGAGGTGGCAGTTGGAGCCAATGTTTCCCTAAAGGGAAGCCTGGAGGCCTAGCCAGCCCTGGGTTATTCTAGTGCATTACCCAGCAGGCAGTGACACAGCAAAATATTTAGCACAAGTGCCTGACATACCATGTCACAATTAAGTAATAGTTTACACTGTATAGGAAGGAAAAATAAAAAAATTTAAATGGAAAACTTTTGAAAACATTACAAGAAGAAGGGGTTATATTGACATCATATTTTTGACGGTTATGTCCTGCTACAAGAAGGATTACCTCTTTAAAAGAAGCTGAAAGGAATATCATAGTGTGATGTTTTCCAAAAGGCAGAAAGAACAGAAGCCCCTTGTGCTTTTGCTGTTTACTGATACCTGACACCAACTGACATCTGTTGCCCTTCTCTTCTGGTGGGTGCTTGTGCCATTTAACATTTACACATGTCCATAGTGCTGAAGTACATTGATATAAAATCCCAGAGATCATTATCATAAATGTAACGTTTGCAGCCTGCCAGACTTGGCACAGTCTGCAGATGCCACACTTTGTGTCGTGCTTGCTCATGGACTCTAACATGATATCTGACATAAACAAAGAGTGCAATGTGATCTGGCCTGTGGCTTTGCTCACTGCTTAAAAAGTACGAGCTCTTTGAAGGTCTTGGTGCAATGTATATACATCTAATTTTTTTTAAGTTTGGAGAAATATTCTGTCACTTTTCAGATTTCCATTAATTCTGCTTCATAATACAGTCTTAGAAATTCAAAAGTAATTTATCATTTTTTCAGATGCTGTAAAATTCAAAACATGCATCTTTAATGCTGTCTTTTTTGAATATACAGAAATACTACAATGGTTAGAACAAGCAAGCTAGAAATAGTATTTTTTGGTAGTGTACAGTTCTACAAATAGTGTCAGACTGCCACAACTTGATCCAAGTGGCCAGTGTTTATGTGAGAGCCTAGACAATGATATTCCATCAAGGAGAGCATCAGAACCAAGCCCAGTCTTGTCTTTATCTGACATCTGCACGCATCTAGTTTCAATGTGGAGATCCATGAGGGGGTCATTGGATAGGGATCAGAAATGGGAATCCTGGCTGACTTTTCCTATCCATAGCCAGGACTTGGGGTCTTAAGTAATTATTCCCTTACATGGTCCTTTGATCTTGTTGAATAGGGTTACCCTGACATCTAGGAATAAGATATCAAATTCCACACTTTCCATAGAAAAATAATGTTTATGGAAAGAAGAAAATCCATTGTAACTGCCTGTGTTGTTGGATATTTTCAACCCTGACACATGTAGTGTTTCATTTTTAAATAACATCAGCAACAAAAAATATCTATGATTAGTGCTGAATGGCACCAGGTATGAACTAAACACCATTTAATAAGTGTAACCCTGTTATTTGACTGGAGCACTGCTACATACTCAAGACTGTGAAAGGCTTCATCAAAACAGAGTTAAACCTAGTCTGAGAAAAAGAAATTACAGACTTAACAAAAAACAAACAGCCGCTGACCTTGTACTGTTTTCAGTGCAATCCAGCACATGTTAATCTTATTTTCTATTTTTCTAACCTTTTCAGTATGAAGCAAGGCAAAACAGGCTGAAGAATTTCATAATAATAGAAATTCCAGAAATTCTGAGGAGTGAATATATCTTTGTTGCAATACTTGTTTTATCAGCCAGTGTATTTAAGTGTTTTGTTAATTTTTGCTGAGGTTATGTTGCATTGAGTTCCACGGAGCAGTAGATTGAACTACATGGTACGGTACAGAGTGGTAGGGCCTCATGAGCTTTTGATCTCAGTTGTGTCACTGGACCAATGTGTATAAAGGACCACTAGTCTAATAATACAGAAAAAAATAGATCTCAGTTAATTTATGAGGAAAGAACTAACATTCATGGATCACTGGATAGCAATCAGGAGTTAGAACCCTGGCCTATTTTCCTTACCTTAACATGAAGCCAATTGTAGGAACCAAAGCGCAAATTACGTTCAGCGCAACTGGAGTTTCCACGATCTTTTGCACTAGTTTAAAAAACATCATGCTAGAAGCAGGCCCCGCCCACAAAACTTGCCACGCCCCCACCATTAATCACCATTGGGAATTTCCACTAATTGCACTCATTTGCAGGTCTTTGAAGAGACTGTAAAAGTTAAGCTGGTTCTTTTGGGCGCAAGGACACTAATAAGAACATTTTAAAAGCTTTTGAATATAAGGTTTTTTTTAATTTACTAAGAAACTGATTGCTGTACCCCAATATAACTAGGAAATGGTTCTGTACATTTTTAAAAGTCATTTTCAGTCATTTAAAATTGTATTTTTGAGAGTTTATATTTTCGGAAGACATTCTGCAGTATGATTGCCTAGTTCTTGTGGCGGGCGTACATTGATATGCTAGGCTTCTTGTCATGGTTATGCATGAAGGCAAAGCGGATTTAAATGTTGTATTACTTTGTGTTTGGTCCCTGAGGTTCAGTTAGGGCAACATAGGTGTCTCCCTAATAGTGGTCCTGTTGGCTGGGCTCACTGTCTTTGCTGTCTCACTGTTGATGGCTTATTTCCCTATTTATGTTGGGTTGTCATCTCCTCATGTCGGGGTGGGGGTGTTGTGCGGTTTGTGGTGAATGAACTTTGTCCCAGATTGCTATTATATTTCCCCGAATCTGCATTCTAATCAACAGCACTGCCTTGCACATTGAAATAAGTACACAATGACCCAGAATTTGCTAGGGCGGGGCATCTCAGACTTTTTTCTGCACCCTTCAGCTCAAAACATTTTTGCCAACAAAGTTGCTGGAAGTGCGAGCTGATAACGGCATAGCAAGGGTGACAGGGCATCTGGGACCTTGGTGAACGATAGGACCAACAGTGTATCTCCTTAGCCAATGAGATTAAAGGATGGAGAAATAAACAGAGGAAGGGCTGAAAAGGAGTGTGAATTAGAGTGGGTAAATTCAATGTCAAATCAGGTACAGAAAGAGAAACAAAAAGAGGGCAAGAAATACTGGATTAAGAGAGAGAGAAAAAAGAGACAGAAAGGAAAAGTAAAAAAATATGCTTTCATTTAAAATTTGAATTTTTTAAAATCTCTAATAACAATTTATAACCTAAAGGAACGAGACTCCACACTTTCAATTGTTCACTTTCTGGGCCAGAGAGGTTGATTGGCAGTCATTAACAATTATCACGTCATTAAAAGGGTACTTACACTGTTAATTACTAGACTTAACCTTCTGTGGCGAGTTTAATGGGCAATTAATGTGCAAATGCAGCAACTTCATGAAACTCATGGGGAGATTAAGGGCGAGAAGTCGTTTTCACGAAGCTAACGGTGGAGTGGCGCAAATCGTCCAGCAACTTGTGGCGATTCGCAATTCACAGGTATCTCTTCTTTGCCACAAGTTGTTGTTCACATGCCATTATCTTTTCAGCAAATTCTGGGCCATTATGTCACGTATTATTTAGTTGTATTTCTCCGATTAGTATTTTAATTACAAGTTATACCAATTTAAACTTGTTGCGAACTTGTCTAGACTGTGTTTAACTCAAAGGTTATCTGCCTAATGCTATATGAACAAAATACCTTAATGCCTATCTGAATGCTAGAGCTAATCTTTGAACAGTGGACTGCCTCGTCTACATGTTCTATCAGTTATTAACCAAGGAAGTTGAATTAAATGCAGTTCCTGTAGAATGAGAAATTCTAAGTTTCCAAAACATCCTTTTGAAAAGGACACTGGTACTTTGAATGTGTTAGTTTAATTGATTAATTTAATCAGTTGTTAGGTTTGTTAATGTTCAACGTTACATTTTTTTCAGCAAATTCTGGCCCAGTACTTTACAGTGATTTCCAGCAAGTTTTTACATTGACTGGCTGGATTTCAATCAGGGAAGGAATTGCATAGCTTGTATAGTGCTGTACCTACATTCAGGCCAGTTCCTCACTGCAATACCAATATTAGAAAAAAGTATTTTATTAGTTTTTTCTTTCATATGCTCATCAAGATGAAGGAACTTAGTACTAGGGAATGGAAGTCTTCCCATTTCAGGTACCCAGTTTCAGCATCAAGTACTCCCACAAACAAAGCCAGAAAATATTGTAAACACATAGCAGGTCAAGCAACATGTGGAGAAAACTGACCCTTCATCATAATGAGAAGATATTACGGATGAACAGCACTGAAAAAGGAACAGAACAAGGGGAAAGGTGATAGAAAAAACACAAATACTTAGACTGGGAAATAAATAAATTGACCTGTAAAGTGAGCCTCCATCGGAACGCAGTGCTGGCGAGTGTACTGCGCACTCGGTGTCAACCTGCTTTTTTCTTCTACCAGACTCCTGGGCCACTGGAGCCTGTTCCACTGTGCAGTTTTTTATGCTTCCCTTTCCACCAGCCTGTCCCCCACCCCTTTAGCTAATCACACACTCCCTGGGCTGGATTTTTCCAAACTCGGCGGGTCTGTGACGAGCGATGTCCATGGCGTGTGCTTATATGCTTATGGAGGGAGTCACAGCACGCAGGGAGGTTCTCTTCCCTTCCAATGGGCAGAAGACACCTCCCGAGGAGATCAACACAGCCTGGTTGCACATTGCACAGGAGGGCACAAGTAGGGATGTCATCAAGAGGACCAGGCTGCAGTGGTGCAAACCTTTCAATGATCTCAGTAGATTACAAAACATTACTGCTAGGCCACACTCAACCTCATCCTGCTGTGCCACTCATCACATCCCCATCACTTTGTCTTCCCTATCCTACTCCTGCACATCCTTACTCACACCAACTTACCTTGCACCTCCACCCATCCCTCTCTATCTACATTATCACTTCCCCATTTCACTAGCCACCACTCACACTCACCCTCATCCTAGTCCAATCATACCAACTAACAACACACAAGGGTAGGCACTTGTGTGTTTTAGCCAATGTTCATGTGAAGTTTCTGTTAATGTGCTGTCAAACACTGAAACCTTTATTTTCAACACTTTGCGTTCTTGGACAGATTTGTGTGCACCTTTGGATGTGGCTAAATGAGTTGCAGTGAATGGTGAGACATATGTCCCCCCCCCCCCAATGGTGATGAGTGTGAAAGGAATGGCTTGAACATTGTAGGGATGCTTTATGGTGCTGATGTGGGGTGGTGCCAACCTGGTGCATCATGTGACAGCCAGGAGATACAATGTTAAGTGAAGCAAATCTGGACATGGTGAGGCCATCGCTGGCATCCCAGGCAGCAATGTATATGGGTGATGATGCCCTGTGTCCGGTGAAGCATCAGTTGTTTGCGGAGAAGGTTGCTGCGGATGTTGGTGCTGCTGGTGATGCTGGTGTTGGGGCTGATCGTGTTGGGATTCTGAGGACCAAGGTGAAATTTTGTCAAGGGCACCGATGCTGATAGAATAGATGGCAAGTGAGGCTGAGATGACAGAAGTAATCCGTAAATGTTGAAATAGGTTGTTCCAAGGAGGCGACACTGGATAGAGAGATTACTCCAAACACTTCAAAAGTGCATAAAACTCAAAAGTGGGTTCTGTAGTGTATGTACCCGTCTACCTTTAAGGAAACTATTGTATGTAACCGTTCACCTTTAAGAGAACTACTTTAGGTGTGGCACTACTTGTTTGGCTTCTGTATACTGTAATACCGACAGTGACCACACCAGTATATAAGTGTTGTGGCAGGATTGCTGGGGCAGATTCGCCCTGACCTTCGAATAGTAAAGACCTGTTTGTTTGTTACTCCTGAAGTCTGTGTCGTTATTTACAGTACAACCCACAGACTTTACAGTGGCGACGAGTCCGATCGTACCCTGCGGCAAGACTACCAAAGCAACTAAAGAGCGTCGAAGAGAGGCAACCGCCCTCGTCGTTATGCTGGGAGAAAACACGAGGCTGCAGCAATAGAAAGGAAGAAGACTTAGCAACAAAAGCTTCCGGCAGCAACAGGCACTGACTACCCTTCTACCACGGTGCGGAGTGAGCCGATCAGCAGGAAACAAGGCGGCTGCGGAGACTGTGAGTAGGGGAAAGTGTAACGAAATCCGGAGGATAAGGGCTGTGCACTCGACCACGGTCGAGGGGGAGCAGAGCTGGTCAGGAAGTCGGGTCCAACGGCGTCGTGAGATAGCCGGACCGCGATCAGCGGGAAAAGCCGGGCAGCGACCGAAGCCACGAAGCGCTGAGACCGGGAGCAGGCGCGGGAAGAGAGAAACTCAGCCGCAGCCGGGGAGGGAAGCACCGGACTGCGTGAGGGCTGGGAGGCGAACGGGAGCCGAGCGTGTGGGAGAGGCAGAGCCGACCAAAGGAGGCTGCGCGAGAGCCAGTCCAGCGGCTGAACTGTTCTCCACCAACGGGGTACCCAGCGCCGGTAGAGCCGAACGTGTGGGAGAGAGACGGAGCCAAGCAAGGGGAGAGGGACTGCGTGAGAGCCAGTCCAGCGGCTGAACTGTTCTCCGCCAACGGGGTACCCAGCGCCGGTAGAGCCGAACGTGTGGGAGAGAGAGACAGAGCCGAGCAAGGGGAGAGAGACTGCGCGAGAGCCAGTCCAGCGGCTGAACTGTTATCCGTGAACGGGGTGTACCCAGCGCCGGTAGAGCCGTGCGAGCGGGAGAGAGAGACAGAGCCGAGCAAGGTGAGAGAGACTGCGCGAGAGCCAGTCCAGCGGCTGAACTGTTATCCGTGAACGGGGTGTACCCAGCGCCGGTAGAGCCGTGCGAGCGGGAGAGAAAGACAGAGCCGAGTAAGGGGAGCTGTGCGGAAGCCAGCCAGCGGCTGAACCTGTCCACTGTGGGGAAAGCGTACCCCTTCCACCAGGGAAGAAACGCGGGAAGCCGCCATTAGGCGGAGAAGACGACAGAAGCGGGAAACCGCCATTGAAGTGGGCGGGGAGAGAAGGAAAGAGCGGGAAACCGCCATTTTCATGGGAAAACCGCCATCTTAACTGCCATTGAAGTGGGCGGAGAGAGAAGGAAAGAGCGGGAAACCGCCATTTTCGCGGGAAAAACCGCCATCTTAGAAATAAACAAATAAATAAGAATACTTAAAGAAATACTTGTGCTGCTCCCAAGGAAAGAAAGATGCCTAAACGAGGGAATATTAACGATTTTAATTCTGAGATAGAAGACTGGGCCACGTACGTGGAACGCATAGAGATTTATTGTGAAGCCAACAAAATAGAGGAAGACGTCAAGGTGATAACATTGCTAAACTCGATGGGGGCAAAAACATACAGGCTCTTGAAGCATCTAATAGCACCAGATAAACCGGCGGATCAGACTTTCGAAGAGATTGTGGCTGTGCTGAAGGACCACTTGAACCCCACACCGTTGATGCTGGCTGAACGTTTCAAATTCTATGCAAGAACGCAGAGGAAAGACGAAAGTAACGCGGAATACTTGGTCGAACTGTGTAGGCTGGCGAAATACTGCCAGTTCGGAGGGAATCTGACAGAGGCACTGCGAGACAAGTTCGTATGTGGATTGTCCAAAGAAGGGACGCAAAAGCGACTACTGGAAGAGAACGACCTCACACTAGACAGGGCTGTTCTTATAGCTGCATCGCACGAAGCCGCAGCGAAAGGAACGGCAGAAATGCAGCTGAAGGCGGCGGCACTCGGGGTGGACCAAATTACCTCGAATACAACAAAATGCTATCGTTGTGGGAAGACAACGCACGACCAGAATCAATGCTGGTTTAAGAACCAAGAATGTCGGAAATGTGGCAAACTGGGTCACATCGCAAAGGTATGCCGGTCAGGGAAGAAGACCAACAACCAAAGGAAGCCACCACAAGAAAAGTACAGCAAGGTACACAAGGTGGCTGAGAAGAGTTCAGACGAACAGAATTCAGACTCAGACCCAAACAACCAGGAGCTGGGTAGTCTGAGAATTCACAATGTGGGGAGGGAAGCTGATCTACAAACTATCTGGGTCATGCTAAGAATAGCTGGAGTCCAAGTAAGAATGGAGTTGGACACTGGATCAGCTCTATCAGTCATCAATCGAAGGGACTACCACCGGCTATTCTCTCACATACCCTTAAGGAATACCAAGTTCGTATTACAGACATACACGGGGCATAAAGTATACCCCATGGGGAAGATAAGAGTCAAGGTGAGAGAGAGGGGTAAAGAACACCCAAGAATGAACTTGTACGTATTACCTGAGGGAGGACCACCACTTCTAGGACGGGATTGGATTAAGAAAATAGACATGGAATGGCACTATCTAAAAGCCATCACGAGTGAGGACTCGGTACGAGCAATCAGCTCAGATTCTGGAACGGATGACGATAAGACTAACTCAAATATGGAAGACAAGGCTGAAATGGACTTGCCGACTATGGTGGAGAAAACGAAGACAGGCATAAAGGCTTATGCTACCGAGAAGGATAAAGCTTCAGAGCAGAACTCCAGGTTGACAGAGAATTCTGAGCCTGTCCAAGTTAAGGACTTATCCACGACGGAAGAACACAGAGCCCGGACTCAAACGTATCGCAAAATACAACAACAATTAGAACAGTTGAGTTACCGTCTTGTACAAGAGATGAAAACAATGGAACAATTCTGGGACACCGAATGGGAGAACCTGGAAAGACAACAGAGGCAGCTAGCTCAAACTGAGAGCGACCATAGGGCCATCATGGCTAAGTATCGATCACATCTCCCTGATGCTGTTCAAGAGTTAGAATATTTGCAGAACGAAACAAATGAAGAGGAATCTTCAGGCAGCCAGGATTTTATCCCAGTTCCTCTCTACGACTCCTTACAAGCAGAGTGTAAGAAGTTGAAAGAACAGTATGAACAGGCCCAGGCTACAATTCTGGAGGGGGTTAACTCGGCAACCTCCGAAAAGCTAGTTTTAGTGAAAGCATATGAGCAACTAAAGGTTGAACATGAGCAAGAAGTCCAAAGGATGCAGGAAATGTTTGAGGAGCTCCAGGCCAAGACAGACTCATCGGTAGAGTTCCATCCATCGATGAAAAATTGGAGGTGGAAGACATGGCAGAACATGGAATCCAAGAGGTTCAAGAACTCATAAAAGTACTGAAGGAAACCCAAGACAAATATGAGGCGGAAATGACCAGGGTTCAACAACTTGAAGAACATAGTCAACTGGGAATCCGGGCAGTGGAAGGAAAGGCAACTGGAAGAGAAACAGAGACTGGAAGAATGGCCCCTGAACTGGAGCTAGAGAGCATCAAGGCGCAACTTCTTCGAGCGCTTAAAACCCAAGCACCAGAGGGAAAGGTGGATGAAATAGAGAAGAAGCTGATCCACAGTGTCCCCGGGGAAGAGTTAACGACCAGCCAACTCCTTCACAGGCGGAGTGACAAGACTCCACAAGGGGAACACGAGCTTCAGGCTTCAAAGGGAAGGAATTCGGAGCTTCCAAAAGGGATGGAGCTAGCTGAGGTGGCAACACAGCTTTTACAAGGATGCCAAAAGGACGCTGAATTACGTCAAATTGAACAGAAGAATGGGGAAACAGCTACTCCAGTAGAAGGAGTAAATAGCCGGATAACGCAATCCCCGATGGAAGGGAAGGTATTGAACTCACAAATGAGGACAGTAGTGAAGGAATGGCAGACAACCCAGGAAGAGCGTGATGAATATGAATGTATGAGGAAGTCTTTTCAAGAAAGATGTCTAGGGAAGGAACCACAGTCGGCTAACGTCCAGATGGGTAAGGAGGAAGTAGAAGGCCCTCTCGCTGGCCTAACTCAGGACGACCCCGAATATTACCATGACCTGTTGAGTGACACTGAATATTACGAGGATCTGGTCTGCCCAGTTTGTGAGGAAAACTCCCAAAGTGCTGAAATCAGGATGAAACACTTAAGGTCTAAGGAACATAGAGAGTTGGTGGCGCTACAGCTGGCAGCCGAGAAAGGAGCCCTGAGAGTCTCAAAAAGGCAGAAAAGAAAAAGAAGAGGCAGAAGACAATAACTATCTAAAATATTATCACTTCTACCAGCTCAGGAGGGGACCTACGAAAGGAGCTAAATTAGTTGAAAAGTGGGAAATTATCAAGACAGCCAGTTGGTTATAAAAGTCGGCACTGCCGGTTCAACAGGACGAAAGTTCAAGCTGTTACGTCAAGGAAAAGGCTATGGAGGAGTCACACTATCCATGTGAACCGGCTACACCAAAGAGATGTTGTTCGGACCAAGTCAAGATCGGAGACTGAATCTGTGAACTGTTCCCGCAGAGACTGACTTTGTGAACTGTTTCCCACCGAGATTATATCTGTAAAGTGTTTTATATGAAGTTGAAGATATGTATGTTAATGGGACTCTGTAAGTAATAAGCTAAAAAGGGAGGATTGTAGTGTATGTACCCGTCTACCTTTAAGGAAACTATTGTATGTAACTGTTCACCTTTAAGAGAACTACTTTAGGTGTGGCACTACTTGTTTGGCTTCTGTATACTGTAATACCGACAGTGACCACACCAGTATATAAGTGTTGTGGCAGGATTGCTGGGGCAGATTCGCCCTGACCTTCGAATAGTAAAGACCTGTTTGTTTGTTACTCCTGAAGTCTGTGTCGTTATTTACAGTACAACCCACAGACTTTACAGGTTCCAAATCATTAATGCTCCAGCTTCTAAGATTGGGAAGTGAACAGCTGTGAAATGGTAGGTTTTATACCACTTTTTCAGCTTTCACCTATTCACAGCAATCCACAGTCATTGAGAACCCGACATACTTACCTGACGTGATAGCTGCTCTCCGGGAATATAGAAGATAGGAGCAGGAGTAGGCCATTCGGCCCCTCGAGCCTGTTCCGCCATTTAATGAGGTCATGGCTGATCATCCAAATTCAGTACCCTGTCCCTGCTTTCTCCCCATATATCTTGATCCCTTTAGCCTTAAGAAATATATCTAACTCCTTCTTGAATATATTTAATAAGTTGGCCTCAACTGCCTTCTGTGGTAGAGAATTCCACAGGTTCACCATTCTCTGGGTGAAGAAATTCCTCCTCATCTCTGTCCCCTTATCATTAGACTGTGACCCCTGGTTCTGGACTCCCCCGCCATCGGGAACATCCTTCCTGCATTTAGTCTGTCTAGTCCGGTTAGAATTTTATAAGTTTCAATGAGATCCTCTCTCATTCTTCTAAACTCTGGCGAATATAAGCCTAATCGACCCAATCTCTCTTCATACGTCATTCCTGCCATCCCAGGTATCAGTCTGGTGAATCTTCGCTGCACTCCCTCCATGGCAAGAACATCCTTCCTCAGATAAGGCGACCAAAACTGCACACAATACTCAAGATGTGGGCTCACCAAGGCCGTGTACAACTGCAGCAAGACATCCTTGCTCCTGTACTCGAATCCTCTCATTATGAAGGCCAACATACCATTTGCCTTCTTAACCGCCTGCTGCACCTGCATGCTTACCTTCAGCGACTGGTGCACAAGGACACCCAGGTCTCGTTGCACTTCCCCTTTTCCCAATCTATTGCCGTTCAGATAATAATCTGTCTTCCTGTTTTTGCCACCAAAGTGGATAACCTTGCATTTATCCACATTATACTGCATCTGCCATGCATCTGCCCAATCACCCAACCTGTCCAAATCATACTGGAGTTCCTCGACATCCTCCTCACAGCACACATGCCCACCCAACTTTGTGTCGCCTGCAAACTTGGAGATATTACATCTAGCTCCCTCGTCTAGATTATTAATATATATTGTGAATAGCTGGGGTCCTAGCACCGATCCCTGCGGTATCCCACTAGTCACTGCCTGCCACTCGGAAAAAGACCCGTTTATTCCAACACTTTGCTTCCTGTCTGCCAACCTGTTTGCTATCCAAGTCAGTACCTTACCCCCAATCCCATGTGCTTTAACTTTGCACGTCAATCTCTTATGCGGGACCTTATCGAAAGCCTTCTGAAAGTCCAAATACACCACATCCACTGGTTCTCCCTTATCTATTCTACCAGTTACATCCTCAAAAAATTCCAGTGGATTAGTCAAGCATGATTTACCTTTTGTAAATCCATGTTGACTTTGCCCGACCCTGTCACTGTTTTCCAAGTGCTCTGCTATTACATCTTTTATAATGGACTCTAGCATTTTCCCCACTACCAATGTCAGGCTTACCGGTCTATAGTTCCCCATTTTCTCTCTACCACTTTTTTTAAATAGTGGGGTTACATTAGCTGTCCTCCAATCCATGGGAACTGTTCCGGAGTCTATAGAATTTTGGAAGATGACCAGCAATGCATCTACTATTTCTAGGGCCACTTCCTTAAGTACCCTAGGATGTAGATTATCAGGCCCTGGGGATTTATCGGCCTTCAATGCCGTCAATTTCCCTAACACCATTTCCCTACAAATACTGATTTCATTCAATTCCTCCCTCTCATTAGACCCTATGTTCCCCAACATCTCTGGAAGGTTATTTGTGTCCTCCTTTGTGAAGACAGAACCAAAGTATGTATCTAATTGGTAGCCATTTCTTTGTTCCCCATTATAAATTCCCCTGATTCTGACTGCAAGGGACCTACAGTTGACTTCACCAATCTTTTTCTCTTCACATATCTATAGAAGCTTTTACAGTCAGTTTTTATGTTCCCTGCAAGCTTACAAAATATTCTGTTTTCCCCCTCTTAATTAATCCCTTTTCCTCCTTTGCTGAACCCTAAACTGCTCCCTAAACTCAGGTTTGCTGCTTTTTCTGGCCAATTTATATGTCCTCTCCTTGGGTCTTATGCTATCCCTAATTTCCCTTGTTAGCCACGATTGAGTCACCTTTTTTGTTTTATTTTTATGCCAAACCGGGATGAACAAATTCTGTAGTTCATCCATGCGATCTTTAAATGTTTGCCAATGCCTATCCACCGTGAACCCTTTAAGTAACGTTCCCCAGTCCATCCTAGCCAACTCGCGCCTCATACCATCGTAGTTTCCTTTATTTAAATTCAGGACCCTAGTCTCTGGGTCAACTACTTCACTCTCCATCTTAATGAAGAATTCTATCATATTATGATCACTCCTCTCCAAGGGGCCTCGCACAACAAGATTGCTAATTAATCCTTTCTCATTACATAATACCCAGTCTAAGATGGCCTGATCTCTAGTTGGTTCCTCGACATATTGGTCCAGGAAACCATCCCATATACACTCTAGGAATTCCTCCTCCACAGTATTGTTACTAATTTGGTTCGCCCAATCTATACGTAGATTAAAGTCACCCATGATAACTGTTGTGTCCTTATTGCCCGTGTCTCTAATTTCCCATTTAATGCCATCCCCAACCTCAGCATTACTGTTTGGGGGGCTGTATACAACTCCCACTAACATTTTCTGCCCCTTGGTATTTCTCAGCTCTACCCATACAGATCCCACATCATCAGAGCTAATATCCTTCCTTACTACTGTGTTAATCTCCTCTTTAACCAAGGTTGAAAACCTGGTAAAATGGTAAGTACATGGGAAAATGGTTCTTAACTACCTTTTAATAAGCTTTTATCTATCTAAATTGGCTGACCCACCGCTTGGTGTCACGTTTGTTCAGGGATGACAGACCCGACACTTGGTAAACTGACAAGGAGGCGGGTTTACAGCGGGATACCGACCCGCTGTCAATCTTTGTGATTTTGACAGCGGACTCTCCTCCAAACCTGCACTCTGAGCGCCGGCAAAATTCAGCCCCGTGTCTTATATATGTCTTTTATTTGTGTTGCTGGCCGTGTGCCAGCACCTGCCCCCTCTGCCGTCCCCGGCCTCCTCTGCATCACCCCATCTCCGTGAGCCCGGCACTTCTCTTAAGTGCTGGGCTCTTTTGCCGCCACTCCGATCCCTGGTGGCCCAGCTGGGCCCCGGGTCGCGCTGCGCTAGTCCCCTCCCCTTTAAGAAGGGGAGGAAGGCCTGCAGTACTGCGGCGTGACGTGCCGCAACACGTGGTGCTGCGGCACATAGTGTCGCGATATTCCCTCACAGTGCCCCAAGAGGGAGACGGGCGCTTCCAGTAGCACCCCACTTCCCTCTTGGGGCGGTACCGGTGAATTTCGGCCGCTGGGGCGCTAATGTTTTCAGGGCACTAAAAGTAGCGCTCCGGCGAAGTTAGTGCCCCAAAGGGGGCGCGACTCAATTTTTCCCCCTGAGTGTCTTATCATACTACTGATTTAAAATCTTTTGCTTTTCCTGATTCTCCAGAGAAAGTCTGCAAGAAGTGACTGCTTTGGCTGTAAGATAAGAGCTGGAACTGGCAGTGGTATCATTGACAGGATGGAATTAATCTTCAGGACGATACCATTGATTTTCCACACAGTGAAATGGTGAATGTAACTGCCATCTTTTGTGCTTCTGTTTACATTTTTTGGAGACAGCAAGGCAGTTTAAATTAACCACTACTTTTACAATTAGCTGAAACAGTAACGGTGAGGCATTTTAATCCTTCCATAAGCTTCATGTAGAGTAAATGGGCCAGAATTTGCAGTCGGAGGCGTATGCTTCCAACCCAAAAAGAAATACGAACCTACCTACTGGCTCCCGGGCTTTGGAGACATCAGGTCCTGGGCCTGCAGCCGTTCACCTGTGTAAAGGCCCACGGATCCCAGTGAAGCAGGCAGTTCGGAAGCGTCCCTGGGATCATGTGGACCAGATCCTCCTATCAGAAAGGAGGATTCCATTGTTGTCATTTCTGAACTGAATCCCCTAATGACGAGCAATGGAATCCCCAAATAATTAAAGAACTTACACAATTCTAATAAAAATAAATGTTCCTATTTTCACAGTTAATTAAAAGTCCCTTTAATTAAGCATTTACAATAAAAATTTAATTTTTTGAAAAATAATTTAAAATATTTTAATCTGGGCCAAAATTTACCTAATGGGGCAGTAATTCCTCCCCAAATGCGTGAGTACGGAAGGGGTACTCATGCGTCTGGCCGGAGGAAATGCCGGTTTTCAGCATGCACAGCGCATGCGCTGAAAACCGGCATTTCCTCTCCTCTAACCCAAGAGTTGAAGAGGCTAGCGCGTGCGCTGTAGGGGGCAGCGCGTGCGTCTTGGATTTCCTCTGTTTTGGGGGATTTGCGCATGTCTAAAGGCCTCCGGTCTTTACGCTTGTAAAAAGCACACGTAAGTATTTATTTTTACAGGTAAGTGGTGTTTTAGTGTAATTTAGAATTTTTTTTCCACAGGTTTATTATTTTAAAGAATCTACAATAAGGTAAGTTTAGTTTTAGACCCTTTTTATTAAAAATTTATTTTTTTCAATAAAAAAAATTATTGTTTACATTTTTTTTTAAACTTATTTATACTTAATTTAATTATTGGGATGTTTTTAAAATTTTTATTTAAAGTTTAAATAGTGTTTTGGGCCCCCGTAGTTTTCATGAGTTTGACAGTTCTTACTCTCAAACTCATGAATGCACCTTCCCCTCCCCTGATTGGTTGTACAGTACTCACCTGATCCCAGCCAGCACATCGCACTAACTACGCCGCTGGATCAGGTAAGCACTGCGCGCTGACACCTGAACCGGGCCTGTGACAGGAAATGCAAGCAGGCCCGGGCTTCAGATGTCAGCACGCAGGGTGAGTGCAGATCGGGGGCTTGCACGCGCGGCAAGCCCCTGACACCAAGTTCTGGGCCAATGTAATTTTAAGTGTTTGTGGATAATTTTTTATTTAAAAAATTTTAATTTAACATTTATATTAACCCTTACTCTGGTGAAAGCATGCCCTATGCCTGCTTGTACCAGGTGTAAGGGTTTTGTGGGCATTTGCTGGGCAGTAGTGGGATCTGCGCCAGCGAAAGTGATTTTACTTTCGGTTCGGAGGATCTATCCGGGCGAACCTTAACAGATCGCCAGTTCTGGGTTTTCGCGCATGTGAAAACCCAGAACTTACGGGGCCTTTTACAAGGCGTAGACCATTATCAGCCAATGTGTTCGAGGTGAACCTGAAGTTGGTGTTTGACAAAGGGAAGGCCTTGGATTTGCCCCCAATTTATATAAAATTCCACAATAACCATCATGCTGATTCTGTGCATTGACCAAATTTTGGCTTAGTGGAAATTAGTGGAAAGTTTGCAAACTCAGTTTGTACAGTATGCTCTGATCAAGAGTATTGATGCTTAATTGGGGTGTAATTTTCTGTTCCTTTAACCTGATAAGAAATACCGGATAACCAATGCCCATTTTCCTCTGCTGTTGGCATTATCCTGTAGTTGAAACTATGAAGACAGTTGTACTCAGAACACCTACAGCAACTCCTTCAAATCTCCTTTATCTATTACATGCATTCCACTCTTTGTGAATTCTCTTCTTAAAATATTTCATGTAGCATTTGAAAAATATCGCAGGTCCTCGAAAGTAAGTTTTCCAGAGACCTATTTTTTCCCCTCTCCTGAAAGCATCCAATAGTTCAGGAGCAAGATTCCATAGGTACTGGGAGCCCTCTGGTATCTTAATCAATCATCATTTATCATTTGTGAGCTAGACTGTGAGACTGCAGGTCGTTCAATCTGAGAGAGCATCTCAGCTATTTACCCAATGGCCACACACCTGCACTTCCCAGCAGGGCTGGCTCTCTAGATAGCTAACAGGAGTGACAACTCTGACAGATTTTTCCCTTCCTGGTCAAGGATACTGAAACCAACAGTAGCACTGACCAGACCAAAGATCAGCAAAGACGATGGATTGAACATTAGCCCTGCTAGTCTGTATGCTCAGTTCCATAAACATGCTTTTTAAAGGATTGAGCACAAGTTTTATTACGGTTTTCAAGTAAAGTTTATTGTAAAGTCTGTAAAGCTTTGTTCAAAGATAGATCAGAGCATCAGAGTGATATTAACTCAAGAAGTCTCTAAGAATATATTGTATACAATTTTCAGTAATTTTTTTATATATATGTTTATTTTAATAAAAACTATAATTTAATGAAAAACACAGATGTATTTTCCCCATTTTATAGTAAAACACATAGTGGGTAAATTTCCACAGGGTTCTCCTGCTCCCCTGCCATAACTTCGGGAGAAACCCCATAAAATCATAGAATGCTTTCCTTCCCACTCTCCTGCTCACTCTCTACACTTTAATAGTTCTCCTTTTCAAGCAACTTACAAAGGACTTTGCTTCATTCCTCATAAGAATCTTAATATCTATGCTACACTTTTTCTATTATTTTTATGTCCTTCCTACGATGGGGTGCCCAAAACTGTGCACAACACTACAACTGCAGCCTAGCTAAGGTCTTATAAAAGTCCAACATTATATACTTATAAAAACCTTTTGGGACATTTTTTTTTAAATGTTAATGTGCTGACTTGCATGAAGATCTGCCAGAATAGGTCTCCCTTGCTAAAAGGCCACTCCCTGACATCACTGATGTAGCTTCATTAGTAGTATACATATAAGATTCTGAGGGGGATTGACAGGGTAGCTGCTGAAAGGTTGTTTCCCCTGGCTTGAGAGTCAAGAACAAGGGGGCATAGTCTCAGGATAAGGGGTCGGCCATTTAAGACTGAGATGAGGAGGAATTTCTTTACTCAGAGGGTTGTGAATCCTTGGAATTCTCTACCCCAATGGGCTGTGGATGCTGAGTCGTTAAGTAGATTCAAGGTTGAAATAGATAGATTTTTGGACTCATGGGGAATCAAGGGATATAGGGTAGAAACAGAAAATGGAAATACTCAGCAGGTCAGGCAGCATCTGTGGAGAGAGAAACAGAGTTAACATTTCAGGTCAATGACCTTTTGTCAGATATGGGGATCAGGTGGGAAAGTGGAGTTGAGGTCAAAGATCAGCCATGTTGTTATTGAATGACGGAGCAGGCTCGAAGGGCTGTATGGTCTACTCCTGCTTCTAATTCGTATGTTCTCATGTTCTAGTCGGGTTGCAACCTCAATGAGCAATTCTTCAGTAGGAACTTTGTAGCTCATGGCTGTAAAAACAAAATGGCAGCCTTATAAGGATCACCAGAGGCCCTTTACTGGCTGCTGGTGCCTAGCATTGCAACCTCAATCCATGGGGTGCACACAGCATATCATAAGCCACACGGCAGGAACGCCGTAAAAATATTTAAATGAACTGACCTTGCATTATTGTGTGCAGTCATGTCATTTAGGCACAGGTGCATACAGCAGCTCAGAAGCAGCGGTCGCAGTGGCACCATACCAGGATTGTTTTATCTACCTCTATATGTTTCACTGAGGATTACTTATAACAAAATAAAATGTCCCTAGATTTTCCTTCCTCGTTAATTGTTTGTACTTTGAACATCAGTGCTCATTAGTTAAAAGCAGACTGTAATGATGACTGTCATTAATGTTAATTTTTTTTAATTAGTCACACATGACAAATATTTGAAGCGTTCCTTTTTAATTCATATTTTGATTCATTCCGCAGTTGAGTTTTGCATTAATTACACAATATCGCCACCTGCTGTAATGTACTTAATATTGCCGATTTTTTTTTTACACACTATCATTCACCCCCTTCTTTCTCCTTATGGCAGTAACCTCCTTGTTTGGATAGTTCGTAGCATGCCCTCCAATACCTATTAATTTGTAATCCTTGATAGTGAGTGTCAGTGGTTTATTCATCACAGAAATATCCTCACCCACATGTCCTCACAGACATATAGGCAGAGTTCAGGTAGCGCAGGACTTTTGCCCGCTCTGATTCTGTCCCGGCTGTAACTCATTTCCCAACCCTGACCCAGTTCCCTGGGTGGGGCCTTAATACTGATGCATGGCGGACTACTGGCCATTACCACCGCCAGGAGGGAACCCAAGGCATCAACTCCGAGGGAAATGTTGGAAGTGCTGCATTAAAACAGCCAACAAGATGGCAGTAGTCCATTGGGTGGAATAGAGGGAGTGCAGACTGCTACAAGGCCCTCCCTTTCTACGGGGTACCTCAGGGTCGATGCCACTGCTTCCCAGGCCTACTTCCAACTTTCTCATGGCAGCCCAGGGAAGTGATGGTAACACGGTCGGACATGAGCTGAATCTTGCTGTAAAAATAACAGCGTGTTAATGCCGTTATTAATGCGCAAATTTGCCAGCAAGTTCAGGAGATTAAGATGCCCCATTGCCCTCGCTGCACCGTTATCATTTTGCACTTCCAGCAAGTTAACGGCACAAAGATTTTCCAGCTGAAGGGTGCAGGAAAAAGTCTAACTAATGGCCTATGTCGCGAGATGCCCTGCACCAGCAAGATCTAGCTTAAGGAAAATCCAGCTGGGACCCAGACCCCACTCCCCCTACTGCGATTTGCATGCATTGGGTGGGGAAGGAGTGCCCAGTAGCGGTCTCGGTGGGAGGAGGAAACTCCCAGTTGGGGTGGTGAGGCGTGGTAGATCTCACGTCTGAATTTGCCGTCATTCTCTGTCACAAACCCGCCCCATTTTGGACATGATCACGGAGAAGAATTTTAGCCTTACATTTACAGCCGGGGCTGCTAGATTTTAATAATGACCCTGGATGATTTTCCTTTCCTAATTGAATTATCGCTCCCATAATGCACGCCAGCTGAGATGAGCTGAGTCAGTACAGACTGGGGATCCAGTGTGAGAGTTTCCTGGTCTGTAAGCCTCAGCTGTTCACTGGGTGAGCAGGGAGAGAAAATCTGGTTCTGGGGCAATAGTCTAAACTCCATCTCTGATTGTTTCTTTCAGTATAATTACAGTCTTTAGTTGTTTATTGATGATCACTTGGGCCATGAAATTATTGTAAAAACAGTTTTCTAAATTGTTGGCACAAACCTCGTCGTTTATTTTTTGTAGTTTGCTGATTGATGGTGAAAATTGTTGAGTCTGTGTTTTCTAAATGTAGTTATGCTGAATAACTGTACACAGACACAGACTACTTAAACAGGTCTTTAGTAATTGAGGGTCAGGGCTGAACTGAAATACAAACTGCTCCACAGGGTTTATATACCGGTGTGGTCACCACCGGTACTACAATATACAGGAGCCATCAGAAAGTAGTTCATCACCTTAAGGTAGTCTCTTAAGGTGGTACAGGTTACATACACTACAATTCCTCCCCTTTTAGCTTAACAGTGTACACCCCAATTTAAACATAACATGGATAACATATATACAACTTTCATACAAAACTGTTCAAAGATTCAGTCTCTGAGGAGGCCTCCTGATCCGGGCCGGATAACGCCTTTCAGGGGTCTCTGGTTCTCGTTGCTGGGGTGACTCATCCATTTGATCTCTTATAGATTGAACATCATCATGTACGTTCGAGTCTGAGGTAGATGCTACAGGCTCAATAACTTCTTCAACTGGTGTCTCTGCCGTAGACATGGGGTCGACCCCTGTTCTCGATTCCACAAGTTGGTCAGCATGACGTCGTATTACGTTCTCACCAACGTCTACCGTGTACATCAAGGGTCCTTGTCGGGCACGAATTGTTCCGGATTGCCATTTATCATTCCTATAGTCCCTGGCCAACACTGGTTGTCCTATTTCGAAACTCCGAGTGCCCTTGTTATTTACGTGCTGGAATTGTTTGTTTTCGACTTCCCTACGCACATTGGGTTTTAACAAATCCAATCGGGACCGCAACCTCCTGTTATAGAACATTATGGCAGGACTTTGATTTGTCACTGCATGCGTGGCGTTTCGATATGCCATCAGGAAATTGTCCACCTTCTGTTGTAGTGGAATATGGTCTTCGCTCATGGCCTTTATCGCCTTTTTGAACGTTTGTACAAATCTCTCGGCCAACCCATTTGTAGCCGGATGATATGGGGCAGATGTATAGTGTTTCACCCCATTCTTCTTCATGAATTTCTGGAATTCTTCTGACACGAACTGTGGTCCGTTGTCTGAACATATTTGTTCCGGCAGCCCATTCCTTGCAAATATGGTTCTTAGAACTGCGATCGTCTTTTCAGAGGTAGTGGTCGACATCTTAATCACTTCTGGCCATTTAGAATGTGCGTCTACCGCTATCAAAAACATGGAATCCGTGAATGGACCTGCAAAGTCGATATGCACACGTTGCCATGGGGTTGAAGGCCATTCCCACGGATGCAGTGGTGCAATTGGAGGTGCATTTTGAACTTTTTGGCACCCTGAGCAGCTTTTAGTCAGATCCTCTATTTGTTTGTCGATACCTGGCCACCACACATAAGCCCTAGCAAGGCCTTTCATCTTGACTCCCCCCAGATGACCTTCATGCAGTTCCTTCAGAACCCTCTCCCTTAATTTAGGAGGAATAATCACCCTTGTTCCATACATCAATGTTCCTTGACAGACGGACAGCTGCTCTCGTCTGGCTGAGAATGCCGGTAACAGTGGTTCGCCCTGTGTTGGCCATCCCTTCACTGTCAAATCGTAGACCCGAGACAGTGTCAGGTCGTTTCTGGTCTCTCTCTCAATACTCGCATTGGTGACTGGTAAGCATTCGATGATGGTCGAGTGAAATATCTCGACAGGGTCAACTGCCGGTGCCTCTTCCGCTGTAGGTAGTGGCAGGCGCGACAGCCCGTCAGCATTACCATGTTGCTTTGTACCTTTGAATTCGATATCATATTGATGTGCCCCTAGGAAAAGGGACCATCTCTGAAGCCTCTGCGCCGTCATAACCGGAACACCCTTCTTAGGGTTAAAGATGGAAACCAACGGCTGGTGATCTGTCAGCAGCGTAAACCTTTGGCCTTGCAGATAATGGTTAAATTTCTTAACTCCCCACACGAGGCTGAGAGCCTTCCTATCTATCTGAGCATAGTTGCGCTCTGCGGAGGTCAATGATCTGGATGCGAACGCGACTGGCCTTTCCAAGCCATTTGGCAACTTATGTGAGAGCACTGCCCCGATACCATATGGAGAAGCATCACAAGCTAAACGAATAGGCAGCGTTGGGTTAAAGTGAGCCAACACTTCCTTAGAGGTGATCAGTGCCTTGCTTTTTTGAAAAGCCCGCTTACAGTCCTCGCTCCACTTCCATGGTACTCCCATTTGCAAAAGAGTGTTCAGCGGGTGTAACACCGTGGATAAATTTGGAAGAAACTTGTGGTAATAGTTAATCAACCCAAGGAACGACCTCAACTGGGATACATTTTCCGGAGCGGGAGCTTTCACAACAGCTTCGATCTTGTCAGGTGACTTATGAAGCCCCTCCTGGTCAATGACGTGACCGCAGTACGAGATTCGCTTCTGAAAGAACTCACATTTCTGGCGATTAACTCTGAGTCCATATTCTTTCAATCTGGTGAGCACCTGCTCCAAATTCGCGAGATGTTCCTTATCATCATCTCCTGTAATCAGAATGTCGTCCAGGTAGCATTGTGTGCCTGGAATTCCCTGTAATACCTGCTCCATGGCCCTTTGCCAAATCGCTGGAGCCGATGCCACTCCAAAAACCAGTCTATTATACCGATATAAGCCCTTATGTGTGTTGATCGTGAGATACTGGCGTGACGCTTCATCAACTTCCATCTGTAAGTACGCCTGCGCCAGGTCTATCTTGGTGAAGTGTTTCCCGCCAGACAGCGAAGCGAAGATATCCTCAATCCGCGGAAGCGGATATTGCACCGTGTGAAGAACCAGATTAACAGTGATCTTGAAATCGCCACAGATGCGAACCTTCCCAGGTGTCCCCGGCTTATTGCTCAATGAACGCTTCATGACGGGAACAATGGGCGTGGCCCATTCGCTCCAGTCCACCATTGACAGTACTCCTGAACGTTCTAGCCCTTCCAGCTCTGCTTCCACAGCAGGTCGTATCGCATAAGGTACCGGTCTGACTTTGAAAAATTTGGGGTTTGCATGTTCTTCAACCTTGATGTTTGCCGTAATTCCTTTCAGTGTTCCCAGTCCCTGTTGGAACACCTCCTTAGCATCGTCCAATATTTTGGACAGTCATTTAGGTTTGACATCGTCCTCTTTACAGGAATCTACAGTTAGTGCTTGTAAGGAATGCCAGTCCATATTTATTCTCCGGATCCATTCCCGTCCCAGTAGTGGTGGACCTCCCTCAGGTAACACATACAAGTCCATTCCCTGACTTTCTTTACCATTGTAGACCACCTTTACCTTTATCTTTCCGATGGGGTATACTCTTTGCCCCGTGTATGTTTTCAATACAATCTCCGTATCCCTCAGGGTAATGTGTGAGAATAACCTTTTGTACTCTTGCTTATTCATGACCGTCAATGCCGATCCAGTGTCCAATTCCATCTTCACTTGGACTCCTGCTATCCGAAGCATGACCCAGATAGTTTGGTGGTCTGCTGTGTTACCCACATTATGTATTTTTAGACAACCCAGTTCCTTACTGCTGGAGTCTGAATCCGTCTTTTGTTCATCCGAACTGTTCTCTGTCACCTTGTGTACTTTCTTGTACTTCTCCTGCGGCAACTTTTTGTTGCTGGTCTTCTTTCCTGACCGGCATACTTTCGCTATGTGACCAAGTCTGCCACATTTCCTGCATTCTTTATCTTTGAACCAGCACTGGTTCTGATCATGCGTTGTCCTTCCGCAACGATAACATTTTGCTGCACCCAATGCCATTTCATTGGTGCTGAATTCCGATGGCCTTTGCTGCATTTCCGCAGTGCCTCGTGCTGCTGCCTCGTGCGATGCTGCAATGCTGAAAGCTTTGTCCAGCGTAAGATCCTTTTCCTCTAGCAGTCGCTTCTGGGTTCCTTCCTTTAGTAGCCCACACACGAACTTATCTCTCAGAGCATCTGCTAGTCCTGTACCGAACTGATAGTACTTTGATAACTTGTGCAGTTCGATTAAGAATTCAGCGTTGCTTTCCTCTTTAAGCTGAATTCTTTTGTAAAATTTAAATTGTTCCGCTATCAGCAGCGGCGTGGGGTTTAAATGCTCTTGCAGGATAGTAACAATCTCAGCGAAACTCTTTCCTACCGGTTTATCTGGTGTTACAAGGTGCCTTAATAACCCGTACGTCTTCGCACCCATCGAGTTTAATATGGTTAGTGCTTTCTTATCCGCCGGTACCTCATTCGCTGTACAGTAAACTTCAACGCGTTCCACATAAGTGGCCCAATCTTCTACATCGCTATCAAAAGCAGTGCTGTTACCCGTTTTTGGCATCTTGTTGAGTTTCCTTTATTTTATTTATTTTTCCAAAATGGCGGCGTCCCGCGATTGGCGGCTTTTCCCGCGCTTATCTTCTTCCTCCGCCGACTAAAATGGCGATTACCGCGCTGTTGCCATTCTCGCCTCCCAGCGGTCCTTATTTCCCCCGACGCTGCTGCTCTTGTTCCCCGCCGCTCCCGCGGTCCTCGTGGACATTAACGCTTTTCTGGCTGCTGCGCGTCTCTGCCCGATTGCAGTCCGGCCCTTTTCACCGGCTGCGGTCGTGTTCTCCGCCCTTTTCTTCGGTTTCCCTCCCCTTCTCCCACTGACAACTCGGCCGACTTTCTCTCCGTGTCGCTAGATCGGGCTTACCCGCCGCTGTCGTAGAAGGGATGATCACTGCCTGTTGCTGATGGTGGACTTCGTGGCCAGCAAATCCAAACCGGGTTCTCGATGCCTCCCGTGCGATGCAGTGCTCAGCAGGATGATGAGGGCGGATGCCCCTTTTCGACGCCCGTTCTGAGGACGAAGCTTGCTTGGATGCAAAACTGCCGCTAGGTACGATCAGACTCGTCGCCACTGTTGAGTCTGTGTTTTCTAAATGTAGTTATGCTGAATAACTGTACACAGACAACAGAATACTTAAACAGGTCTTTAGTAATTGAGGGTCAGGGCTGAACTGAAATACAAACTGCTCCACAGGGTTTATATACCGGTGTGGTCACCACCGGTACTACAATATACAGGAGCCATCAGAAAGTAGTTCATCACCTTAAGGTAGTCTCTTAAGGTGGTACAGGTTACATACACTACAAAAATGTTTGAAGCTATCAAAATATACTGTTACTAGCTGGGGGGGGGGGGGGGGGCCCGGCTTTGCCAGGGCTGTTTTGGGCCGGGCGGTTTAAATCGAGTGCCAGGCTTTGGGCCCTGTCTGTGTCCCTCTGTGAATCTGCTGCCGGGCAACATTTTAAATCGAGTCCCAGGCTTTTGGGTCCTGTCTGTGTCCCTTTGTGAATCTGCTGCCGGGCAACATTTCTACCTTTTAATACCTTGAAAGATGAAAGTGAAAGTACTTTTAAAAATAACATAAGATTTACCAAAAATGTTTTATAAGAGATACTAACTTTTTCAAAGCTGGATGATCAAAGTAGTTTGAGCTGGAAGCTGAAGTAAGTATCAACAAAAAACATTAGCTCGTACTCCTTAGAGTTTTTCCCCCCAGAAGTTTACCATACATCTCCAAAACAGAAAATTCCTCAAAAAGTGGTGTTTTTGAATTTCTCCAAACATTTAAACATTCACTTAAGTATTTTACAGGCACTGTAGTTTAGTGGTTATAGTACTGGACTATAAATCCAGAGACCAGGGCTAATAGTCCAGAAAACATGGGTAAAATCCCACCATGGCAGTTTGAGAAATTGAATACAATTTTAAAATTTGGAAATGAAGAGCTAGTATCCGTAAAAGTGACCATGAGCTTTCAGATTGTCATAAAAACCCAACTGCTTCACTAACGTCTTTTAGGGAAGGCAACCTTCCATCCTTACCCAATCCGGCCTATATGTACATCCAGTCCCACACCAACATGATTGACTACCCTAGCAAGCCACTCAGTTGTATCAAACCACTAGAAAGAAAAACAAGAATCAAACTGGACCACTCGGCTACGACCTAGCCATCAAATCAGGACACGACAAAGGCACACCCAACCCAGTCGACCTTGCAAAGACCTTCTCACTAACAATTGGGGACTGGTGTCAAAGTTGGGAGAACTGTCCCACAGACTCGTCAAGCAACAGCCTGACGTAGTCATACTCACAGAATCATACCTATCAACCAACATCCCAGACTTCTCCATCACCACCCAAGGATGCTGAACAACAAAACCTGCTATAGGCAGTGCTAAGCGATCCCACAACCAAAGTTCTGCAACTCTGCCACATCCAGTCGTGAATGGTAAAGGACAGTTAAACAACTAACGGGAGGAGGAGGCTTTATGAACATCCCCCTTCTCAATGATGTTGGAGCCCAGCATGTGAGTGCAAAAGACAAGGCTGAAGCATTTGCAATCCTCCTCAGCCAGAAATGCCAAGCGGATGATACTTATCGGCCTCCTCCTGAGGTCCCCACCATCTCAGATGGCAGTCTTCACCCAATTCGGTTCACTCCACATGACATCAGGAAACAGCTGAGAGCAGAAAAGGTTATGGGCCTTTGAGAGGCAGACATTACTTTGCAGAGACAGAGGTCCATCTTGGCGAGATTGCTGGAATAAATGAATAGGTGTTTTTGAGGAGTCCCTCATCTTCTGCAGTCTGCTCTACCACAGATCAGTGGAAGTGATGAGCCCCAGCCCCACGGGAGTGGCAGGGGGACTATGGGAGTGGTACCTGTTGCTCTCTCAGGATGTCAGCATGTCTGCTCCTTTGCTACCCATCAACCAAAACCTGCCATGATGCCAGGAAGTCAGCTGTCTGGGCAACAGCCGAGAATCAGCAGTCTGCAGCTGGTCCCTCACAGGCTCAAACACCTAGAAGTCACCGGTCACAGGGATCTTAACATGAGTAACAGCAGCCTTCAATCAGCTATGCTGAGGCCACAAGGGGAGCGGCTTGTAGGAGAAGTAGACTTAGGAAACATTCTTGTAATAAAGGTACCACAAGGACTTAAGAATTAGGAGCAGGAGTAGGACATACGGCCCCTCGAGCCTGCTCCGCCATTCAATAAGATCATGGCAGATCTTCAACCTCAACTCCACTTTCCCGCCCGATCCCCACATCCCTTGATTCCCCTAGAGTCCAACCATGGGTTGACACTTTGTAAGAAATGAATAGAAGGCAATTATTGTGTTGGGAATTAAATTCATCACATTTAGCGCTGTGGTCTGCAGAGCGGTTTTATAGCAGCTTCCGAGTCTACATTGTTAGTATGTCATTGATACAGAAGTTGCTGAATGATTTCAATGTCCTCTAATGCAGGATTAAGGAAATGATGAGATGTAAAAGGGACGTTACTTGTTGAGGGGCTTTGTTTTCAGGGCAGGGGATTGAGCGAGCAGGTCACTGGAATCACTGAGCAGTTAACTCATTCCTCGCGCCTCTTAGTGCAAAGCATTGAGGTGGCCCTCCTTCTGCATCCTCGCTTTCACCCTGGTCTTCATTGTCAATTGAGGGCTGCTGCTGTTCGGCCTCCTCCAAATGCAGCTCTCTCTGTATAGCAAGGTTCTGCGTGATGCAGGATACCACTGTGATATGGGAAACTCTTTGTGGGGCGTATTGTAGGGAGCCCCCAGACCTGTCGTCTTGAACCTCTGCTTTAATAGCCTTATGGTGTGCTCAATGACTTTGATAACCACTGGCAAAGCATGGCCTCCCGGTCCTGCAGGCAGCAGTTCCTGTTGCAAGAGGTCGCAGAGGTCTGCAACAGACTGCCTGGAGAAACATAGGGAGGAATTTTTCGGGGAGTCAGCAGGCTCGTTCGGTGGTGGGTCGGGTGGGAAAAAAAATGTTTTTGACAGCAGGACCCGCCGCCATGCGCCTTTCCCAGATGTCAGGCCTGTCAGGGCTGAACAGACCCGACATGTAACGGTGGGGGGAGGCAAGTCAAGTCATTATGACCTTGTTAACAGCCCATTAAGAAGTATTTTGAGCTCAGCTTACCATTTTATGAGGTCGCCCACAGGGTCCATGTTGCTCGGGGATCACGTCAGGTAAGGAGGTTGGGAGTTGTGTTACCATGGGATCATCTCATTACTTGACAGCTGCAAATGTGCTATAAAAACTCCCATCTCACATCTGTTCACTTTCCAAGCTCAGAAGCTGTTGTTTATTGCATTTGGAAGACAAATTGAGCTTTATGCAGATTGCAAGTGTTTGGAGTAAACTCTCTATCTAGTGTCACCTCATTGGAACAACCTCTCTCACGATTGACAGATCGCTTCTGTCATCTCAAGTTCACCTGCCATCTATTCCACAAGTTCACCTGCCATCTATTCCATCAGCAACGGTGCCCTTGAAACTCTCACCATGGCCCTCAGAATCCCACCACGATCAGCCCCAACACCAGCAGCACCAGGCATACCAGCAGCACCAACAACAACACCAACCTTCTCCGCAATCAACTGATGTTGCACAGGACAGAGGGCATCAGCACCTGACCATATTGCTGCCCGGGAGGCCAGAGATGGCCTCACCATGTCCAGATTTACTTCACTTGACGCTGTACACCCTGGCTGCTACATGATGTGCCAGGTTGGCACCACCCCACATCAACACCATAAAGCATCCCTACAATGCCCAAGCTATTCCTTTCACACTCATGACCATTGCAGGGAGTACCGTTATGTCTCACCATTCACTGCAACTCACTAAGCCATTTCCAAAGGTTCACACAGATCTGTTTGACAGCACATTAACAGAAACTTCACATGAACATTGGCTAAAACACACAAGTGCCTACCCTTGTATGTTTTTAGTTGGTATGATTGGATTAGGATGAGAGTGAGTGTGAGGGGTGGCTAGTGAGATGGGGAAGTGATAATGTAGATAGAGAGGGATGGGTAACCAAGGTAGGTTGGTGTGAGTAAGGATGTGCAGGAGTAGGGAAGGGCAGGCAGAGTGATGGGAATGTGATGAGTGGCACAGCAGGATGAGGGTGAGTGTGCCTTTACAGTAACATATCCTGATTTACTGAGATCATTGAAAGGTTTGCGCCACTGCAGCCTGGTCCCCCTAATGACATCCCTGCTTGTGTCCTCCTGTGCAGTGTGCAACCAGGCTGCGTTGATCTCCTGGGGAGGTCGCTTCTGCCCATTGGAAGGGAAGAGGACCTCCCTGCGTGCTGTGACTCCCTCCATAAGCATATGAAGAGCCTGGGTGCAGCCCTGCACCTTTGTGCAGTGCTTGTCAGTGTTTGCAGCACCTCAATGCTGTAGAACACTGACAGCATAAATGTCAAAATAAATTTACGCATGGTCCCTTTAAGGAAACCGGCTGATAATGCATCATCAAATGACATCATCAGGCCCGCTTCCTTCAATTGGCTGGCAAACACGCTGGACGGGCTTAACAAGCCCAATCAGGGGAAAATCATTTTGGACAGCGGGCTGGAGCTAGCAGCGAGGCCGGGACACGCCACTGACATCGCCTGCTACAGACCCGCCGAAGTTGGTAATATCCAACCCATAGACTCCTGATGCAGTGCTTCAGATAGAAAATGACTCCTGGTGTGTACACCCTGTGTGCTGGGTTTGGCCTCCTACAAACAGTCCCCCTCACCTGCTGTCTTCTAATAGGCCCAGCTCCTGCTGGTGCTGGTTCCGGAGGCTGCTGATACGATTCCTCTTCCTCCAATTGTTGCTCCATCCAAATGAAATCAGCAAGAATAGCATCCAGGATAAGTAGATCGAGCTTCCTGAGGGTAATAAAGCAAAAGAAGTGATTTGGAGCTCTCTTGGCAATCCAAACAGCACAAAAGCACACACATTCTCTTTTCCATTTACCTGCAGGGATTGCCCCTTTAAATACTGCTTCACTGGCTTTGACAGACCAATCCTAGTTTTTGCTGGCAGCTTGGGCACTGGGTGGGACTTTCATGTTAAAATGGCGTTGGGCACCTAATTGCATCTGGGGCACCTCAGAAAACCGCGGGGTTCAGATGTGGCGGGCGGAAGTGCATCAGGAATGCAGCGGTAAGTACTCTACCACAAATTTAGCCACCCTATTCTTGTTGGGCACGGAAAGTTAAAATCAGCATTTTTGGCTCAGCCTATAGAGAAAAGTTGGACAAATTAGTAACTGCTTTCCCTCTGCCTAGTGCCTCCCCATAGCTGTACAGTTCAGACCAGCAGATCAGCAATGTGGAGGATTGCAGATGGAAGCCTACAATTGATTGTTGTTTGTTGATGCTCCAGCCATAATGATCACCAGAACTGCCATAGGAATCATTTTGTTTTCAGCATATAGTTGCAGTCAGTTTGTGTCTTTTTTTCTACTGTTGCTGATGCTAAGCAGTTAATTCTTCATCAGTAAACTGTGGCCAGTGGAAATGGCACTGTGAGCTCTTCTGGCAGTCCTGGACAGTTGTAGTACTGCTAATGCAAAATGGCACTTTTCCAAATCAATTATGTTTTGTACTGCATATCTACTCCTCATGGTGAAGGCTGATTGTGTATAAAATATCCTGAGAAATCAATTTTCCATTTAACAGAATTGTACTACATCAACAGAACAGAAAGCTATTTAGGAGAAAACATGTTATAATATAAAATGAGCTCCAATCCACACCCATACTTCAATATAACTAATACTTATAGATTACAACAAATGAAACATTAATGCTTTTCTCCTTAGCACATAATTTGTGTGGATGATACACTGCTAACAATGATAATGTTTTATTGATGCTAACGTAACATAGGGGTAATTTTAACCCCCATCCCTCCACGACAGGCAGGAGAGCGTATGGGGGTTTAAATTGGTAAAAATGTGAAAGCTTACACCAATCCGGCGTGAACTCGCCTACTTCAGTCTTAACCATGGTGGGTTTGGGTCGGCCGAGTAAACCACTCTGGAGAGGCAGGTCAGTAATTACAATATGTAAATGAGGCTGCGTGCCTCAGATTCTGGGAGACATTTAAATTTAACGGCTGCGGGCTGGGTTTCCCAGGGATCGGTCTGGTCTCTCCATCCTCACTGCCACGCTCTGAGTCCCCACCGACCCATGATCTTCTTGATTGCCGGGGGCTGTCCCCAGCGATCCCCAGCTGCTGCCACGTGCCACTGGCTTTCCCGCCCGGCAGCCGGCCAGCCTCTCAATCTGGCCAGCTGCCAGGCAGGAAGCGGAGTAAAACAAATTCTAATGAGGTCCTGCCATTAAATTTGACAGGACCTCTGCGTTCCCGGCATTTCCCGGCCGCTGACATGCTCCCTCCCTGCCTCCCCGTAAATATCAGGCCCCATGTGTCACATATTAATCTGTGGTTGCCTTGACAGTAGCCCTATTCAGTGTATCATCCCCTCTCCCTTTTCTGCGTAATGTGTAACTCTAGATCCCATAAAAACAGTTTTTCAGAGCAGTTGCAACTCCACAAGATTTCAGACCATAACCTCTGCCCCTATCTTTTTTTTCATTGTTTTTTTTCTCTCACATGGCAGCTGTCGATCATTCTGCCATTGCCATTTACACTTCATCTAGAGCCATCTTTTGTTTCTTCACTTGTCCCATGACCATCTCCTTTTGCCTCACTCCATTATCCCTTTTGTTTTTTAATCTCTCCTGCCTTCCATCCTATCACAGACCGTCCCTTTTGTTCTTTCCTCCCCTCCCCCCTTTCCCTGCCCCTGCACTTGCTTAAAAACCTGTTCCATCTCCAACTTTTTCCAGTTCTGACGAAGGGTCATCGACCTGAAACGTTAACTCTGTTTCTCTCTCCACAAATGCTGCCTGACCTGCTGAGTGTATCCAGCATTTTCTGTTTTTATTCCACAAGATTAAGTGTCGAGCACAGTTTTTCTATCAATTACTCCCACAAAGTTTTTCACCCTTGTGTGGCTTTGCCTTTGGAGTGGGGAATAAGAGAAGTTGATAATGTAACTGTTAGAAACATAATTATAGTCATAATATCTGAAAAGAAATCCTCAGTGGAAATCCAAAGCAATATTTGTAAACAAGTTGGATCGGTAAGTAGACATCTCCTGTAATTCAGTAATCCACATCAATGACCTGCGATACTAACTATTCAACCTGATCCACTCTTTTACTGATGATTTCAGTGTACAGGCATCAAACTCCTTCATATTGCACACCCTCAATGTCCATAGACGTTATTACTCTTGCAATAGAGTGCAGTAGAGTTATGAGGAAAAGCTTGAGAGTCTTGGACTTTTTAGCCTGCAAAGGAGGCATCTGAGAAGTGAGGTATGTAAGATAGTAAATGGTATGGAAAAGGTTAATCCAGACAACTACTTTAAATTTAAACAGTGGGAGTAGGACGAGGATATACAGATTCAAACTAGTAAAAGATTACTTTAGGATTGAGGTTCTTCTTCATGCAGAGATTGATCAAGACCCTGAATGGGCATAGTGGAGGGGCCAAAAACCCTGAAACTATTTAATAAACGATTTGACGCAGCAATGGGATTGTTCTGGATGGATGAATTAAGATGGGCCGAATGGTCTTCCTCATCCGTAAGGATCGTGTGAGAGAGGTTAGGAGAAATTTACTTAAGCAGAGGGTTGTTGGAACATGGAATGTTTTGGCACAGGGAGTGGTTGAGGCGGAAACCATTGCATTCTTTGAGGGAAAAATGGATAATTATTTGAAGCAGAGGAAAGTACGGGCCGATGGGCAGTGGGGTTAGATTTGGCTTGTTCTAGTAAAGAGCCAGCACAGTCACAATGGGCTGGATTTTGCCATTGGGAGGCGGGTCAAGTGGTCGGCCGATTTTGCCCTAATTGGGCACTTGATTCCCAGTGCGTGGGAACCCCTGGCCCAATGAGTCTTTTGGTCCTGAAACTCGCCTCTGATGACGTCATTTATGCAGTTGCATTTAAGGGCTGCAAGCAGCCTTGGTTCATTTTCTGCCTTACAACTTTTATTTGGGATTGTTCCGAGGGTTTTGTGGCGCAGATATGTCAACTTCAAGGTCCAAGGCCGCACCCCACTTTGATGAGGACTCCCTCCATGCTCTGGTGGAGGAAGCCAGAGCTCAGAAAGAGGTGTTGTTTCCTTCCTCTGGGAGGAAAAACTTCCCCAGCAGACCAAAGCTGTGTGGCTGCAAGTGGCACAGGAGGTCACTGCCACATCAATATGCAGCAAAACCTGGCTGCAGTACAGAAAGAGGTTTAATGACCTTCTCGGCACAGAAAAAGTGAGTATGACATCACCATGACCCTCAATCTGCTCCCCATCGCCTCTCATCACTAGCACTCTGCATTGTCAACCTCCTCTAACTCTAACCCTAACCCACTTGACCCTTACATCCCTTGCACCCTTAACCATTCCCTCTCTATGTACACATTCACTTAACTATTCGACTATGCTGTCCTTACACTCGCTATCACTGTGATGCTATGACAACAACTTACAATACACAGGGAGGGCCCTTGGTCTTGGAACCTCACTCCATCTTTGTGTCCTTCTAAGCATCTATGCTATGGATTCTCTACACTCACTCCATCATTCTCACTCAAACTCCACTTGTGTCCTCATTGCAGGAAAAGAGAGCCCACAATAAGAGGGAAAGGGGGAAGACAGGAGGAGGGCCACCCTCAATAGCCCAGCTCACCAGTGCTAAGGAGGCAGCCCTCGTGATCGTGGGAGTGGAGGAGGATGTGCAAGTGGGGGACGGACAGACAGGCGCATCAGAGCAAGCTGGTGACAGAATAGTTTTGCATCTCTCTCATTTATATTGCACGAGTGACTGATATTGATTCTGATGCTCTAACAGATTGAGTTATGATGATCTGCACAATTCCATGTGCATGTAACATTTATATCACATGTCTAACTCTTTCCTTTACTCCCCCACAGGACCATCAACAGCCCCCCTCCTCACTGTCCAGGAGGAACAGCCTGAGCCAGAAGACTTCACAGAGGATGCTGCAACCCCTGACGGCGCAGCGTCACCAGAATTAAGCGCACCCAGTACCAGTGCAGACATTCACACCTCGATGGGACCTTCGGGGCATAGAGTAGTGTTGTCACCTGGTGTATCGCAGCTCACAAGTGAGCATCAGCAGATGGTGGAGACAGGGACAGCAGTGGAGAGTTCTCATCGGAGGCCGCAGGGCACTCCCAGCTCGGCTCAGCTGCATGTCGACCCTGTGCTTCCAGGTCCATCCAGAAGGAGAGCGGTGATGGTGCAGGAACAGGAACAGGTGCAGGAGTCTCTAGCAGGTTTTGTCTGCAGGGTCACTGCGAGTGTGGAGAGGATGGAGGAGTCCATCGCTAACATGAGCAGAGCCTTTGTGGAGGCATTGGCGCATGAACGCATCACCACAGAAAGGATGGTAACCTCCGTGGAAAGGATGGCTACCTCCGTGGTAAGGATGGCTACCGTAGAGGAGAGGATGGCTACGGTAGAGGAGAGGATGGCTATGGCCATGGGGGAGCTAGGGTCTTGAAAACCTGGTCATTGTTCAGAATAGACTGACATCTCTGGAGGAGCGATGGTCAGCTATTGAGCAGAGAAACCAGAGCTTCATGGAAGTCCTCTGGAGTAGGACTGCTTGTGCAGAAATGGGTCCTCATGGCCTCCCTGAAGAGCAGCAAGGCGCTGTCAAGCCACTTGCTAGCTCTAAAGTGGGGCTGAGCCATGAGAGGGATGTTGGTGGCAGACAACAAGGAAGTGGGGGCGCCTCTCCAAGCGCTCACACGACCATGCCACTGCAGAGCCCTCAGTCAGATCCCCACCAGAGTCCTCGCCCAACTGAGATGGGCATCTCAGCCCCTGCACAGCTGCAGGAGCAGCAGACTGTTGACGAGCCCTCACAGGCTCGCAACCCCAGAGGACGCCCGCCAAAGGTGTCGAGGCAGGAGCAGCATGAAAGTGAGCATGGGGCCTCCACATCTGCTGAAGCCACAGGGGAAGCACCACGTAGGAGCACACGTAAGAGGAAGATAAAGCACAAGTAGTCACAAGGGTAGTCACTTGGGTGTTCTGTTGTGTTTAATTGTGAAATGCCATCCTTGACTGAATGTTATAAAATGAATTGATGGCAAACTGTTGAAGTTGTGGGCTGTGTCATTTCGCAAATGGGGCTTCCACATTGAGGGCTCAGGGTGACTTGGAATTGCCAGTATGGTGGTCAGAGTGATAGGAAGCCGCAGGTCCTTGTCCATTGTCGATGGTGTGGTAAGAAGGTGCGAGCCAAATGTGTATGATTGGGCAGCCTAAGCAAATTTGGCCAAGATGAGTGCATCCCTTGCATCCCGGGCAGCAATGTTCTCGCGTGCTGCTGCCGCTGGTTGATGCGTCTCCACAAGGTTTTCGTTCTCGCTCTCCTCCTCCTCATCCTCCTCCTCCTCATCTGAGGAGGCTATGCGATGAGCCACTTGTACCTCAGGCAGCTGCAAGCCACGATGCTGTGCCATGTTGTGAAGTGCACAGCAGACCACGACGATTCTGGAGACCCTTGCTGTTGAGTACTGCAGGGCTCCACCTGATCTATCAAGGCATCTGAATCGCATCTTCAGCAAGCCGATGGTTTGCTCGATAATGGATCTGGTGGAAATGTGGCTGGAGTTGTAGCGCTCCTCAACTTCGTTGGAGGGCCTCCTGAATGGCGTCATTAGCCACAAATTCAGGGGATAGCCCTTGTCTCCAAGTAGCCATCCGTAAAGTTGGTCTGGCAGACTGAAGAGCAGAGGGACACTAGACTGCCGCAGGATGAAGGAGTCAGGGCAACTGCCAGGGTACTTGGCGCAAACATGCAAAATTTCCTTCTTGTGGTTATACACCAGCTGCACGTTGAGGGAGTGGAAGCCCTTGCGGTTGACAAAAAGACCTGGATTGTGATGGGGTGCCTTAAGGGCCACATGTGTGCAGTCAAGGATCCCTCCTGCACCCTTGGAAAGCCTGCCATATTAGCAAATCCAACCACACGCGCAGTTATACTTGCTTGATCCTTGGAGAAGTTGATGTAATTGTGCGCGTTGGCAAAGAGGGCGTCGGTTACCTGCGTGATGCAAGTGTGTGCAGCCGCCTGGGAGATGCTGCTGATGTCTGCTGTTGATCCCTGGAACGAGCCTGAAGCATAAAAGATGAGTGTGTGGTGACTTTTACGGCCACTAGTAAGGGGTGTCCACCCGCTCCTCTGGGCTCCAGGTCTTGCTTCAGCATTGCGCAGATTTCAGCCACTACCTCTCGCGAAAGCCTCAGCCTCCTTTGGTACTGCTGCTCAGTCATGTTGAGGTAGCCCATCCTCTGTCTGTAAACCCTGTTGGGGCTATCTCCTGCGGCGATGTCCTTCCCTGCGCTGGCGCCTTCTGACCTGTGCAGCTTCAGGTGGGTGAGCAGCAGGTTGGCACTCCTGTTGTTGCTGCTGCTGTTGGTGCTGCTGTTGTTCCGGGTTCTGCTGCTACCGTGGCTGGTCTTCATCCGAATCCGAGGTCCAGGAGGAAAGGAAATAAATGGTTCCCATGCTGCAGATATACACCTCAGTTGAGGAAGCGCTCAGTCAAGGTGGGAAGAGGGTTTTCCCAGGTGGTCACAGTGGAGATGGATCTCAGCTTCAACACTTGCAAAATCAGTAGACCTGCAAAAATTCTCCAAGACCTGAGAAAAGAAAGTTCTGCCACCTGCAAATGATAATTGTGGAAAACTCCGTTTTTATGGTGGAGCTGCAGCTGTAAGTAAGCCAACCACTTGTGAACCCGACAGGATTAGCTGGCATGTTCCAGGGGAGACGTGCAGCACGCGGGAAATGTGGTAAACTCTGAAAAGCTTCTCAAAATGGGATTATAGAGGTACTTAAGTGGTAGTTAAGTGCCTTAAGGGCCTATCCCGCCGCTTGAAGGCGGGACCGAAAGGAAGTCTGCAAGCCCGCATTTGGGAAAGTTGCGCAGAGGCGTGTTGAAGGCGGGATTGGAGCCCGCCGCCATTTTTTGCAACTTTCCCACCTGACCCGCCTTCAAACCCGCCTCCTCGGGCCTGGCAAAATCCAGCCCATAATGAATCAAATGAGGGATAAATATTGGCCAGGACACTGGGGATAACTCCCCTGCTCTTCTTCGAAATAGTACTATGGGATCTTTTACGTCTACCTGATAGAGCAGACGGGGCCTCGGTTTAACGTCTCATCCGAAAAATGGCACCTCCGACAATGCAGCACTCCGTCAGTACTGCACGCAGTGTCAGCCTAGATTTTTGTGCTCAAGTCTCTGAAGTGGGACTCAGAGGCGAGAGTGCTACCAACTGAGCCACTGGCTGACACACAGTTAGTGAACCAGTTGTTCGACACCATCCAGGACAAAGCAGTCCATTTGATTGGCACCCAATCCACCACCTTAAACATACACTCCCTCCACCACCGGCATACCGTGGCTGCAGTGTGTACCATCTACAAGATGCACTGCAGCAACTCGCCAAGGTTTCTTCGGCAGCACCTCCCAAACCCACGACCTCTTCCACCTAGAAGGACAGGTTCCCCTCCAAGTCACACACCATCCTGACTTAGAAGTATATTGCCGTTCCTTCATCATCGCTGGATCAAAATCCTGGAACTCCCTACCTAACAGCACTGTGGGAGTACCTTCACCACACGGACTGCAGCGGTTCAAGAAGGCGGCTCACCACCACCTTCTCGAGGGCAACTAGGGATGGGCAATAAATGCCAGCGATGCCCACATCCCATAAGCGAATTTTTAAAAAAGTTGGGTTTTTAGGACAATCCGACAGCTTCATGGTCACTTTTATTGCTAGCAGCATTTTATTACCAGATTGGTTTTTTTTAAAAATTCAAATTCTGAAATTGGTATGATGGGATTTGAACTCATGTTTCCAAGATTATTAGTCCAGGCCACTTCATTAATAGTCCAATAACATAACCACTACGCTACTGTACCCAGTGCCTCTCCGATATTTTCACCCGTGGATAATTAAATCTACAGCAGATGCTGCCATGAGAGGAAGGCCAACTCAGTCCTTTCACCTTTTTGAATAGCCAACCACCTCCTGCAATCCTGCTCCTCAGGACTCACCTAAGAAAAGCATTAGAATATGTGAAAGAAAGTCATGTGCATGCGCTCTGGAATTTTATTATTACACTCCCAGGTCCTACTAATGCACTAGCAGATACAGGGCAGTGGGAGTCAACTTCTGTAAAAAAAAAATAAAGCATGCAATCAGACTGCTTATGGGAGTGACTGACACCACCGAACCCAAGTAGATACCAGTGGCAGACCTGAATTTATAACACCGCCCTGAACCAGTTTTTAAAATGCATTGTAGTATTTAAATGAAACTATAGGTAATTTCGGCAAGACCACGTTAGGCTGGTCTAAAAGGCCAAATGGAAGATCGCTGTCAGTAGTACAGATCCAGCTGTAATGGATCTGAAACAGGTTTTCCAATTCGCCAGTGCCTCGTCTTCTCACGTGTCACTGGCCATAGTGACCAAGAAATCTATCTTCATATAATATTCTGGGGAAAGAGTTATTATGATGTGGAATGCATGGCCTGAAAGCGTGGTGGCAGCAGATTCAAAAGGGAATTGGATATATATTTGAAACAGAAAAGTTTGCAGGGCTATGGGGAAAGAGCAAGGGAGTGGGATGAATTGGATAGCCCTTTCAAAGAGCCGGCACAGCCACGATGGGCCAAATGGCCTCCTTCTGTGCTGTATGATTCCATCATTCTAAGAGGGAATCTACACGTGCTCACATATTTTACTGATTTGCTTGCTGACTGGAAAAAGAAATGTGAGATTACACCAAACCTATGACAAAAGTAGGAAGAGGGATGAGGTCCTGCAGGCAGAGTTTAGGAAAGAGGTTAAAAAGCAGGACCTCAAAGGTAGTAATCTCCGGATTACTACCAGTGCCACATGCTAGTGATTACAGAAATAGGAAGATAGTGCAGATGAATGCGTGGCTGGAGAGATGTGTAGGAGGGAGGGCTTTAGATTCCTGAGGAATTGGAACCATTTCTGGGGGAGGTGAGACCTCTACAAGCTGGACGGGTTGCACCTCAAGGATAGTCAGCACGGATTTGTTAAGGGAAGGACGTGTCTGACAAACTTGATTGAATTTTTTGAGGAGGTAACAAGGAGGCTAGATGAGAGTAGTGCGTTTGATGTAGTGTATATGGACTTTAGCAGACTGGTCACAAAGTTAAAAGTCCATGGGATCCAGGGCAAAGTGTCAAGTTGGATTCAAAACTGGCTCGGAGGCAGGAAGCAGAGGGTAATGGTTGATGGGTGTTTTTGTGACTGCAAGGCTGTTTCCAGTGGGGTTCCGCAGGGCTCGGTACTAGGTCCCTTGCTTTTTGTGGTATATATCAATGATCTAGACTTGAATATAGGGGGTATGATTAAGAAGTTTGCAGATGATACTAAAATCGGCTGTGTGGTCGATACTGAAGAAGGAAGCTGTAGACTGCAGGAAGATATCAATAAATTGGTCAGGTGGGCAGAACAGTGGCAAATGGAATTCAATCCGGAGAAGTGTGAGGTAATGCATTTGGGGAGGGCTAACAAGGAAAGGGAATACACATTAAATGGTAGGACACTGAGTAGTGTAGAGGAACAAAGAGATCTTGGAGTGCATGTCCACAGATCCCTGAAGGTAGCAGGCCAGGTAGATAAGGTGGTTAAGAAGGCATATGGAATGCTTGCCTTTATTAGCCATGGCATAGAATACAAGAGCAGGGGGTTATGCTTCAACTGTATAAAACACTAGTTAGGCCTCAGCTAGAGTACTGTGTGTAGTTCTGGTCACCACAATACAGGAAAGATGTGATTGCACTAGAGAGGATACAGAGGAGATTTACAAGGAAGTTGCTGGGAGTAGAGAATCTTAGTTATGAGGAAAGACTAGATAGGCTGGGTCTGTTTTCCTTGGAACAGAGGTGGCTGAGGGGAGACCTTATTGAGGTGTATAAGATTATGAGGGGCATAGATAAAGTGGATAGAAAGGACCTGTTTCCCCTAGCAGAGAGGTCAAAAACCAGGGGGCACAGATTTAAAGTAATTGGTGGAAGGTTTAGAGGGGATTTGAGGGGAAATTTCTTCACCCAGAGGGTTGTGGGGGTCTGGAACTCGCTGCCTGAAAGGGTGGTAGAGGCAGGAACCCTAACCACATTTAAAAAGTATTTGGATGTGCACTTGGGATGCTCTAACCTGCAGGGCTACGGACCAAGAGCTGGGAAGTGGGATTAGGCTGGATAGCTCTTTGTTGGCCGGCGCAGACACGATGGGCTGAAATGGCCTCCTTCCGTGCTGTAACTTTCTATGATTCTATGAAAAGTGTCAGTTTGTAATTTAAAAAAATAATTTGCAGATAGTTTTGCTCAATAGAACTTTAAAGATTTGGGTGCTAATTTTATGAGTTTTCACTTCTGGTACAAAGCCTCATCCAACATAAAAGTAAAATGAATGGACAGAAAATTGTTGGGGGCAGGCACCCAAATTCTTGATATGTGCTCCCAGTTGGCAAGGCTCTGTGCTGGGAGCACAAATTTGGTCTCAAAGGCATTTTCACAGCAGAGCTGCTCTCTAGAGGCCAACTGACTGCTGATAAGTGGATTAAATGCCAGATAAATGCCTTATTCCCATTGAGCTTCTGACTTTGAAGAGCTCAGTTTACTTTCCCTGTTCAGGAACTAGAAAAGCATTTTACCTATGCAGCAGAATAAGGAATTAATATTTTTTAAATTGTATGGAAGTACAGAAATAACCCTTCAGATTTGTCATTCATTAAAAAAATAAGAAAATATTAAGAGTTCCAGTCTTATCTGTTTTAAAGAATGTTGCCCAAATTATGATGAACTGTATAGATTAACCACAGACAACAATACATTCTTTGAGAATAAGCCTTGTTAAATTTGATGGTATACTGTCCTATTTAATGGGCTGCTATGTACTGCGGGTATCATTTTTTGCTTGTTTTCACTTTCCCCAGACAGTTATTGAGATTGCATGAGCTGAAGTAGAAGTAAATGACATTTTGATCTTTTCAAAGCAATGGCATCTTTGTTCCAGCACTGGCATTAGCAGGACTGCTTTGAAATAGTATACAACAAAGGCACAGTCATTGTGAATGGCTTCTGTTTGTACCAGTCTCTCTTTTTGTCATTAAGCGTTTTTGAAGTTTTATTTTCTTCCCAGAGTTTAACCTTGGATTATCGCCAGTCAGTCAGACAAATTGACATCTGAAATTTTTATGGTTTTATGTTTTTTTCCTTTTCAGGATAAGTAACAGCAGCAAGTTATAAATGAAATATCGAGCTATTTAAAAGCTCAGTGAAAAGAAAAGGGCTCTTACACAGTGATTGGACTGTAATAGAGACACACATTAATCTGTTCTTACACAGACTTTAACTCTTTTATTCCTAAGAATTTCAGGAATTTTTTTTTAAAACAATAAAAATCATTTGGTCCATTTGATCCTAATTCTTAAGGAATGGGTTAAACATTCCTGGGAAATATCTCTTGAGGCCCAGCTCTCTTTTAGTCATTGTAATCCATGTATGAAAAGTGCTGAAATAGCCTGTGATAACAGAAAATGTATGTGTTCCCTGATCAGGATCAGATTCTTCCTGTATATGATTCCCTATGCACTCCTCCCATATTTTATTTGTAATTTTCTGATATAACTCCATGTACATACACCAAGGGATTTAATTTTTTCTGGTATTATACTGATTGCAGCATTTGTGTAAAATTCTTTGTGCACTACTTTAATGCAGCCATTAACTTTATTTTATATGAACGCATTGACTAACACAAGAGGAAATTAAACTCTAAAGTATGGAAACAATTATATAACTGTAAAATATTTTGATGCAACTTTATAATATATTGAGATATTTCTCAGGAGATACAAGAAAAATATGTAGCACTCAGAAAATGTAAGTAATACATGAAACATATTATCCTTTATGCAGCTGTTAGCAGGAAACTGTGAACCGTTAGCACTTTTGGGGGTTATTTTGGCCAAAGGGTGAAAACAGGCACTAAATGGGTGCTCTGCTAATAAGACACGTGTGATTAAAAGTCCGGATTTAGCACACAATTTTGGTCCTAATTGCTGATTACTATAATTTGAACTTGCCTGGAGGTGCTAACCAGACACCTGGGCCGAGAAATTTGGGAGAGCCTATTTTTGGGCACCTTACCCGCACAGTTGTTAACAGATTGTGCTCAAATGAGGAGGTCTGAGGAGTCCCGGATTTTGGGCCTCGGACCTCATCATAATATAGATGACGCTGCAGTAGGAGCCCGTACAGATCAGTGTTCCAATTTCCAGGTAAGTGATTGGGTTGGATCGTGGTGGTCTGGAGCAGGAATGAGTGGGACTTGGAGTCCGTAATCGGGATTCGGTGGGGGATCGGGTAGGAAGATCGCAGGCCTCGGGAGTATTGTTGGGGGATTGGGTAGGAAGATCGCAGGCCTCGGGAGTATTGTTGGGGGATTGGGTAGGAAGATCGCAGGCCTCGGGAGTATTGTTGGGGGATTGGGTAGGAAGATCGCAGGCCTCGGGAGTATTGTTGGGGGGTCGGGTAGGAAGATCGCAGGCCTCGGGAGTATTGTTGGGGGATTGGGTAGGAAGATCGCAGGCCTCGGGAGTCCTGTTGGGGGGACGGGTAGGAAGATCGCAGGCCTCGGGAGTATTGTTGGGGGGTCGGGTAGGAAGATCGCAGGCCTCGGGAGTCCTGTTGGGGGGACGGGTAGGAAGATCGCAGGCCTCGGGAGTCCTGTTGGGGGGTCGGGTAGGAAGATCGCAGGCCTCGGGAGTATTGTTGGGGGATTGGGTAGGAAGATCGCAGGCCTCGGGAGTATTGTTGGGGGATTGGGTAGGAAGATCGCAGGCCTCGGGAGTATTGTTGGGGGATTGGGTAGGAAGATCGCAGGCCTCGGGAGTATTGTTGGGGGGTCGGGTAGGAAGATCGCAGGCCTCGGGAGTATTGTTGGGGGATTGGGTAGGAAGATCGCAGGCCTCGGGAGTCCTGTTGGGGGGACGGGTAGGAAGATCGCAGGCCTCGGGAGTATTGTTGGGGGGTCGGGTAGGAAGATCGCAGGCCTCGGGAGTCCTGTTGGGGGGACGGGTAGGAAGATCGCAGGCCTCGGGAGTCCTGTTGGGGGGTCGGGTAGGAAGATCGCAGGCCTCGGGAGTATTGTTGGGGGGTCGGGTAGGAAGATCGCAGGCCTCGGGAGTATTGTTGGGGGGTCGGGTAGGAAGATCGCAGGCCTCGGGAGTATTGTTGGGGGATTGGGTAGGAAGATCGCAGGCCTCGGGAGTCCTGTTGGGGGGTCGGGTAGGAAGATCGCAGGCCTCGGGAGTCCTGTTGGGGGGACGGGTAGGAAGATCGCAGGCCTCGGGAGTCCTGTTGGGGGGTCGGGTAGGAAGATCGCAGGCCTCTGGAGTCCTGTTGGGGGGTCGGGTAGGGAAGATCGCAGGCCTCGGGAGTCCTGTTGGGGGGACGGGTAGGAAGATCGCAGGCCTCGGGAGTCCTGTTGGGGGGTCGGGTAGGAAGATCGCAGGCCTCTGGAGTCCTGTTGGGGGGTCGGGTAGGGAAGATCGCAGGCCTCGGGAGTCCTGTTGGGGGGACGGGTAGGAAGATCGCAGGCCTCGGGAGTCCTGTTGGGGGGTCGGGTAGGAAGATCGTAGGCTCGGGAGTCCTGTTGGGGGGTCGGGTAGGAAGATCGTAGGCTCGGGAGTATTGTTGGGGGGTCGGGTAGGAAGATCGCAGGCCTCTGGAGTATTGTTGGGGGGTCGGGTAGGAAGATCGCAGGCCTCGGGAGTATTGTTGGGGGGTCGGGTAGGAAGATCGCAGGCCTCTGGAGTATTGTTGGGGGGTCGGGTAGGAAGATCGCAGGCCTCTGGAGTCCTGTTGGGGGGACGGGTAGGAAGATCGCAGGCCTCGGGAGTATTGTTGGGGGGTCGGGTAGGAAGATCGCAGGCCTCGGGAGTATTGTTGGGGGGTCGGGTAGGAAGATCGCAGGCCTCGGGAGTATTGTTGGGGGGTCGGGTAGGAAGATCGCAGGCCTCGGGAGTCCTGTTGGGGGGTCGGGTAGGAAGATCGCAGGCCTCTGGAGTCCTGTTGGGGGGTCGGGTAGGAAGATCGCAGGCCTCGGGAGTCCTGTTGGGGGGACGGGTAGGAAGATCGCAGGCCTCGGGAGTCCTGTTGGGGGGACGGGTAGGAAGATCGCAGGCCTCGGGAGTCCTGTTGGAGGGTCGGGTAGGAAGATCGCAGGCCTCGGGAGTATTGTTGGGGGGTCGGGTAGGAAGATCGCAGGCCTCTGGAGTCCTGTTGGGGGGTCGGGTAGGGAAGATCGCAGGCCTCGGGAGTCCTGTTGGGGGGTCGGGTAGGAAGATCGCAGGCCTCTGGAGTCCTGTTGGGGGGTCGGGTAGGGAAGATCGCAGGCCTCGGGAGTCCTGTTGGGGGGTCGGGTAGGAAGATCGTAGGCTCGGGAGTATTGTTGGGGGGTCGGGTAGGAAGATCGCAGGCCTCTGGAGTATTGTTGGGGGGTCGGGTAGGAAGATCGCAGGCCTCTGGAGTCCTGTTGGGGGGACGGGTAGGAAGATCGCAGGCCTCGGGAGTATTGTTGGGGGGTCGGGTAGGAAGATCGCAGGCCTCGGGAGTATTGTTGGGGGGTCGGGTAGGAAGATCGCAGGCCTCGGGAGTATTGTTGGGGGGTCGGGTAGGAAGATCGCAGGCCTCGGGAGTCCTGTTGGGGGGACGGGTAGGAAGATCGCAGGCCTCGGGAGTCCTGTTGGGGGGACGGGTAGGAAGATCGCAGGCCTCGGGAGTCCTGTTGGAGGGTCGGGTAGGAAGATCGCAGGCCTCGGGAGTATTGTTGGGGGGTCGGGTAGGAAGATCGCAGGCCTCTGGAGTCCTGTTGGGGGGTCGGGTAGGGAAGATCGCAGGCCTCGGGAGTCCTGTTGGGGGGTCGGGTAGGAAGATCGCAGGCCTCTGGAGTCCTGTTGGGGGGTCGGGTAGGGAAGATCGCAGGCCTCGGGAGTCCTGTTGGGGGGTCGGGTAGGAAGATCGTAGGCTCGGGAGTATTGTTGGGGGGTCGGGTAGGAAGATCGCAGGCCTCTGGAGTATTGTTGGGGGGTCGGGTAGGAAGATCGCAGGCCTCGGGAGTCCTGTTGGGGGGTCGAGTAGGAAGATCGCAGGCCTCGGGAGTCCTGTTGGGGGGTCGGGTAGGAAGATCGCAGGCCTCGGGAGTATTGTTGGGGGGTCGGGTAGGAAGATCGCAGGCCTCTGGAGTCCTGTTGGGGGGTCGGGTAGGGAAGATCGCAGGCCTCGGGAGTCCTGTTGGGGGGTCGGGTAGGAAGATCGCAGGCCTCGGGAGTATTGTTGGGGGGTCGGGTAGGAAGATCGCAGGCCTCGGGAGTATTGTTGGGGGGTCGGGTAGGAAGATCGCAGGCCTCGGGAGTATTGTTGGGGGGTCGGGTAGGAAGATCGCAGGCCTCGGGAGTCCTGTTGGGGGGTCGGGTAGGAAGATCGCAGGCCTCTGGAGTCCTGTTGGGGGGTCGGGTAGGAAGATCGCAGGCCTCGGGAGTCCTGTTGGGGGGACGGGTAGGAAGATCGCAGGCCTCGGGAGTCCTGTTGGGGGGACGGGTAGGAAGATCGCAGGCCTCGGGAGTCCTGTTGGAGGGTCGGGTAGGAAGATCGCAGGCCTCGGGAGTATTGTTGGGGGGTCGGGTAGGAAGATCGCAGGCCTCTGGAGTCCTGTTGGGGGGTCGGGTAGGGAAGATCGCAGGCCTCGGGAGTCCTGTTGGGGGGTCGGGTAGGAAGATCGCAGGCCTCTGGAGTCCTGTTGGGGGGTCGGGTAGGGAAGATCGCAGGCCTCGGGAGTCCTGTTGGGGGGTCGGGTAGGAAGATCGTAGGCTCGGGAGTATTGTTGGGGGGTCGGGTAGGAAGATCGCAGGCCTCTGGAGTATTGTTGGGGGGTCGGGTAGGAAGATCGCAGGCCTCGGGAGTCCTGTTGGGGGGTCGAGTAGGAAGATCGCAGGCCTCGGGAGTCCTGTGGGGGGTCGGGTAGGAAGATCGCAGGCCTCGGGAGTCCTGTTGGGGGGTCGGGTAGGAAGATCGCAGGCCTCGGGAGTATTGTTGGGGGGTCGGGTAGGAAGATCGCAGGCCTCTGGAGTCCTGTTGGGGGGTCGGGTAGGGAAGATCGCAGGCCTCGGGAGTCCTGTTGGGGGGTCGGGTAGGAAGATCGCAGGCCTCGGGAGTATTGTTGGGGGGTCGGGTAGGAAGATCGCAGGCCTCGGGAGTATTGTTGGGGGGTCGGGTAGGAAGATCGCAGGCCTCGGGAGTATTGTTGGGGGGTCGGGTAGGAAGATCGCAGGCCTCGGGAGTCCTGTTGGGGGGTCGGGTAGGAAGATCGCAGGCCTCTGGAGTCCTGTTGGGGGGTCGGGTAGGAAGATCGCAGGCCTCGGGAGTCCTGTTGGGGGGACGGGTAGGAAGATCGCAGGCCTCGGGAGTCCTGTTGGGGGGACGGGTAGGAAGATCGCAGGCCTCGGGAGTCCTGTTGGAGGGTCGGGTAGGAAGATCGCAGGCCTCGGGAGTATTGTTGGGGGGTCGGGTAGGAAGATCGCAGGCCTCTGGAGTCCTGTTGGGGGGTCGGGTAGGGAAGATCGCAGGCCTCGGGAGTCCTGTTGGGGGGTCGGGTAGGAAGATCGCAGGCCTCTGGAGTCCTGTTGGGGGGTCGGGTAGGGAAGATCGCAGGCCTCGGGAGTCCTGTTGGGGGGTCGGGTAGGAAGATCGTAGGCTCGGGAGTATTGTTGGGGGGTCGGGTAGGAAGATCGCAGGCCTCTGGAGTATTGTTGGGGGGTCGGGTAGGAAGATCGCAGGCCTCGGGAGTCCTGTTGGGGGGTCGAGTAGGAAGATCGCAGGCCTCGGGAGTCCTGTGGGGGGTCGGGTAGGAAGATCGCAGGCCTCGGGAGTCCTGTTGGGGGGTCGAGAACAATGTTCTGCACAGCTGTCTCGAAGTCCCGCGCAGGCCGATCACTGGCTTTTCAATGGGACATTTCGCGTATGTGCGGAACTTTGAATGGACCGCGCAATCCGTTAAAGGGACCGCACGCCCAAACATTGCTCAGGAGTGCTGTCAGGGATCGAGTTGAAAGATCGTAGACCTCGGGAGTACTGTTGGAGGGTTGGGAGTGCTGTCGGGCGGTGGCGGAAGCAAGCCTTCGGCCCCTTATTTGCATGTGCAAATGGCTTAACGTCTGCTTCAGACATGGGTAAAGGACACTTCTTTTTCGTCCTTTACCAAGATGGCATCCAGCGCAATTTGCAGCAGACATGTCCGTGCGTGCATCAGACGCCATTTTAGTTCCCAAACGGCACCCGTAGTGCTACCGATCCCAATTTTGCGCCCCTGCAGGTTTAGCACTCAAGTGCTGATTAGTTGCAATTTTCGTGAAGCAGTATACGTGGGCTCCACGTGCCCATTTCCACTGAAGGTGTGGAGTGCTCTGGCTGGCACACAGCGGCACATTGCAGGATAGCTCAGGGACCGAAGGAGAGGGCGCACATGTTCTCAGAGGCAGCCCTGGAAGTCCTGATGGAGGAGGTCCAGAGGAGGAGGGATGTTCTGTACCTGCAGGGGGAATGACGCCATCTTGCCCTCCACCCTCTCCTGTCTCTCTCTCCTGCAGCAGCTGGTGTTGCTCTGCCTGGCCTCATGTCCTCCTCCCATTCCTCGCCCAGACTAAGGGGGACCCCTAGCAAGATGCCAATGACCAAACACTCCCTTTCTCCTGGTGACTCCTATAAGGTGGAGTAGCACAGCACTTACTCTTTTTAGGTGAAGTCCTCAGAGAATTTCCGGAATAAATGCTGCTCAAGTGTTGTTGAAATCTTAACAAAGTGCCCCAGAAAGCCTCCCGATGTGCTTCAAAGGACCTCTTCACAGCTCCAGCAGCAAGTGACCATGAAATGGTGAGTATCCCTTTAAGTAGCATTTAAAATCAACATCAACGCCATGTTTACTCCAAAACAGCTGGTCGCTGAAGCTAGCTACCAAAATGCCGTGCTGCCTCTTTAATGAGTGTTAGTAGGCAGTCTCCGGGCGGCCATTTCTAGCGCTGGCTTCAACTCCTTTACCAAGATGGCGTCTTGCACTAAACATGGGCTAAACCGGCTTTTCAGCTTGGGACCCCATCTTGGCCGCCTCTTTAGTACCTAAAGTATTCGGCGAAAATCACCCCCTTGAAGTTTAAGCAATGTATTAAAATATGTGGCATTAAAGGGATTCACACATAAGACTATTGTAACACAAATACTCGCATGAGCTCCTTTATCATGTCTGCAATTTCTTCAGCTCTTGTTCTGTGGCAGTCTTATAAATGCTTCAGTTACATTTGGCTATTCGGTGAGTTAGTAGACAATTCGACTATCTTAGTTTCCACATAAACATTATGCACTGCTGGGCAAAAAGAAATTCTCCAAAAAAAATTAAAATTAGTATTTCTATCATGAAACTGCTAAGAAAAATTAATAGTAAAAACCAGTACTAAAAGCAAACCATAAATCTAGAAAATAGAAAAAGAGCTCACCTGATCTCTCCAGTGAGAGGCCAGAGCCGTTTCAAAGGCCCGGTCTCATTAACATGCTGCCGGCGAGCTGCCCTCCTCGAACAGGCACCCACTGCGACTTACCAGGTTTTGGGCAATGTAGTATCGAGCCAGATGGCAGAAAGGTAGAAGGGGGCGCCTGGGCGGCAGCTGCCACATTATTCTTGTGGAGTTTGCTGCTCCTGGCCCTACAAAGTAATTTTAGACTTATCATCTTCCCCTTGACCGCCAAGTTTTACTGAGCAACGGATCCACGTCACACACATTCCGCCCATTAGCCCTCTAAATTACAATGGGGTCTTATGTAAATCATAGAACCCTGATTTGCATAGATTAAGGAGGCTCCTGATTGATTGAGAGATGGACACTGAACACGAAGCGAAGGAATTTTTGGGGAGACCTAGGCTGTCCAGCAGAAGGCCCGAGTTAAAACGCCGGCAGAGGGGGAATGGGAATATAGGGAGTTAAAATTGCTCCTGTCTTAAAATAAGTTTTGAGCAGAAGTTTGTCGAGAAGTGCTGCATTTTCTGATCAGGTTCCTCAACTACAGAAAAGCTAGGCTAATATAATTCACTTTTAGAAGAAATCATCAGTAAAATACAGGTGAGGAGTTGGTTCGGTCTTATCCGGGAAACATAATTTTTTGTCAGACAGCATTTTTTCTGGATTTCTAACTTTAAATAATTAAGAGAGGAACCTGAGAGCCACTGTTAATGCTGCCACCACCTAAAAGACCTTAACTACAGCATAAAGACAATTGCAAACTCAAATAATTTGCACATTGCCATTTTCCTCCTTCTCCTCCCCCCGAGTGCTGTAAAAATGTACTTTGAAGCAATTAATTAAAAGAAATGTCCTGCTGATAATGATTAGTTTAAATTACCAGAAAGGAAATAGACTATCTTTTATTTCAGATAGCACATATATCTTAATGGCAAATGGTTTTGATCAAACTTCTATCATAAATTAATGCTGTAAATCATAAAACAGTATAAAATTGTCAAGGGATACAACAGTTATTTAATGCTATGACATTCTTTTTGTTACATTATGTTCTTTGTTGACTGCTGGACTATAAGTGGCTAAGGGCTAACTGTAACTGGCTACATCCTGGATCGCACTTTGGATGCGAAACAACAGTGTTTAATAGAAGAAAATGCTGAAACTATTGGAATTTTTTTGTATTTTCTGTTATGAAATGTAGAGGTAAGGCTACTCCCCAAAACAAGGGACTCGGATTTTTTTTGCAGCTGAAAAAGATACATTACATTTTCTATAATATAAAAACTAAAAATGCTTGAAATACTCAGCAGGCCAGGCAGCACCTGTGGAGATAGAAACAGAGTTAACGTTTCAGGTCGATGACCTTACATTTTGTGTAGTGTTCGTCACTTAAAAGAAGATCTTAGAGCGCTTTACGAGGGGGAGAGATGGACACTGAACACGAAGCGAAGGAATTTTTGGGGAGACCAAAGTACGATTGTTACATTACTTCATCGGCATCACTGGACAGGACTGGTGTGGTGCTCAACAATTTACAGGTCAGGTAAAGGCATTTATTGCGCCACATTAATCAGATTTTCTGGTCTCCCTAGCAATGGTGTCCAGCAGAGCTCCTGTTCACTACCAAAGGAGTGATAGAATGTGGCGCTGGTGCTATTTAGAACAAAATAAATAGTGTTCTCTTTTCTGGGCCTTCACCTGCAAGTGTTCTTTCACTCACACCTCACAAGCATTCAGCCCAAAACAATCCTCCCATTTAATAAAGCTGCATGTACACTCACTCCCAACACCCTCCCCTTCCCACGGCACCTTCCCGTGCAAGCGCAGGAAGCCCAAACTCTCCTCCCAGGTGAAACAGCGATTTACTTGTACTTCTTTCAATTTAGTATACTGTATTCGCTGTTCATGATGCGGTCTCCTCTACACTGGGGAGACCAAACACAGATTGAGTGGTCGCTTTGCTGAACTCCTTTATTCAGTTCACAAGCATGACCCTGAGCTTCCAGTCGCTTGTTATTTTAATTCTCCGTCCCACTCCCACTCTGACCTCCCTGTCCTTGGCCTCCTACACTGTTCCAATGTCTACAAAAAGCAGGACAAATCCGACCCGGCCAATTACCGTCCCATCGGTCTACTCAATCATCAGCAAAGTGATGGAAGGTGTCGTCGACAGTGCTATCAAGCGGCACTTACTCAGCAATAACCTGCTAACTGACGCCCAGTTTGGGTTCCACCAGGGCCACTCAGCTCCTGACCTCATTACAGCCTTGGTCCAAACATGGACAAAAGAGCTGAACTCAAGAGGTGAGGTGAGAGTGACTGCCCTTGACATCAAGGCAGCATTTGATTGAGTGTGGCATCAAGGAGCCCTAGCAAAACTGAAGTCAATGGGAATCAAGGGGGAAACTCTCCATTGGTTGGAATCATACCTAGCACAAAGGAAGTTGGCTGTGGTTGTTGGAGGTCATTCATCTCAATCACATGACATCACTGCAGGAGTTCCTCAGGGCAGTGTCCTATGCCCAACCATCTTCAGCTGTTTCATCAATGACCTTCCCTCCATCATAAGGTCAGAAGTGGGGATGTTCGCTGATGATTGCACACTGTTCAGCACCATTCGAAACTCGTCAGATACTGACGCAGTCCGTGTCCATATGCAGCAAGACCTGGACAACATTCAGACTTGGGCTGACGAGTGGCAAGTAACATTCGCACCACACAAGTGCCAGGCAATGACTATCTCCAACAAGCGAGACTCTAACCATCTCCCCTTGACATTCAATGGCATTACCATTGCTGAATCCCCCACTATCAATATCCTGGGGGTTACCATTGATCAGAAACTGAACTGGACCAGCCATATAAATACTGTGGCTACAAGAGCAGGCCAGAGGCTGGGAATTCTGCGGCGAGTGTCTCACCTCCTGACTCCCCAAAGCCTTTCCACCATCTACAAGGCACAAGTCAGGAGTGTGATGGAATACTCTCCACTTGCCTGGATGAGTACAGCTCCAACAACACTCAAGAAGCTCGACACCATTCAGGATAAAGCAGCCCGCTTGATTGGCACTCCATCCACCACCTTCAACATTCATTCCCTCCACCACCGGCGCACTATGGCTGCAGTGTGTACCATCTACAAGATGCACTGCAGCAACTCGCCAAAGCTCCTTCAACAGCATCTTCCAAACCCGCGACCTCTACCACTTAGAAGGACAAGGGCAGCAGACGCATGGGAACATCATCACCTACAAGTTCCCCTCCAAGCCACACACCATCCTGACTTGGACCTGTATCGCCGTTCCTTCACTGTCGCTGGGCCCAAATCCTGGAACTCCCTTCCTAACAGCATTGTGGGTGTACCTACACCATATGGACTGCAGCGGTTCAAGAAGGCGGCTCACCACCATCTTCTCAAGGGCAATTAGGGATGGGCACTTAATGCAGGCCTAGCCAGCCAGTGACGCCCACATCCCATCAATGAATTTAAAAAAAATGAAGCTCAATGAAGCTCGAGGAACAGCACCTCATCTTTCTATTAGGCATTTTACAATCTTTTGGACTCAACATTGAGTTCAACAGTTTCAGATCGTAACCACTGCTCCCATTTTTTCGGAAAGCAGGTGCTTGTAATGATTCAGATGTTGCCATTTACAGCTCCTCTAGACCCATCTTTTGTTTCTTTACTTGTCCCATTACCATCTCTTTTGACATTTAATCACCCTGCCTTCCACCCTATCACAGACCTTCCCTTTTGTTCTTTCCTTCCCGCCACCCTTTCCCAGCCTCTGTACTTAACCTGTTACATCTCTATCCTTTGCCAGTTCTGATGAAAGGTCAACAACCTGAAACGTTAACTCTGTTTTCCTCTCCACAGATGCAGCCTGACCTGCTGAGTATTTCCAGCATTTTCTGTTTTTATTTTAAAATTCCTGCATCTGCAGTATTTTGCTTTTGTTTTATTGAATCCCTTCTCTGTATCACTCCTTCTACTCAAATCTGTAGATGAATTTTCAGATTGTGTGGGCAAAGCATAATCAGAAGATTTACCCGTAAATCGTGAAGGCTGCTGTTGTAATCTGTCTTCCTCTTCTCTTTTTCTAGATATGCCAGATGAAGACAAGCAAGGCCCCAGTACAAGCCAGCACTTCACAGCACACACCATCAATGGCTCTCTGCCTCCCAAGCACCAGCTCAACTACATCCACATTGGGAGATTTAGAGAGTGAGCCAGAAGGGAGTACATTGGCTGAGACAAGGACATGTGTGAATAAGAGCATGTGGGGAAAGTACAGGAGGAGGAACTTGGCTTCTGGAGGGCCGGTTTGTGTCCCAGTTCAACTGATAAGCCTAAGGATCCCAACCTCATGGAACCTGCTTTTAACAGAAAAATGGCTTTGGAGCATTGGTGCAGGCACTGCTGGGCTGTGCCCAACACTGTGCTGTACATGGAGGAGTCTACTAGTTACATCTACTCTGCTTTGGATATTTCACAACACTTTAGTCCACCATGGAGTGCATGACAACTCCAGGAACATCTGCAGTGGAGTTCCCCCCTGGCCGAGATCATAAGGGCAGTTGGTGTTTCTCCCATAGATGTTTAGACTTTTGGCGTCTACGGCTGCTAGATTGGAGCACGCTATCTCTTCTAGTCTCAGTGGAATTGGTTACAGAGAACTCCAAAAGGGGACTTTAATGTTATCATTGGTACCATTAGGTTTGCTGTCAAGCAGATCAATGGCCATAATGAGGCCTGACCAGCAGTATATGGCTGGAATAGGCACTGATGATGATGCAGTCTCTCAAGACACCAATATATCAGGATGCTCCCTCTTGCTTGTATTGTGGCAGAAAGCACGCAGGTCCAGGCTGCCCCTGCAGCAACAGAAATGGTGAACGTGTAGCAAGTCCATTTCAGGACTCAACTGCCAGGAGTCAAGGTACATCTTAATCACAAGAGACATTTATTTACACACAACCGCAAGCCATCTTGCATACTCCTGCCACTGAAGTAGTACTGAGAAGATGCACAAGGTAATGGTTAATAGCACCAGTACTGGGGAGAGTGGGATCTGTATCGTTGGGACAGTCTTCACCTGAACCGTGCTGGGACCAGTGTTCTGGCGAGTCGTATAACCAGGGCAGTAGAGAGGGCTTTAAACTAAATATTGGGGGCATGGGATCAAATTTGGGAAGATGTGGTAATTCAAAGATTAGAGACAAGGCAATACAGAAAGGTATTAATATGGGAAATGATAAAAAGACCGTGACAGGAAGAGATAGAGAGTACAAATCTAAGAGCACGGTGGCATAGTGGTTAGCACTGTTGCCTCACAGCGCCAGGGACCCAGGTTCGAATCCGGCCTCGGGTGACTGTCTGTGTGGAGTTTGCACATTCTCCCCGTGTTTGCGTGGGTTTCCTCCGGGTGCTCCGGTTTCCTCCCACAGTCCAAAGATGTGCGGGTTAGGTTGATTGGCTATGATAAATTGACCCTTAGTGTTAGGGGGATTAAATACGTGGGGTTACGGGGATAGGGTGGGATATGTGTTGGTGTAGGGGTTACGGGGATCAGGTGGGATATGTGTCAGTGTAGGCTCGATGGGCCGAAATGGCCTCTATCTGCACTGTGGGGTTTCTGTGTGTGTTTCTGTGTAAATCAACATAAGGCTAGAGTGTACAAAAATAATAAAAGGACAAAATTAAAGGCTCTGCATCTGAATGCACGTAGCATTCGAAACAAAACAGATGGGCCTAGAAATTCAGTATAGCCACTTTTGGGGCGGTAAAGTCGGGCGGTCGCTAAAGTTAGCGCCCGCCAGAAAGTGCAGGTCACTTTGCCGAAATTCAGTAGATTTGGCCAAGAGTTTGGGCGAGCGCTGAAACTGGCGTTGCACTCCTATCTTTAGGCGCTAAGCCGGCGGTGCGGACTGATAACGCCGAGGCCGGGCGCAGCGCAGGTGCAGTCATGTTTTGATTGACAGCAGACACCCTGACACCGGCCAGCTCTTAAAGGGGGAAGGGTCGACTTGGTCTGCAGCCACGCCCTGGATAGTGGAGCCCTGCAGCTAGGCCTGAACACTGCTGGTGGACCCAAATAGCGCCTGAAGCCATGGAGAAGGCCCGTGAACGAGCGCAGCGCTTCTCCCAGCATGCTTTGAGGGTGCTGGTTAGGGGGTTGGAAAGGTACAAAGATATCTTGTGCCTGGACAGTGGCAAGAAGGCTCCCAGGAGGCAGTACAGGAGAGCCTGGAGGAAAATCGCCCACAGGGTGTCAGTCAACAGCGGTGTCCCCAGGACTGGTGACCAATGCCGCAAGAAGTACAACGACCTCACTCAGATGGTCAAGGTGAGTACCCTTTCCAGTGTCCTCCTCATCCTTGCATGTGCACCTCACATTATGGGCAAAGGGACCTCAAAGGCCTAATGGCCAGCCCTCCTCCCGCAGCTATGGCACTGGCATGATCCTCAATAGCACTTTCTGCACTTAACACACTGGCCAAGCTATTCGACCATGGGAGGCAGTGCACACAACAACAGGGCACCACACTGGCCAAGCTATTCCACCATGGGAGGCAGTGCACACAACAACAGGCCACCACAATGTACTTAGAGGCCGTCCTTTCTCTTGCAGGCCAAGATGGCCCGGAATTTGAAGAGCCAGAATGTCACCGGGGGAGGCCGTGCCCAGTTCCAGGAGCTCAGTGAGCTGGAGGAGAGCGTGGCTCGACTCATGCGTGGCCGGGTGGTTGGCCCTGTTGCCATTGGAGATGCCGACCCTGTGCTGCGACCCAATGGTAAGGACATGACCGTTTGGACCTCTCTCGTTCCCCTAGCGCATCAGATCTACATCCTTTGCCACTGTCCGACCAATGCGCTGAATGCCACCACTCATGCCTCCCTCGCTGACGCCCTGTCCTCACGCTAAAGCTACTCTTGTGCCTTCCTGCTTTCAGCTGGTGAGGAGGAGGTCCTTGAAGCTGAGAGTGCCAGTCCCTCGGAAGAGGAGGACGACGAGGACCAACAGGAAGGCGGCACATCGGGGGAAGCCTCATCCGCGCCAGGGGATGGCAATGGAGGGGAGACGTCTTGCCTGGAGGAGAGCCAGGGGGAAGTGCTGCAGGGGGGTGTAGTTCCTGGGCCCAGTGGCGTCCAGGCACGTGGGAAGGGTCGGGCAGAATGGCGGCCTTCTCCCCAGAGGGGGCAAGTGTTGCAGGGGAGGCCAGTTGCTGGGCCCAGTGGCGTCCAGGCACGTGGGAAGGGTCGGGCAGAACGGCGGCCTTCTCCCCAGAGGGAGAGTCCGGCCTCCAGTCTGGAGACGGTCCTCGCCCAGGAGGTGCGCTTCCTAGATGAAATGTCCGCGGATTCTGAGCGCCGCCACAAGGAGTTCATGGGGGTTGTGGGACAGTTGCCTCAGGCCATTGAGTCCCTGGCTCATAGTGTGGCCGCTTTCGGGGACTCACAGGCCAGGGGTGTCGACCAACTCGCGGCAGCACAGGCCAGGGGTGTCGAACAACTCGCGGCAGCACAGGCCAGGGGTGTCAACCAACTCGCGGCAGCACAGGACAGGGGTGTCCATCAACTCGCGGCAGCGCAGGACGCGAGTCGCGAGTTCATGAGTGGTGCCGTGCAGACACTCACTGATCTGATGCGGGCACAGACCACGGCAGTTCGGGCACTCACTTCTGCCACACTCGCTGTGTCGTGGAAGCATCGCCAGGGCACCCGCCACCCTGCTGCAGCACAGCGGTCTGGCCTCCACCAGATTGCTGCGCTTGCTGCACTGCCAGCCCGGCCGAGTGCCAGTGTCTCTGGCGACCAGCGAGCGCCTGGCATCAGCCAGCTTGCCCCCATTGCTGCAGCCGCCACTGCAACTCCCCCAGCCAAGGTGCGACGAGCTGCTGCAGACACTGATGCTGCCCAGCCACAGCTGCAGCAGTCAGCAGCCGGCCCCTCCAGGGCCGGACCTCGTCTAGGCCGACCCCCAAGGGCATCTGCCGTCACGCATTCTGCCCCTCAGGAGCCTTCCCCCAGCCTTGCAACACCCACAGGGCCCAGGTTGAGGCGGAGCAACAGGTCGGGCAGGGGCCGCACAAGGCTGCACAAGGACTCGCCCTCTCGGCACACCCAGTAGAGTGTGTTGGCAACGTTTTTTTTTATATGGGGGTATTTGTGTTGTGGGGGGGACTTCTTTTGGTAAGGCCGAGGATGAAGGCCAATTGGATGGGCAAGTTTTGTTATTCCTCCCCAGGTTGTGGGAGTGAGATATTTTTGTGACTGTTTTTTGGGGGTCTTGTCTGTTTTTCTGTTTCATGTGGGAAGGGCCCTGAGTTTGTTAAATAAAGCTTTTTATTTATTCAGCTTGTCCAGGTGTCATGTTTCCAGTGGTTGTTGCGTTAAGCGGCTGAGGGCTTGCGGAGCGGCTGCATTCAGGTGCGTTCATTGCCACAATCCATTCCCTGACGGGGCCTAGAAGTGTCGTTCAATAAGCCGCCGGCGGACGGCCCTTGGACCTTGTGGCTCCCTCCTGGGCTGGTACTCCTCCTCCTCCTCCTCCTCCTCCTCATGGTCCTCCTGCGCGTCCTCCTGAGGTGGCAGTGCCTGAGTCCTGCGGATAGCCAGGTTGTGCAGCATGCAGCAAACGACGACGAACTGGGAGACTCTATCCGGCGAATACTGTAGAGATCCGCCGGAGCGATCCAGGCAGCGGAACCGTTGCTTGAGGACGCCAATCGTTTGCTCTATGATGTTCCTTGTGGCTTGATGGCTTTCGTTGTATGCCTCCTCCGCAGGGGTCCTGGGCGCGCGGAGCGGGGTCATGAGCCATGTACACAAAGGGTAGCCCTTGTCCCCAATAAGCCATCCCCTTGGTGGAGGCTGTGCCTCGAACATGTCAGCCACAGTAGTCTGGCGCAGGATAAATGCATCGTGGCTGCTTCCTGGAAAGCGGGCATTGACAGCTAGGATGCGCTGCCTGTGGTCACACACCAGCTGTACATTGAGGGAATGGTAGCCCTTCCGGTTGCGGTAATTCTCGGCATTGTCGATAGGTGCCCGCATAGCCACATGCGTGCAGTCAATGGCGCCCTGCACCACGGGGAAGTCCGCGATCCTGCCAAATCCGACTGCATGCTGCTCCTGCCTCTCTAGGGTCATGGGGAAGGAGATGAATTGGTGTCTCCTCGCGAAAAGGGCATCGGTGACCTGCCGGATGCAGCGATGCGCGGCGAACTGGGAGATGTTCGCTATGTCCCCAGCAGCGGCTTGGAAGGAGCCGCTTGCATAAAAGTTCAGAGCCTCCGTGACCTTCACTTCCACCGAGAGAGACGTCCTGCACATCAGCTGTGGACACAGATCTCTGTGAAGCAGCTGGCAGATCTCTGCCACCACCTCCCTTCTGAAGCGCAGCCTCTTAACACAATGCGCGGCAGTCATGGTGAGATAGGACACCTGCTGCCGGTATTCCCTGAGTGGGTAAGGCCTACGTTGCCGACGCCTGATGGCCCCTCTGCGTCTAGGCATGGCTGGCCCTCTCACACAGCGTCTGCGAGCCCTTCGCACATAATGCTGGAACTGAGGGTTGGAACCCCATACAGCCCCCATAATAAACTTGCAAACAGTGAAATCACAATGATTCAAATTTCCAAGCTCTGGCCAGAAGCCAAAAATACCTCTCCTATGTTGTCCCAAATCAGTAAGCTCTGTTCCTTGGTCTCTGTCCAGAAATCCAAAGCACTAAAGTCATTGCAGCAAAATGGCTGGGCTTTATAGGTCAGTGTAAGTGCCCTTTAATTAGCGCTCCCCGAGGCCCACAGGGCCTCTGTTGCGTTCCACTTCACAGTTCTTAACAGCGCCACGCCCACATTGGGCGGGCGCCACCGAATTTCCGGTTTGGGGCGCACAAACAGCGTTGCACGACGAAATGACGTCATAAGCTGCGCGCGCAGCTGAGCGGGCGCAAACACTTTGCGCCGGCGCTAAATGTCAACTGAAGTTGGGCGTAGGCGCAGATCGTTCTGCGCCCGGGCGCTAAGTGCCTAGCGCTGGAAATCTACCCCTCTTATGGCGTTAGCGGCTGGCGAACGCAACTGAATTTCTAGGCCATGAACTGATAGCGCAAATAGAAATAAATAAATATGATCTGATAGCCATTACAGAAACATGGCTGCAGGATGACATAGATTTGGGACCTGAATATTGAAGGGTACATGACAATTAGGAAGGACAGGAAGGTGGGAAAAGGTGGAGGGGATGGCTCTGTTAATTAATGATGGTATTAGCACAATAGAGAGGGATGACCTAAGTTCAGGAAACCAGGATGTAGAAGCAGTTTGGGTAGAGATGAGAAATAATAAAGGCAAGAAGTCACTTGTGGGAGTGGTGTACAGGCTCCCTAACCTTAACCACATGGTAGGATGGAGCATAAAGGAAGAAATAATGGGAGCTTTTCAGAAGGGTACGGCAATAATCATGGGGGATTTTAATCTGCATATAGACTGGAAAAATCAGATGGGCAAAGGCAGCATAGATGAGGAGTTCATGGAATGTTTTCGGGATAGTTTCTTACAACAGCACATTCTGGAGCCAACCAGAGAGCAGGCTATACTAGACCTGGTATTGTGCAAGAGATAGGATTAATTAATGACCTCATAGTGAAGGCGCCCCTAGGTAGCAGCGATCATAATATGATTGAATTTTATATTCAGTTTGAGAGAGAGAAGAGTGGGTCCAAGTATTTTAAACTTAAATAAGGGCCATTATGAGGGCATGAAAGAAGAGCTAGCTAAAGTGAACTGGCAAATTAGGTTAAGGGATAGGTCAATAGAGTTGCAGTGGCAGACATTTAAGGGGATATTTCAAAATACACAGAATATATACATTCCAACAAGAAAGAAAAATTCCAAGGGGAGGACCCACCATCCGTGGTTAACTAAAACAGTTAAAGATAGTATTAAACTTAAAGAAAAAGCATATAATTGCACAAAGATGGGTGGCAGGTCAGAAGATTGGACAGAATATAAAAAACTGCAAAGAATGACTAAAAGATTAATGAGAGAAAAATTAGAGTCCGAGAGGAAGCTAGCTAGAAATATAAAAACAGATAGTAAGAGTTTCTATAGATATTTAAAAAAGAAAAGAGTTAACAAAGTGAGCGTTGGTCCTATAAAAAGTGAGTCTGGGGAATTAATAATGGAAAATAAGGAGATGACAATTGAATTGAACAGGTATTTTGCATCGGTCTTCACTATAGAGGATACAAGTAACATCCCAGAAATAGCTGTAAATCAGGAAATAGAAGGGAGGGAGGAACTCAAGAAAATTATAATCAACAGGGAAGTGGTACTGAGCAAATTGTTGGAGCTGCGGGCTGACAAGTCCCCGGGTCCTGATGGACTTCATCCTAGGGTCTTAAAAGAAGTGGCTAGTGAGATAGTTGATGCGTTGATTTTAATTTTCCAAAATTCCCTAGATTCGGGGAAGGTTCCATTAGATTGGAAAATAGTGAATGTAACTCCTTTATTCAAAAAGGGAGGGAGACAGAAAGCAGGAAACTACAGGCCAGTTAGCTTAACATCTGTCATAGGGAAGATGTTAGAAGCTATTATTAAAGATGTTATAGCAGGGCACTTAGAAAAGTTCAAAGTAATCAGGCAGAGTCAACATGGTTTTGTGCAAGGGAAATCATGTTTAACCAATTTATTGGAGTTCTTTGAGGAAGTAACATGTGCTGTAGATAAAGGGGAACCGGTGGATGTACTGTACGTGGATTTCCAGAAGGCATTTGATAAGGTGCCACATTAAAGGTTATTGCGGAAAATAAAAGCTCATGGTGTAGAGGGTAACATATTGGATTGGATAGAAGATTGGCTAGCTAACAGGAAACAGAGAGTAGGCATAAATGGATCATTTTCTGATTGGCAAGATGTAACAAGTGGTGTGCTACAGGGATCAGTGCTGGGGCCTCAACTTTTTACAATTTATTTAAATGACTTGGATGAAGGGACCGAAGGTATGGTTGCTAAATTTGCTGATGACACAAGGATAGGTAGGAAAGTAAATTGTGAAGAGGACATAAGGAGGCTACAAAGGGATATAGATAGGTTAAGTGAGTGGGCAAAGATCTGGCAAATGGAGTATAATGTGGGAAAATGTGAAGTTGTCCATTTTGGCAAGAAGAATAAAAAATAAGCATATTATCTAAATGGTGAGAGATTGCACAGCTCTGAGATGCAGAGGGATCTGGGTGTCCTAGTGCATGAATCGCAAAAGGTTACTATGCAGGTACAGCAAGTAATTAGGAAAGCTAATAGAATGTTATCGTTTATTGCGAGGGGAATTGAATACTGTTGTGTATGTACCTTTAAGAGAATAACTGGTCTCAGACTGCACTACCGGCAGTCACCACCCCTGTATAAAAGGCGCTAGTAAGCCTCTGTAGTTTCAGTTTCCCGATTGACTCCTTTCAGTAAAGACTTGTTTTGTTCAACTCCTGCTGTCCGTGTCTCAATCATACACGGACATAATACTGGCGACGAGCAGATACGAACTTACCTACAGTCTGCACCACCTCCTGGGATCCATTCCTGCAGCGAAGTGAGCAGAGGTCGAGGCCAGAAGGAAGAAAGAAGCAGTAGAAACGGGCGTCGACCGTGGGCATCCGCCCCTGTGTTAGCGGAGTTGAAGATTGCTGGAGAAGCTGTCGAAAGCGGGGCCTGGTTCCTGTTGACGGTGCTTCAGCTAATCGGGCTGGTGGCAGGTAGTACACTGATCCTTCCTGGGCTGCGGCGGTCACGAACTCGAGCGGGTGGCTTGCAACGGGGCCGAGCAGCGTTGTCGGGAAGAGGAGAGAGAGAGGGTGGAGCACACAGGGCGCGGCCGGTGCTACGAAGCCGGGCTGCGTATAGACCCGAGAAGAGGGAGGCAAGAGTCCCACAGGGTTGTTCCACGACGGGAAAATAATTTAAAAAAAAATATATTAAACGCGCAGGAAACCGCGAGGAGCTGCAGGTTGCAACGGGAACCGTGGAAAGCAGCGCTAGCAACAGCGGGGAAGAAGGCAAAAGCGCGGGAGGCGCCATCTTAATCACCGGGGAAGAAGGCAAAGCGCGGGAGGCGCCATTTTGTTAAATCGGGGAAGAAGGCAAAGCGCGGGAGGCGCCATTTTAGATTTTCAAGATGCCGAAGACTGGCTGTATCACTGCCTTTGATAATACAATAGAGGACTGGACCACGTATGTGGAAAGAGTCGAGGTATATTGCGAGGCAAACGAAATAGCCGATGAGAAAAAGGCATCGGTATTGCTAAACTTAATGGGCGCTAGAACGTACGGCCTATTGCGGGACCTGATTACTCCAGCCAAACCGAAGGCGAAGAGTTTTAACGAAATTGTTGCTGTCCTACAGGAACACCTAAACCCTGCACCGCTGTTGATAGCCGAAAGATTTAAATTCCACAGGAGAACTCAGCATAAAGATGAGAGCAATGCTGAGTACCTTATGGAACTACGCAAGCTATCAAAGAACTGCCAGTTCGGAGCAGGACTGGCAGATACACTACGGCACAAATTTGTCTGTGGACTCCTGAGTGAAGGAACACAGAAGAAGTTACTCTCAGAGAAAGAGCTGACGCTAGATAAGGCTTTCAGCGTGGCAGTATCGTACGAAGCAGCAGCCAGGGGAGCTGCGGAAATTCAACAAAAGCCACAGGAATACGGCACCCACGAAATGACACGGGGATTTGCAAAATGTTATCGCTGCTGCAGAACTAACCATGACCAGAAGGACTGCTGGTCCAAGGACAAAATATGCAGGCGATGCGGAAAGATGGGACACATTGCACGAGTTTGCAGGTCTGGGAAGAAGACCAGCGACAACAAAAAGGCTACTAAGGAACCATACAAGAAAGTACAAAAGATGACGGACAGTAGTTCCGAAGACCAGATGAGCGACAGTGAATCCGGGAACAGGAGACTAAGCTGTCTCAAACTTCACAATGTAATTGCAAAAGAGGATCACCGAACCATTTGGGTCACCCTCACGATAGCAGGGTCCCAAGTTAAAATGGAATTGGATACAGGATCAGCCCTAACCGTCATGAATCGACGAGACTACGAGCGGCTATTCTCACACATACCCTTGAGCGAGACATCCATCGTCTTGATGATGTATACGGGGCAAAAAGTATACCCCAGAGGAAAAATAAGGGTGCCTGTCGAGTACAACGGCAAGAAAATACGGAAATTGTATCTCTACATACTGCAAAATGGTGGACCACCGTTATTGGGACGTGAATGGATCAGGAAGATAAGCTTAGATTGGCACTCCATTCATGCAATGACGGTGGACGGTAAAAAAGACGAAGACGTCACTCCTGGACGATTGTCAACAATCTTAGCTAACGCCAAAGAGGTATTTCAACAAGAACTGGGCACTCTTAAAGGCGTAACCACCTCGATAAAAATAGAAGAGAATGCAATTCCCCAGTTTTTCAAAGCAAGACCGGTACCATATGCAATTCGCCCAGCCGTCGAGGCAGAGCTGGAGAATCTGGAGAAGGCAGGCATGTTGTCTAAGGTCGACTGGAGTGAGTGGGCGACACCCATCGTTCCTGTCATGAAGAAAACGTTAAGCAATAAGTCTGAGGAGCCAAGGAAGGTTCGCATCTGTGGGGATTTCAAGGTGACGGTGAACCCAGTCCTTCACACAGTACAATATCCTCTTCCAAGGATAGAAGACATCTTCGCCTCACTGTCTGGAGGGAAGCGTTTTACAAAAATTGACCGAGCACAAGCATATTTGCAGATGGAGGTTGAAGAATCCTCTAGGAAGTATCTCACGATAAACACTCACAAAGTTCTTTACCAGTATCATCGATTGGTATTCGGAGTAGCATCAGCTCCGGCGATATGGCAAAGAGCGATGGAACAAGTCCTGCAAGGGATTCCGGGGACTCAGTGTTACTTGGACGACATCCTTGTGACAGGTGAAGATGACAGTGAACACCTTAACAACCTAGAACAGGTGCTCACTAGACTATGGGAACATGGGCTACAAGCCAACCGCCCCAAGTGCGAGTTTTTTAAAGAAACAGATATCGTATTGTGGCCACGTGATTGATGAAGAGGGGTTACATAAGTCCCCTGACAAAATTGAAGCGGTTGTTAAGGCCCCAGCGCCTGAAAATGTGTCGCAACTGAGGTCATTCCTCGGATTGGTGAGTTACTACCATAAGTTTTTGCCAAATTTGTCGACAATCCTGCACCCACTGAACGCCCTGCTACGAACGGGAGTAGCATGGAAATGGAGCAATGACTGTAAGCGGGCCTTTCAGAAGAGTAAGGACTTAATCACTTCAAGAGAAGTATTGGCTAACTACAACCCAGCACTGCCGATCAGACTGGCGTGTGATGCGTCTCCCTACGGCATTGGGGCGGTACTGTCACATAAATTCCTTGATGGTTTAGAGAGGCCGATAGCTTTTGCGTCACGCTCGTTAACTTCTGCCGAGCGTAACTACGCCCAGATTGACAGAGAGGCCCTCAGCCTAGTGTGGGGGGTGAAGAAGTTCAATCACTACCTGCACGGTCAAAAATTTACTCTACTAACCGATCATCAACCTCTTGTCTCCATTTTCAACCCTCAGAAGGGCGTACCGATAATGACAGCGCAACGGCTGCAGAGGTGGTCCCTTTTCCTAGGGGCACACCAATATGACATCGAGTACAAAGGAACTAAACAGCATGGGAATGCTGATGGATTGTCACGCCTACCGTTGCCAACGGTGGAAGAAGAAGACCTTGCAGTGGATCCAATGGAGTTATTCCACTCGACCATCGTCGAATGTCTCCCTGTGACGAATGCAAACATAGAAAAGGAAACACGGAATGACCCGACACTATCACGGGTCTATGATTTAACGGTGAAGGGATGGCCAGCACATGGCGAACCACTGCTGCCAGCATTCTCGCCGAGAAGAGAACAGCTGTCAGTGTGCAGAGGAACCTTGATGTGTGGATCCAGAGTAGTAATTCCACCTAAGTTGACGGATAGAGTGCTCAATGAGCTTCATGAGGGTCATCTGGGTGGGGTAAAAATGAAGAACTTAGCCAGAGCGTTTGTGTGGTGGCCGGGAATTGATAGAGAAATCGAAGAGATGACCAAGAGCTGTGCAGGATGCCAGAAGGCCCAAAACGCCCCACCACAAGCTCCTCTACATCCATGGGAGTGGCCCTCATCTCCATGGCAAAGGGTGCACATTGATTTTGCTGGTCCCTTCATGGACTCGATGTTTTTAATTGCGGTGGATGCACATTCAAAGTGGCCAGAGGTAATAAAAATGTCCTCAACCACCACGGAAAAAACTATCACAGTTTTACGAACCATATTCGCCAGGAATGGGCTGCCTGAACAGATTTGCTCTGACAATGGACCACAGTTTGTGTCTGAAGAGTTCCGGAGGTTCTTAAAGAACAATGGTGTTAAGCATTACACATCTGCCCCATATCATCCAGCCACTAATGGATTGGCCGAGAGGTTTGTTCAAACATTCAAGAAGGCTATCAAGGCAATGCGTAATGAAGATATACCCCTACAACACAAGGTGGACAACTTCTTGTTTGCCTACCAGAATGCGACACATGCGGTTACCAACCAAACTCCAGCCATGATGTTCTTCAATCGAAGACTACGATGCCGCTTGGATTTGGTTAAGCCAAACGTCCGAAGAGATGTGGAGAACAGGCAGTTTCAGAATATGAATGAAAGGCCGACCAGCAGTTTTAAGATAGGTCAACCAGTTTTGGCCCGGGACTACCGCACTGAGAAATGGCAGCCAGGAACGATTTGTACACGGCAAGGACCTCTCATGTATACCGTGGACGTTGGAGAGAGCATTGTAAGACGCCATGCTGACCAGATTCTAGAGTCACTGGAAAACGTCAACTCCACACCACAATCTGATACACCTGGTAATGAAATCGACGTACCAATTGCAGCTACCGCAGAATCGGTGATATTGGAAGCAGATGAACCAAACAACGACATTGATCCTGACTCAACCTTGCCAGAGGAACCTGATACCCCAAAGAGGCGTTATCCAGACAGAATCAGGAAGCCTCCTCAAAGACTGAACTTATAATTGCTTAAACTTAACCAATGTATCTAGCAACCGTAATTGTGATTGTAATTAGTTATCATTTAGTTGTTAAATGAATGTTATGTACTGTTTATCTAAAAGGGGAGGAATTGTTGTGTATGTACCTTTAAGAGAATAACTGGTCTCAGAGTGCAGTACCGGCAGTCACCACCCCTGTATAAAAGGTGCTAGTAAGCCTCTGTAGTTTCAGTTTCCCGATTGACTCCTTTCAGTAAAGACTTGTTTTGTTCAACTCCTGCTGTCCGTGTCTCAATCATACACGGACATAATAAATACAAAAGTAGGGAGGTTATGCTTCAGTTATACAGGGCATTGGTGAGACCATATCTGGAGTACTGTGTACAGTATTGGTCTCCTTATTTAAGGAAGGATGTAAATGCTTTGGAAGCAGTTCAGAGAAGGTTTACTAGACTAAATACCTGGAGTGGGCGGGTTGTCTTATGAGGAAAGGTTGAACAGGCTAGGCTTGTATCCACTGGAGTTTAGAAAAGTAGGAGGTGACTTGATTGAAACATAAGATCCTGAGGGGTCTGGACAGGGTGGATGTGGAGAGGATGTTTCCTCTTGTGGGAGATTCTAGAACTAAGGGTCACTGTTTAAAAATAAGGGGTCACCAATTTAAGACAGAGATGAGGAGAAATTTTTTCTCACAGAGGGTCGTGAGTCTTTGGAACTCTCTTCCTCAGAGGGCGGTGGAAGCAGAGTCTTTGAATATTTTTAAGGCAGAGGTTGATAGATTCTTGGTAAGCAAGGGGGTGAAAAGTCATCGGGGGTAGGTGGGAATGTGGAGTAATCGGATCAACCATGATCTTATTGAATGGCGGAGCAGGCTCGAAGGGCCGAGTGGCCTACTCCTGCTCCTAATTCGTATATTCGTATGTTTATCTACATTTCACCCAGGGAAGCACCCTATTAGAAAATACAGGGGGAAAAATTGGATTGGTTTGCGCCTCTCGTTAACGGGGCGCAAATCTCCTGGTGCCAGGGCGCGGCACCGCTAATGTCTCCCACAAAATTCAGCGGGAGGTTAGCAGCAGCAGTAGCCGGTAGTGCCCTGCGGCATTATGCCCCCGGCGATGATGTCATCGCCGAGCGATGCGACCCAATTTCCGCCCTGCGGCAGAAATTCGGTTGCGCCCCGCGAAGCTGCTGCGGCGATGTCAGCAGCAGCCACGTGGGTCGCGAACCGGGCCGACCTCCGCTCGCGAGACGGTAATTAAAGGGGAAGCCCGGCTGCACCCCGCACCGCCATTACATTGTTTTGGCCAACCTCCAGGTCAGCCCCTCGTGGCGGCCCTTGGCGTGGGCTGTTGCTGCCATCACGCAGCCCGGCACCGCGTCTTGGTGCCGGGCTGAGGCCACGGCACCACGCCGCCCTGGCAGGCTAGTGGAGGACGTCAAACGGTCTGCAGAGTGTGCAGCGTCCCTCCCATTTAATGGAAGGGGAAGAGCGATGAAACGCATCAGCGCTACGCGGAGCAGCTACCACGCTTTGCGCCCCAGACACTGCCCTGAGAGGAAGTGGACTGCCCGAGATAGCACTCTGCTTCCTTGCCGGGGTAGTGACTGGTGCGGTACTCCCACGCTGGGTGCTAAATGGCTGGCGCTAATTCGGTTACCGCCCCCAAACAGGGTGTAACCGAATTTCTCCCCCATAATGTTTGGTTATTCATAGAATCATAGATGTTTACAGCACATAAGGAGGCCATTCGGCCCATCATGTCGGCACCGGCCGAAAAAGAGCCATCCCGCCTAATACCACTTTCCAGCTCTTGGTCCATAGCTTTGTAGGTTAGAGCATTTCAAGTGGATACCCAAGCACTTTTTAAATGCAGTGAGGGTTTCTGCCTCTAGCACCCTTTCAGGCAGTGAGTTCCAGGCTAGTGGGTGAAAACAATTCTCCTCAACTCCCCTCTAATCCTTCTACCAATTACTTTAAATCTATGCCCCCTGGTTATTGACCTCTCTGCCAAGGGAAATAGGTCCTTCCTATCCACTCTATCTAGGCCCTTCATAATTTTATATTCCTCAATTAAGTCTCCCCTTGGCCTCCTCTGTTGCAAAGAAAACAACTCCAGCCTATTCAAACTTTCCTCATAGCTAAAATTCTCCAGTCCTGGTAACATCCTCATAAAACTCCTCTGTACCCTATCGAGTGCAATCACATCTTTCCTGTAATGTGGTGACCTGAACTGTACTCAGTACTCTAGCTGTGGCCTAACTAGTGTTTCATACAGTTCAAGCATAACCTCCCTGCTCTTATATTCTGTGCCTCGGCTAATAAAGGAAAGTATCCCGTATGCCTTCTGAACCACCTTATCCACCTATCCTGCTCCCTTCAGGGATCTGTGGACATACACTTCAACGTCCCTCTGTTCCTCTACACTTCTCAGTATCCTACCATTTATAGTGTATTCCCTTGTCTTGTTAGCCCTCCCCAAGTGCATTAATTCACACTTCTCCAGATTGAATTCCATTTGCCACTTTTCTGCCCACCTGACCAGTCCATTGATATCTTCCTGCAGTCTGCAGCTTTCTTCCTCACTATCAACCACATGGCCAATTTTTGTAATCATCTGCAAACTTCTTAATCATGCCCCCTACATTGAAGTCTAAATCATTGATATATACCACAAAAAGCAAGGGCCCTAGTACTGAGCCGAACGGAACCCCACTGGAAACAGCCTTCCAGTCACAAAAACACCCATCAACTATTACTATTTGCTTCCTGCCACTGAGCCAATTTTGGATCCAACTTGCCACTTTCCCTTGGATCCCATGGGCTTTTACTTTTCTGACCAGAATATGAGCCCCAGTTTTAACTCAGGGCAGGAATTGGGCCAATGGGATGCGGGACAAGTGTCAAACCCCCCATGATGTTGCCAGTGTGATGACCTGGTGATTTTTATTCCTGGGCCTCATTTTGAAAGGAAAATTGTATATGATTTAGGGAAACAGACTTGATGGATAAATGGCCTTTTGGCAATACATGCATTTTTATATCCTTATGTTCCCCCCTTTTCATGTATCTATTCAAAAATAAATTACTAATGTACCAGTACCGTGGTATTGAATTGATAGAAAATGGAATAACTATTAATGGCCTGTATAATGAGAAACCTTTTTCAATGTATTTAACAGGAAGCTATGGAAGATATGGGAAAAATTGGAAAAGTAATTCATCCAGACCTGAACCAAAAAAGGTATTTAATTTAAAAAAATTCTTAGCTTGATTTATTTTCCTGTTTTACCACCCTTCATGATCTATTCCCCAACAGAGAGGATAGGCAGGCAATCTGATTACCAGTCTCATACTATCCTTTGGAAGGACCATTAGAGTGGAGTGGGTTGACTTCTCTTTTGTCCTTTGCCACATGGCACCTCCTCAAATCGCTGAGCAGAGATCAGCAAGTTTTAGGGGCGGGGTTTGGCCCCTGTGACTTTTCCACATTGTGGAGCACTAATGTACCAAGGCACTGTGTCACCTGGGTATTACATTCATAATGTTTCATATTGTTACACTTGATTCATGCTCACCATACACATCAGCTTCCACTGGCAAGCCCGCACTTCCTACGAACCAAAACTTGATCTTATGGGTGGATTATTGGGGATCACATGCCAGGGGCCAAACAATAAACTCCTTATACTGTTGGGCTCTACACCAGAAGCAGTACAGGGTAAATCGTATATTCTGGATTTCTCCTATGAATGTATAAAGAACATGGGGGCAATTTTAATCCTACTGTCCTGCCAGATTTTCTACACTTCCCTCCTGCTCTGCTTTTCTACTGTAACCGTTCACACATCCTCTGTTTCTCTAATTTATCTCAATATCACCTCCTTTTGCCTTGCACCATCATTACTTCTGTCATTTAAGCATCTCCTGCCCTCACCCAATAACAGACTTCTCCTTTTACCTTTTCCCCAAGCTTTCAAGCTGTTCATTTATAACACCTTCCAGTTCTGACATAAGGTCATCAATCTGAAACATGAATCCCATGTTTCTCTCTCTCCACAGATACTGTCTGATCTGCTGAGTGTTTCCAGCATTTTTCTGTGATTATGTTTATGCCAGTTCCCAGTGCTCTGGAATCTGTTCTGATTACATTGCAGATGGATTTCAGAACAGCGGCAATTTGTGAGCGATTGTTTACAGGTTATGATTGTGATTGTAATTTTCTGGCCGTAGACATTCCCTGTTGTCCAGGAAAGATCCATAAGGCCGGCAATGCAAAAACCGCACTGCTGGCTTTTACTGGCTGGATTAGCATTCAGTTCAGGTCAGGACAAGCGGTAACCTGAAGTGACTCGTGTGCCAGAGTCAGTCAATTATGTTTGTTTCCAGTGGTGCTGTGCCTCAGATGGTGTTGGTAAAAACATTTCTTGAGGTTGTACTTTGTGTCACTAAAGGTGTTAGCATCACCTTAATTACATCACAGTGCTGCTACCAAAGCTGGAGGTACTGGTGGAGAAAAAGAGGAGGAATAGGAGTGCTGGGGCTCTCTGTGACATGGGTTATGTCATATTGTATGGTCACGAAAGTGCTGTGGAGAATGTGAATCATGGAACATTGTGAGGAGTCATGGTGGGGGGTGGGGTGGGGAAGCACATGAAATTCATGAAAATGTACCCCTATTGAGCACACTTCTGATGTGTTTGGTGCCCTGCCATGGACTCCTCGTCAGGCTCTTCCTATTGCTCTGCATGCTCCTGCTAGTATTGAACCCTTTTCCCTTCCCAAAGATTATCATTGTTGCCTTCCAATTGTATCCATCTTTCAAGGGGCATAACTGTGGATTGTCCAGAGGCAGCTCTAAAGAGAAGAATATCTTGTCCAAGGTGCAATAATTCCCTTTTAGTGTGAGACCAAATAGCTTCTGCCCCAAAGGTACTTTTGGCATCCTCAAGCTGAACCTCTTGGAAAGCTCAACTTAGTAAATCTTCACCTTTAAAAATGTTTTTGTTTCTGTATTTTCTTCTTCCCTATGTTACAACCATGACCAAAGTATTTTATTGGCTGTGAAGCGCTTTGGGACGCCACCACTTAAAACATCCACGTTTAAAACGGGCAGTCACTTATATCACCTAAAAATCGATAACCATTATCCATTTGCATTAACATCAATTTCAAAGCTGCCAGTTTTAGTGTCTTAAGTGCTCCGTTTATTTTGGGCAGAAACAGCTGTGCTCACTCACTAGTTCGCACCTCAAGGTTTGTCTTTCATTAAATCCAGCACCATATCTAGTCCTTTCTACTAGTTTGACATACCTTGGAGTGTTGCACATGTAACAATCTGATCTTCGTACCCAATTCACATTTTACGCTGCCTGTCATTGGCTTTGAAAAGGCCACGGCTTTTTTCTGCAAGAGTCTTTCCAATTTCTGTTCCTCCAGCCTTCATTAGCTTTTCTTCACGTGTTCTTTCCACATCTGCTGCCGTTTGTTCTTCTTGTAAAGTTGACACTTCCACATTTTTATCCGGTCACATCCAGTCGCTATCGCTGATGCAAAAGCTTTTTGCCGACATCTTTTCCACTTCCATTGAAGAGGCTAGAAATCAGGGCACTGTGGGCAGCTCGTTACGGGGAGAGCGAGAAAAATAAGCATTCTTTGGGTGCTATATCGGCCATTGCATATAGCGGGCAAATCACGTTCACACGAACATGCTCGCCATAAGCGGTGAAGACTGTATATAATTGCAAATTCTTTCTTCTCTAATTCTTCTGCATCACTATTTGGCCTCACTTTGGCCTTGAGGTCTAGGTGCAAGCACTTTTCCCCCTCTCTGGAACTTTGCCTCCAGCACAAAGTGGTTGGATTCTTGGCATCAAGGGCCTCAAAATAAGCATACCTCCCTGGTACAAAGCAGAGGAAAATCAGTCCCTCTACCAGCATATCAAGTAAGGCAGTGAAACAGCCTTTCATCTGATCAGTCACCAAAAAGCGGAAGAACTTCAGCCCAGTTTCAAACTCCATCTTTTACAATCTAATAAGTATCAAACCCAACACTTCTAATTCCTTTGAAGTAGAGATTATCAGACATATTCAATTGTGCTCCAGGCGTATACACAATTCACAATGGAGAACAGATGTCCTAAATACAGATTGGAACACTCCGCATATTGGTGTCATTCTTACAAACATATACAATTATTGTTTCTTTTGCACAACGGTACAATGTTGTTAGTTAAATCAGGGAAAGAAACCAGTTTAATCTTTCAAATAAGTTCAGCTAGCAATTCAAAATTCATTACACTGTTCCTAAAATTTCTCACATTCCAAGCACCACAGCTGTAAACAGTAAATTTCAATCAATAACAGAGGAAAATGTCTGCTGCGTAATAAATAAAAAGGAAGGGAAATGCAAGCCTTTGATCTAATCTCAGAATTCACATGATGGTTAGAAACCAGTTGAGTTTTGATCCTACAGTGAACCCCTCTATTAGATTGTAACCTACAGTGAACCCCTTTATTAGATTGCAGTCTAGAATTCACTTCCTGCCTGCTGGCTATTTATTCTTCATGAAATGACTCTCACGTATCTTTCATGCTTTTTATAAATAAATAGCTGCATTTATAGGTTTAGTTATGTGTTCTTTATGCTTCTCTTACAAAAAAAATATTCTGCCAGTAGTTTTTTTCTTTTCCCGGAGCATTTGAGTGAAAGTTATACAGCCACTGAACTCTGTACAAAAACTGCTGGGACAAGGCAGTTTTTCTTCCACCATTAAAACACAACACAGGAAACATCTGGGGCCCAAACTTTTGCAGGCACGCATGTTGTGCATCATTCCCATGTGTCTGCTCATCTATGTTGCACAGGGGAAATCTCAGGGGAAACTGGCTTTAGCCTAAGGACCTATAAAGTTTGTCTGGGATTGTTGTTTTCTTGCTGTAAATGTGTCCACGCTGAAAATGCAGAGGAACATTTGTGTACTGAGATACTATTTAAATCGTGTACAAAGTCTTCTAAAGGAAGCAAATCTGACCGAAATATCTAGAATAACTTCGTAGAGCTCTGTTTTATTATTAAAATGGTTTGATGAGCACATTTTTTTGTAGGTTTTATGACAACAAATACAAAGTCTTCCTGAAGCTTGTTGAGCACCAGAGGGAATACAGAGCTATTATGCAAAACATCTGATTGCCACAGCACAATGGAGGAAATGGCCAGAATCCACTCTAAATCCTTTACCACTTTCCAAGTGAAATAGTTATTTAGTTGTAAATTTGCAATTACTACATTACTACCTTTGTACTGTATGTGAGCCTATGTGTTATGTAAAACATGAACATGAATTCTAGATGATTAAGTCCTAAGAAATGTGATGTCGCATCTTCACAAAAACATTTAAGCTTAAAACAATTAAAACACATAAGCAGTTTCATTTTTGCGTTAACACTAAACTTGCGTCTTGTAAATCAGATGTTAATGCCCAGGGAGTCTTATTGTGACGTCGAGTTGGGCCCTGACTCCGGATTACAACTGCAGTGTCAGTTTTGTTTTGCATTGATGCTACTATTGTAATATAAATGTACACAAAAATGTGCTTTAAATTACTGTTAGTCGTGGATTAATTACTTGGGACCAGTGAGTTTACAATAAACCAATTCTAAGGTTCTTAATATGAAAGCAAAGGGCCTGATTTTAACCCTGCCCACACGATAGAAAAGGGATGGGTGGGGGAGTGGGGAGTTAAAATGTTGACGGGTGCTTAACACTGCATTCCCGACATGTTTGTGCCGGCCACCATTTTAACTGCTGGGTTTCCGGCAGTTTCGCAGCCGCCCGCCTGAAGCCTCATCATTATATAAATATTGGGGTCATTCGAACCCAACACAATCTTTATTACTGTTTGTGGCAGTGCCACTCAGTGCCTGACGTGCCAGTGATTGAGGCCAGAAGAAGCCCAAGTAAGTTAATTTTTTTTGATTTTTGGAGTGCATCTCTTCCTGCAAACATGGGTCCGCGATTTCCCACTCCTGCCCGATTTCCCACTCCCGTCCGTTGACTGTATTATCACTCCAGACCAACTTAAAAAATTAAAATGAGGCCTGTGAGCTAAAATGGCGCAGAAGGCGACATCGTTGGCACTTCCCGCCTACCCAGGCCCCACACACACCACGCTCACGGCCTAATTTCAAATTGGGGCTACAGTTGTTAGCCTATTCCACAATATTCTAATTAAGAGAAAACTACAGCAGCACAAACATGTAAACACGATTGTTGGTCCCCAGCCACTCGACTATCATTTACTAGTCCTATTTCAATTTGCATGACAGAGTAAATGCTTGATACGGTACATGTTACAATAATGATTGTACAAGCTTCTACCTGACAGGAGAGATTTGAAACCAGTTTGTTGGCCCTTGCACATTACAATGCTGCTGCTGCTGCTGCTACATGCAGCTCCAACTTGGTGGATGTACTGTAATATAAATGAGGTACCATTAGTGCCTCTGGTGATAGACTTAGGGACCGATTTTCCCGCAGGTGCGGGGAATTGTCGGGTTCCCTGAATGTCGGGGTTCCGACACAAATCTAAATGGGTCTGCCACATCGATGCAATTTTACCTCAATTGGCCAATTCATTTCCAGCGTGTGGGAACCCTTGCTAATTGACTATTTCCAGTCAGAAAGCCCCACAGTATGATGCCATCATTCGTGGTGCTTTCAAGGTCCACAACAAGCACTGCATCCTCTGAAGGCTTCCAAACGAACCATACAGGATGGCAGATGAGCCTGCAGCAGCTGTGGCCAGTGCCAGACCCCGAGCTGCCTCCAAATTCGACGAGGCTTCACTGCAGGCATTATTGGTTGGGGTTAGGGCCCACAGGGAGGCCTCTTCCTCCCTGACCTAGGGAAGAGGACCTAGGTCAGGGAGGAAGAGGCCTCCCACTGAGACCAAGGCTGCATGGATGCAGGTGTCAGCAGATGTCAACGCGCTGGGAGTCACCAGAAGAACCTTGGCATTACATCTCTAACTCCTTCCTTTACTCCCCCACAGTACCATCCAGAGCCCCTGTCCCCACTGTGGAGGAGGAAGAGGCTGTGCAGCCAGACTCCTCAGAGGAAGCTCCAACCACTGAGGGTGCAGCGTCAGCAGAAGTAAGCGCACCCAGCACCAGCGCAGACACTCACACCTCGGGGGGACCTTCGGGACATAGAGTAGTGTTGTCACCTGGTGTTTCACAGCTCACAAGTGAGCATCAGCAGATTGTGGAGACAGGGACAGCAGTGGAGAGTCCTCGTCGGAGGGCGCAGGACTCTGCCAGCTCAGCTCAGCTGCATGTCGACCTTCTGCCTTTGGGTCCATCCGCAAGAGAAGAGGTGATGGCTCTCCATGCACAGATGCAGGAGTCTCTGGCAGGTTTTGTCTCCGGGGTCGCTGCAAGTGTGGAGCGAATGGAGGAGTCCATAGCGAAGATGAGCTGAGCCTTTGCGTAGTCATTGGCGCATGAACGCATCACCATGGAAAGGTTGGCACCCTCCATGGAGGAGATAAGTCGCCAGGGTATGGAAAACATGGTGAGTGTTCATAATAGAATGACATCTCTTGAGGAGCGATGGGCATCCATTGACCAGAGAAACCAGACCTTCATGGAAGTCCTTCTGAGTAGGACTGCCAGTGCAGATGTGGGTCCCCATGGCCCCCTGATGTGCAGCAAGGTGCTCTTAAGCCACATCCAAGCACTGGCCCCTTCTGGCCTGTGCAGCTTCAGGTGAGTGAGCAGCAGCCTGGCGCTCCTGCTGATGATGCTGCTGTTCCTGGTTCTGCTGCTGACGCCGCTGCTGCTGGAGATCCTCTAATGGCATGAAGGGAAGGGAAGAAAGGCCTTCCATACTTCTGGTAGATGCCTCCATTGAGGAAGCGCTGAGTGAGGGTGCCGAGAGGTGCTTCCCAGGAGCTCACATTGGAGAAGTGTGTGAGGCTCCAACCTTCCACAGCTGTGCCTAAGCCTGGAACAAGTTGCCCCAAGCCTGAAACAAGAAGGTCCTGCAACCTACAAATGTTGTCTGATTAAATCTCTTCTTTCCTGATTGACCTGCAGCTGAAAGTAAGCAAGCCGACATTGTTCACGCCAGGTTTCATCAGCGGTGTTCCCACCAGGCGTGTTTTACGTGGGGAAAGGCTGAAAATTGCAAGGGCCCCTTAAAATGGCATTATAGATGCCAATTATTTGTGATTAGGCTCCCGACGACCAGTCCCGCCTGCTGCGGGCGGGACTGATTTGGGTCGCATTGAAACACCGGGGTGAAAGTCAGACGGGACGGGGAATCAGGCGGGGGGGTCGCGACCCCTTATTTTTTGGCCATTTTCCCCCCCCACACGCCTGAAACCCCGCCTGACGGCTCCAGGAAAATCGACCCCTTAGATGTCGTTTCTGGTGGTGCGAGCTACATAGGCCATGTGCAGGTTAAGTGTTTGATCCACCTGTTCAGGTCACCAGTGCAGTTTTTGCATCGCTGCCTTGTACAGACCAAGTAGACCCTCTAACATCGGGGAAGATCTGCGGGCAGAAGTTCAAAGCCATTTTTGCAACCTTTAAATCCCAATTGTGCAGTTCTTTCTCCGTTGTCGCCTGTGTTATGAAAACCACCATGCAATGTAAATGGGGCAGACTCTAGAGTTCTAGGAACCTCAGCACATTACCAAATCTCTTCTAGTAGAAGCATATTCCAGTTCTTGGATAGTTTTCCAACTTCCTACAATTGGCATTCAGGACCAAAAAGAATGATTTGTTTCGCATGATCTCTCCTGCTTTTGCTTTTATCGTTGTTGTAATACTATTGACTCCTGTTACAATGCTGCTTCTTTGATTTTTTTTTCCGCTCTTCACTTTGCCTTTGGAAAATATTTAAATAAAGCTAGAAGATTTTGATCCACGCAGTTTCCTATGGGTCCTTCTACAGCAATGAATGGCATCCTGCCAGGTGTGCAGAAGCAGAATGCTAACTGCAGAGATGGGAGGAAACAATGGGAGTGAATTTCTGTAGCAGTTCTTCTGGTGTACCGGTGCAATTTTAGCAGAAATGCCACAGAAATCCTGGAAAAACAGAGTAAACATTGATCACGCCGCCATTTTTCTGGAGTTTCTGTGACTCTTCCACTGGAGTTATGGCAGATGAGCAAGAGAAATTCTGTAGAAATTGACCCCCATTCTTTTTAATTTTACCATATAGAAAGAGTTTTTTTTATATTGAAAGTGCTTTCTCATTTATTTTCATCAGATTATACATTTTACTCTGTTTGAAGTTCAAACTCCCCTTCTGTATAGCCCTGTGCGCAATTTCTGTTATTTCTACAATATATCAAAATACACTAAATACTAATTAACCTATTTATCTGGTTAATAGTGTTAATTACCTTGTTGAATTTGGAGCCAAAGATGTGGTCTTGACGCAAAGGTCCCAAGACTGCTGCTCTTTTAGGCACTTTGTGCATTTGAAGCACAGAGAACTGGCCTTATGCTATGATGTGAAGTCAGCCCATTACAACAGCACTCCATACATGAAGCAGTACATGATGCACTGGGAGCACCTTACACCACCCTGCATCACCCACTCGTACAGTGGGAAACACCAGCACAGGCACATTCACTCTGGGGATTCGGTGAGGTGCATGAAAGAGCACTTGCTGAACACAGAGCATGAGTGAGGGGGAGGAAGTGCAGGTGAAGTTGGGGGAGGCACAATCTGCTGGCTGGAGGGCCAACTCAAGAGCCCCTTCAGCTGCTGAGCATACAGATTCAGACTCCACAGGTCATGACCACAAATACACTTTGGTAACTCAGCATCAGCACATTATGCCATTTGAGAGTCCGTGCCGCCTCTTCAATTTGGGGCATTTACAGAGGAATCCACAACCTACATCCGTGCAGTGCAGCGTGACTGCCTGACCGAGCTGCAGACCACCATAGAGAATGTGACAAAGCTTTCAGTCACCTCTCTTAATCTCTCTTTCTGTTCCTGGCCCAATTTGGTATCACCTATCAAGATGGTTTCAGCCTTCCTGCAATTGAGCTGCAGGAGGTTTTAACTTGAGGGAGTATGAAAAGAAACTCGCAAGGGATATCAAAATCAATACGAAGAATTTTTAAAGTGACATTAGGAAAAAGAGGGTGGTCAGGAGCGATGTTGGCCCCTTAAAAACTGAAAGTGGTGATATTGTCAATGACAATGAGGAAATGGCGGACATGTTGAATAATTACTTTGCGTCAGTATTGACAGTAGAAGAAGAGGATAGCATGCCGGAAATCCCAAAGAAACTAATATTGAATCGGGGACAGGGACTCAATAAAATTAACGTAAGTAAAATAACAGTAATAAAGAAAATAATGGCACTAAAGAGTGACAAATCTCCAGGGCAAGATGGTTTCCATCCCAGGATTTTAAAGGAAGTAGGTGAGCACATTGCAGATGCCCTAACTATAATTTTCCAAAGTTCTCTAGATTCAAGATCCGTCCCTTTAGATTGGAAAATTGTGCATGCCACTCTGCTTTTTAAGAATGGCGAGAGAGGAAAATCAGGAATTATAGACCAGTTAGCCTAACATCTGTTGTCAGGAAATTGCTAGAGTCTATAATTAAGGATAGGGTGACTGAACACCTCGAAAATTTTCAGTTGATCAGAGAGAGCCAGCATGGATTTGTGAAAGGTAGATCATACCTGACAAACCTGATTTAATTTTTTTTGACGAGGTAACTAAAGTAGTGTGCAGGGGAATGTCTATCGATGTTATTTATATGGACTTCCTGAAGGCATTTAATAAAGTCCCACATAAGAGACTATTATCTAAGGTAGAAGCCCACGGAGGTGAGGGCAAATTATTGACCTGGTTAGGAAATTGGCTGAGCGGCAGGAAACAGAGAGTAGGATTAATGGGTAGGTACTCAAATTGGCAGGATGTGACTAATGGTGTCCCGCAGGGATCTGTGTTGGGGCCTCAACTATTCACAATATTTATTAACAACTTAGATGATGGCAAAGAAAGCCATATATCCAAATTTGCCGATGACACAAAGATAGGCGGCACTGTAGGCAGTGTAGATGAAAGCATAAAATTACAAAGGGATATTGATAGATTAAGTGAATAGGCAAAACTATGGCAAATGGATTTCAATGTAAGCAAATGTGAGGTCATCCACTTTGGACCTAAAAAGGATAGAACAGGGTACTTTCTAAATGGTGAAAAGCTAAAAACAATGGCTGTCCAAAGAGACTTGGGGATTCAGGTACATAGTTCATTAAAATGTCATGAACAGGTACAGAAAATAATCAAAAAGGCTAATGGAATGCTGGCCTTTATATCTAGAGGACGAGAGTACAAGGGGGCAGAAGTTATGCTGCAGCTATACAAAACCCTGGTTAGACCACATCTGGAGTACTGTGAGCAGTTCTGGGCACCACACCTTAGGAAGGATATACTGGCCTTAGAGGGAGTGCAGCGTAGGTTTACCAGAATGATACCCGGACTTCAAGGGTTAAGTTATGAGGAGAGATTACACAAATTAGGGTTGTATTCCCTAGAATTTAGAAGGTTAAGGGGTGATCTGATTGAAGTTTTCAGGATATTAAAGGGAACAGATAGGGTAGATAAAGAGAAACTATTTCTGCTGGTTGGGGATTCTAGGACTAGGGGGCATAGTCTAAAAATTAGAGACAGACCTTTCAGGAGTGAAATTAGGAAACACTTCTACACACAAAGGGTGGTAGAAGTTTGGAACTCTCTTCTGCAAACAGCAGTTGATACTAGATCAATAGTTAATTTTAAATCAAAGATATTAAGGTATATGGAGCAAAGGCCGGTATATGGAGTTAGATCACAGATTAGCCATGATCTCATTGAATGGCAGAACAGGCTTGAGGGGCTGAATGGCCTACTCCTGTTCCTATGTTTTCTATGTTCCTATCCAGGACTTTATGATAAGCAGTCTGACAGCACGGAGGCAGTCAAGGGGCCAAGAGAAGTTATAGAAAGATCTAGCTGGATATCATAAGCTTACATATGCAAGCTGACCCCATGTCTGCAGATATCTCTAAGCATAGCATGTTGATAAGGAAGAGGTGGGGCCAAGGACCTAATGAAAATAAACTGCCTCACTTCCTCCTCCTAAGGGGGAACACATAGAAGGACTAACTGTTAGGAAATAGAATCAGAAAGCACGGAGCAGGCCATTCAATCCATCGAATCTGTGCTGCCGATTTAGAAACACAGAAGATAGGAGCAGGAGTAGGCCATTCGGCCCCTCGAGCCTGTTCCGCCATTTAATGAGATCATGGCTGATCATCCAAATTCAGTACCCTGTCCCTGCTTTCTCCCCATATCCCTTGATCCCTTTAGCCTTAAGAAATATATCTAACTCCTTCTTGAATATATTTAATAAGTTGGCCTCAACTGCCTTCTGTGGTAGAGAATTCCACAGGTTCACCACTCTCTGGGTGAAGAAATTCCAACATACCATTTGCCTTCTTAACCGCCTGTTGCACCTGCATGCTTACCTTTAGCGACTGGTGCACAAGGACACCCAGGTCTCGTTGCACTTCCCCTTTTCCCAATCTATTGCTGTTCAGATAATAATCTGTCTTCCTGTTTTTGCCACCAAAGTGGATAACCTCGCATTTATCCACATTATACTGCATCTGCCCAATCACCCAACCTGTCCAAATCATACTGGAGTTTCTCTGCAACCCCCTCACAGCACACACGCCCACCCAGCTTTGTGTCATCTGCAATCCCCTCACAGCACACACGCCCACCCAGCTTTGTGTCGTCTGCAAACTACATCTAGTTCCCTCGTCTAGATCATTAATATATATTGTGAATAGCTGGGGTCCTAGCATCGATCCCTGCGGTACCTGACTAGTCACTGCCTGCCACTCGGAAAAAGACCCGTTTATTCCAACTCTTTGCTTCCTGTCTGCCAACCAGTTCTCTATCCAAGTCAGTACTTTACCCCCAATCCCATGTGCTTTAACTTTGCACGCCAATCTCTTATGTGGGACCTTATCGAAAGCCTTCTGAAAGTCCAAAGACACCACATCCACTGGTTCTCCCTTATCTATTCTACCAGTTACATCCTCAAAAAATTCCAGTAGATTAGTCAAGCACGATTTACCTTTTGTAAATCCATGTTGACTTTGTCCGATCCTGTCACTGTTTTCCAAGTGCTCTGCTATTACATCTTTTATAATGGACTCTAGCATTTTCCCCACTACCGATGTCAGGCTTACCGGTCTATAATTCCCCGTTTTCTCTCTACCACCTTTTTTAAATAGTGGGGTTACATTAGCTATCCTCCAATCCATGGGAACTGTGCCAGAGTCTATAGAATTTTGGAAGATGACCAGCAATGCATCTACTATTTCTAGGGCCACTTCCTTAAGTACCCTAGGATGTAGATTATCAGACCCTGGGGATTTATCGGCCTTCAATGCCATCAATTTCCCTAACACCATTTCCTTACAAATACTGATTTCATTCAATTCTTCCCTCTCATTAGACCCTATCTTCCCCGAAATCTCTGGAAGGTTATTTGTGTCCTCCTTTGTGAAGACAGAACCAAAGTATGTATTTAATTGGTCAGCCATTTCTTTGTTCCCCATTATAAATTCCCCAGATTCTGACTGCAAGGGATTTCCTCTATATGAGCCACCTACTCTAACCCCACTTTCCTGCTTGCTCCCCATATCCTTTAATATTCCTCTTTCTTTGTTAGAGGTGTTCAAAATCATAAATGCTATTGATAGAATAAATAAGGAAAAACTGTTTCCAGTGGCAGAAGTGTCAGCAGAGGACACAGATTTAAGGTGATTGGCAAAAGAACCAGAGGCGACATGAGGAAACATTTTTTTACACAGCGGGTTGTTGTGATTTGGAATGCACTGCCTGAAAGGATGGTGGAAGCAGATTCAATAGTAACATTCGAAAGAGAATTGGATAAATATTTGAAGGGAAAAAATTCGCAGGGCTATGGGGAAAGAGCAGGGGAGTGGGATTAATTGGATAGCTCTACCAAAGAGCCGGCACAGGCACAATGGGCTAAATGGCCTCCTTCTGTGCTGTATAATTCTATGATTTTTCAAGAAGCTGTCAAATTTCTTTTTAAAAGTACTTATGGGCTATATGGCAGTGGCAGTGGCAGTTGTGAAGAGGATGTGAAGAGGCTTCAAGGGGATCTCGACAGGCTCAGTGAGTGGGCGAGAACATGGCAGATGGAATATAATGTGGATAAATGTGAAGTTATCCACTTTAATTGGAAATGGTGAAAGATTGGGGAATGCAGATGCTCAAAGGGTCCTGGGTGTCCTTGTACACGAATCACTGAAAGTGAATGTGCAGGTGCAGCAAGCCATTAGGAAGGCAAATGGTATGCTGGCCTTCATTACAAGAGGATTTGAGTACAAGAGTAAAGAAGTCTTACTCCAATTATATAGGGCCTTGGTGAGACCACACCTGGAGTACTGTGTACAATTTTGGTCTCCTTACCTAAGGAAGGATACACTTGCCATAGAGGGAGTGCAACGAAGGTTCACAAGATTGATTCCTGGGATGGCGGGACTGTCGTATGAGAAGGGATGGAGTAAACTAGGCCTGTATTCTCTTGAATTCAGAAGAATGAGAGGGGATCTCATTGAAGCATACAAAATTATTACAGGGCTTGGTAGGGTGGATGCTGGGAGAATGTTTCCCTTGGCTGGGGAGTCTAGAACCAGTGGCCACAGCCTCAGGATAAAGGGTAGGCCATTCAGGACTGAGATGAGAAGAAATTTCTTCACACAGAGGGTGGTGAATCTTTGGAATTCTCTACCCCAGAGGGCGGTGGAAGCTCAGTCATTGGGTATATTCAAAACAGAAGTCGATAGATTTCTGACTAATAAGGGCATCAAGCGATATGGCGATAGGGCTGGTGAATGGAGTTGAGGCAAAAGATCAACCATGATCTCATTGAATGGCGGAGCAGGCTCGAAGGGCCGAATTACCTACTCCTGCTCCTATTTCTTATGTTCTTATATTCAACAACTCCAGCAGATATCTAACTAATGTCTGTACAATTCAGTATTACCTCCTCTCTATATAAAACTGATTGTATTTGCTTCTGTGGCCTTATTTATTTACACTGCCACCTGTATATTTCCACACCAAGATATTGCCATTTCAGGTGTACTTCCTTCCTTCCTTCTTATTCCCAAAATGTATTACTTTACTTTAAATGTATGTAGTACAGTTCTCTACATTGAACTGTATTTACCACCTATCTGCCCATCCGGCCAGCAACCATGTCCTGCAGTCTTGTCATAATTTGCTATACCCTATCATCAGAAAATTTCAAAATTGTTCCCTCAATTTCTATTTCCAGATCATTTAAGTATATAGTAAATAAGAGCAACCCAACACAGACCCCTATGGAACACCACGCAGCATAACTTTCCAGTCTGAGGGGGAGAAATTAGATTGGTTAGCACTTCCCGTTAGCACCTCCGGGGGGCCCTCTAATGATCTGCCTATCCATGCAACCACATTTCCCTTAATTCCTTATCGTATATTATAGACTCTAGAGGCCAAAAATCCACAAAATTCTGTAGGACCAGCAGGAAATTCTGATCTGAGAATGATGCAGATGCACCCTGATAGACCCAACGGGACCTAAATTTGCTGACATCAGATGTAAATACCATTCTGGGCCTAAAGTCGGCATCACAGTCACCAAAGAAAACAACAATCGATCTGAGGGATTAATTGCGGCGAACAGGTAATTGAACTTTTACCACTTTACCTTCTTTGGTCTGAGCAGCCTCTGACTCTCCTCTGTTGGAGCAACAAGGTGCCTCTCCAAGATTCCAATGACTGTGTGGTGGGCGCCTCTGATACACCACTACAATCATGGGTACCTGCCCTTATTATAAATGACCACATTCCCAGGATTTTGGATGGGGTCATGGCAGAAACTGACCAGCAGGCAGAAGTTGTACCTCTTAGTAGTCAGCACATTCAGGTTTCCTGGAACGTATCCAAGTACAATTGACCTGGGGAATGAGGTAGGTCAAGTGGAGCAAGTGTCAGTAGGTGAACATTTAGGGAACACTGACCATAGTATCATAAGGTTTAGATTAGCTATGGAAAAGGACAGGGAGCAATCTAAAGTAAAAATACTTAATTGGAGGAAGGCCAATTTCAGTGGGATGAGAACAGATTGGCAGGCAAAACTGTAGTGGAACAATGGGCTGCCTTTGAAGAGGAAATAGTTTGGGTACAGTCGAGGTATATTCCCACTAGGGGGAAAGGTAGGGCAACTAAAGTCAGAGCTCCCTGGATGACGAAAGACATAGGGAGTAAGATGAAGCAGAAAAAGAACATGTATGACAGATGTCAGGTTGAGAATATATCTGAGAATCAGGCTAAATATAGAAAGTTCAGAGGAGAAGTGAAAAAGAAAATAGGAGCAAAGAGAGGGTATGAGAATAGAATGGTAATCCAAAAGTCTTCTATAGGCATATAAATAGTAAAAGGGTAGTAAGAGGAGGGGTGGGGCCAAAAAGGAGACCTTGCATGGAGGCAGAGGGTATGGCTGAGGTGCTAAATTAGTACTTTGCATCTGTCTTCACCAAGGAAGAAGATGCTGCCATAGACAGAGTGAAGGAGGAGGTAGAGGAGATACTGGATGGAATAAAAGTTGATAGAGGAGGTACTAGAAAGGCTGGCAGTACTTAAAGTAGATAAGTCACCAGGACCAGATGGGATGCATCCTAGGACACTGAAGGAAGAAAATCGCGGCGGTACTGGCCATAATCTTCCAATCCTCCTTAGAAACGGGGGTGGTGCCAGAGGACTGGAGAATTGCAAATGTTACACCCTTGTTCAAAAAAGGGTGAAAGGATAAACCCAGCAACTACAGGCCAGTCAGTTTGACCTCAGTAGTGGGGAAGCTTTTAGAAACAGTAATCAGGGACAAAAATCAACAGTCACTTGGATAGGGGTGGATTAATTAAGGAAAGCCAGTACGGATTTGTTAAAGGCAAATTGTGTTTAACCAACTTGATCGAGTTTTTGATAAGGTAACAGAGAGGATCGATGAGGGCAATGCAGTTGACATGGTGTACATGGATTTCCAAAAGACTTTTGACAAAGTGCCACATAATAGGCTTGCCAGCAAAGTTGAAGCCCATGGAATAAAAGGGACAGTGGCAGCATGGATACGAAATTGGCTAAGTGACAGGAAACAGAGAGTAGTGGTGAACGGTTGTTTTTCGGACTGGAGGAAGGTATACAGTGGTGTTCCCCAGGGGTCGGTTCTAGGACCACAGCTTTTCTTGATATATATTAAAGATTTGGATATGGGTGTACAGGGCATAATTTCAAAATTTGCAGACAACACAGAACTTGGAAGTATAGTCAAGAAGACTCAGACAGGCTGGTGGAATGGGCAGACATGTGGCAGATGAAATTTAATGCAGAAAAGTGCAAAGTGATACATTTTGGTAGAAAGAATGAGGAAAGGAAATATAAACGAAAGGGTACAATCCTAAAGAGGGTGCATGAACAGAGCGACCCAAGGGTATATGTGCACAAATTGTTGAAAGTGGCAGGGCAGGTTGAGAAAGCAATTAAAAAAGCTTACAGGATCCTGGGCTTCATAAATAGAGGTATAGAGTACAAAAGCGTGGAAATTATGATGAACCTTTATAAAATGCTGGTTCAGCCTCAACTGGAGTATTGTGTTCAATTCTGGGCACCACACTTTAGGAAGGTTGTGAAGGCCTTAGGGAGGGTGCAGAAAAGATTTACGAGAATGATTCCAGGGATGAGGGACTTCAGTTACATGGATAGACTGGAGAAGCTGGGGTTGTTCTCCTCAGAGCAAAGAAGAGCGAGAGGAGATTTGATAGAGGTGTTCAAAATCATGAGGGGTCTGGACAGAGTAGATAGAGAGAAACTGTTCCCATTGGCAGAAGGGTCGAGAACTAGAGGACACAGATTTAAGGTGATTGGCAGAAGAACCAAAGGCAACATGAGGAAAAACCTTTTTACTCAGCGAGTGGTTAGGATCTGGAATGCACTGCCTGAAATGTATATGTCAGCTGTGGCTAAGTTGGGAGCACACTCGCTTCTGAGTCAGACGGTTGTGGGTTCATAGCCCCACTTCAGGGACTTGAGCACATAAAGCTAGGCTGACACTCCAGTGCAGTGCTGAGGGAGTGCTGCACTGTCGGAGGTGCCATCTTTCGGATGAGATGTTAAACCGAGGCCCCGTCTGTTCTCTCAGGTGGATGTAAAAGATCCCATGGTACTATTTCAAAGAAGAGCAGGGGAGTTATCCTCGGTGTCCTGGTCAATATTTATCCTTCATTTTTCACCTTATCCTGACTCTTTATCATTGTAAAGGTTCTCCCTCCCAGCCATCACCAGGCTCCCTTTCTCTGGGAAAAGCACATCTTGCTCCATAAATTGCCTCTTTGCCAAATTCCTAACCACTCAGGTACCTTTACTTGCCCCGATATTTGCTGACTTCATTGAGCTCCCTTTGCATAGGCATCATTTCCCTGCACAAATAATTATGGTAGTTGTCATTCCAGACTAAAAAAAGGATTGAATATATATTCAGAGCAGTTCATGTGAGGCATGTAAACCTAACATAATGGACAGTAAATAACAAGATACTGCCTATTATTGTTTCATTTTACTTTGAAAAATGTAATTAGCACCAAATCCATTTTGGTTTTGAAGAGGTGAAGGGGTGAAAGCTGCTTTGCTGAGGTGTTGTGACTGTAACATTTTTAGAGAATTGTTTAACAATTACACATGCCATGTATTTTCCTGGGATCCCATCTCCAACTGTATGATTAAAAGAATATTATAGGCTGCTATTTCAATCAGAAGAATGTGAAGTACATAATCTAACAGCTAAGGGAGACAATTCAGGCAAGGCAGATTTAGTGAGGGGACCCACTTTAAGCACGATGTATACGTGACTAATACTATAAAAGTTTTTTTCTCCACAAAACACAGAACTAAACATACATCATATTGAAGTTAGAAAATAGGGCCTGACAGCAAGACAGATTTATTTCCCTGTTTGGAGAAATAAAGCTTTCAGCCGTGCTCTCTCCCAAGCAGCTCCTCTCATCACTCTACCAACTTTAAAACATTATTTTATCACTTGAATTTTCGCTTACAAAAAGATATTGGCGTGAAATTTGCGGCCAGTGGCAAAGCAAAGGTGCTCGCCGCTGGCCCTGAAGAAAGCTGCCCACAACAATATCTTTTTGAAAGCGAAAATCTTGTGATCTCTGTGGCGAGAAGTTCACCTTTTTCGACGTGCAATTGATTTCAGCGTAGTGTAGTGGGAATTCCCTAGGGCAATCAACAAGCTGTCTAAGCAGCCAATCACAATGCAGAATTCTTAGAGACAGGAAACAAGAAGCTGCTTTTATCCAGACTTCTTAAAAATGTTAGAGAGCGAAACAAAGATTGGGACTCTCACAGGGGGATAAGGTACAACCTAAAATATCATGACCAAATTAAAAAACATTTTTTAAAGTTTTTTAAAAATTGTAATTTTTATCATAATGGAGAAATTTGACACTCCACAAATATAAAAATTATTTTGTCAGGGCCATACCATTTGTTTAGCAGTCAATACGCTGTTAAAACCCCAGTTACACCTATTCCAACAAGGCTTAACATTTCATGGGGTGTTTAACAGCGACATTATCGTGGAAAAACCCAAGTTTTCGTCAGTTTCACTGATTTCCCTGATTACACTGATTACTGGCTATGGATGGTGGCGGGGGGGAGGTGGGGGGAGGGGTGGCCACAGCGCAGCCAGTGTCGGAGCAGTGAATGACTGACCACAACTTCAGGATTTCCACATTTAGATACGCATGCACTAAATCCTGAAGTTGTGGTCAGTTTCACCGCAAATTCCGGGCCATAGAAACATAGAAGATAGGAGCAGGAGTAGGCCATTCGGCCCTTCGAGCCTGCTCCGCCATTCAATGAGATCATGGCTGATCATTCAAATTCAGTACCCTGTCCCTGCCTTCTCCCCATATCCCTTGATCCCTTTAGCCTTAAGAAATATATCCAACTCTTTCTTGAATATATTTAATGAACTGGCCTCCACCGCCCTCTGTGGCAGAGAATTCCACAGGTTCACCACTCTCTGGGTGAAGAAATTCCTCCTCATTTCAGTCCTAAATATCCTACCCCTTATCCTTAGACTATGACCCCTGGTTCTGGACTCCCCGACCATCGGGAACATCCTTCCAGCATCTAGTCTGTCCAGGCCTGACAGAATTTTATAGGTTTCGATGAGATCCCCTCTCAATCTTCTAAACTCCAGTGAGTATAAGCCCAATTGACACAATCTCTCCTCATACGTCATTCCTGCCATCCCAGGTATCAGCCTGGTGAATCTTCGCTACACTCCTTCCATGGCAAGAACGTCCTTCCTCAGATAAGGCGACCAAAACTGCACACAATACTCAAGGTGCGGTCTCACCAAGGCCCTGTACAACTGTAGCAAGACATCCTTGTTCCTGTACTCGAACCCTCTTGCTACAAAGGCCAACATACCATTTGCCTTCTTAACCACCTGCTGCACCTGCATGCTTACCTTCAGCGACTGGTGCACAAGAACACCCAGGTCTCTTTGCACTTCCCCTTCTCCCAATCTATTGCCATTCAAATAATAATGTGCCTTCCTGTTTTTGCCACCAAAGTGGATAACCTCACATTTATCCATATTATAGTGCATTTGCCATGTTTCTGCCCAATAACCTAACCTGTCCAAATCGTACTGGAGTTTCATGACATCCTCCTCACAGCATACCCTCCCACGCAGCTTTGTGTCATCTGCAAATTTGGAGATATTACATCCAATTCCCTTGTCCAGATCATTAATATATATTGTGAACAGCTGGGGTCCTAGGACCAATCCTTGCAGTACCCCACTAGTCACTGCCTGCCTCTCGGAAAACGACCCGTTTATTCCAACTCTTTGCTTTCTGTCCGCCAACCAGTTCTCTATCCAAGTCAATACCTTGCCCCCAATCCCATGTGCCTTAATTTTGCACGCTAATCTCTTATGCGGGACCTTATCGAAAGCCTTCTGAAAGTCCAAATACACCACATCCACTGGTTCTCCCTTATCTATTTTACCAGTTACATCCTCAAAAAATTCCAGTAGATTAGTCAAGCATGATTTATCTTTTGTAAATCCATGTTGACTTTGTCCAATCCTGTCACTGCTTTCCAAGTGCTCTGCTATTACATCTTTTATAATGGACTCTAGCATTTTCCCCACTACCGATGTCAGGCTTACCGATCTATAATTCCCCGCTTTTTCTCTGCCACCTTTTTTGAATAGTGGGGTAACATTAGCTATCCTCCAATCCATGGGTACCGTTCCAGAGTCTATCGAGTTCTGGAAGATGACCAGCAATGCATCTGCTATTTCTAGGGCCACTTCCTTAAGTAGCCTGGGATGTAGATTATCAGGCCCTGGGGATTTATCGGCCTTCAGTCCCATCAATTTTCCTAACACCATTTCCCTACAAATACTGATTTCTTTCAGTTCCACCCTTTCATCAGACCCTATGTTCCCCGGTATTTCTGGGAGGTTATTTGTGTCCTCCTTTGTGAAGACAGAACCAAAATATGTATTTAGTTGGTCCGCCATTTCTTTGTTCCCCATTATAAATTCCCCCAATTCTGACTGCAAGGGACCTACGCTTGACTTCATCAATCTTTTTCTTTTCACATATCTATAAAAGCTTTTACAGTCAGTTTTTATGTTCCCTGAAAGCTTACTCTCATATTCTATTTTCCCTTTCTTAATTAATCCCTTTGTCCTCCTTTGTTGAATCCTGAACTGCTCCCAATCCTCAGGATTATTGCTTTTGCTGGCCAATTTGTATGTCCTCTCCTTAGATCTTATGCTATCCCTAATTTCCCTTGTTACCCACGGTTGAGTCACCTTTTTTGTTTTATTTTTATGCCAAACTGGGATGAACAACTTCTGTAGTTCATCCATTCGGTCTTTGAATGTTTGCCATTGCCTATCCACCATCACCCCTTTGAGTGCCATTCCCCAATCAATCCTACCCAACTCGCTCCTCAGACCATCGTAGTTTCCTTTATTGCCATTATTGCAAAACTTATGTGAAGAGCCTTAACACAAGGTTTAAAAAATTAGGGAAAAAATCAAGTTGTAGTTTTGACCTCCCAGGTCTTTGAAAATGTATTTTTGTTTAGGAGAATACATAAATAGTTACAGATTTATTAAAGTAAAAATAGCTCTGCACTGCTTATGGTTATCAACAAACAGGGATGGTGAATAACAAGCGATAGTAACCTTAAAAACCTATGTACAGCTATTAATTCAAACATTATTAAAGTATATTTACACAGTTTTACTAAACTAGATGTTAGGCATATAGCCCACATCCTATGGCTAGAGACTTTGGCTAGTAGTGCTCGTTAGACTAGTTCGCTCTGGCCCCATCTGCTGGCAACTATTAATTATGCAGAAAAGCAGCAGGATTACAACAGTCAGGTCATCAACAGTTCCCAAGATCCCATTGAATGTTTCAGGAATGATATCAGGAGGGGAAGTGAGGCACACGATGGCTCCAAAGGAACAAATTGCAATTCTCAAACAGAAGATCCACACTAATCCGGCCATTGTGAAGAGCCCTCTGAAAGCCAGCTGGAGTAACAGGGGCATGTCGTAGACATAATCTGCAAACTGAACAAAAGGACAAGAGATTAAGTGGGGGGAGGAGAATGATCAGAACACAAATTACAATGAGCATTGATAAGAACATGGAATTCTGAGCGATTAGATGGTGCAGAGTCTGTGGACCATATAGCTCAAAGACCTGATTTGGGATTAAAAACAATTCTGCTGACCCAAGCACATTTAGTCTAGCAGTCTCGTATTTGTGAACACAGGCCCATGTCACTAAACTCTCGATAACTTGACAATAAAACAGTGATCTTATTCAGAGATCACATGGATGTCTGGTTTAGGAAATTGAAATGTCACACTATAACAAATGGGCCTAACCTTTTAGGCTTATGTTAAGTTATCTTATAGAGGTAAAGCAGAGGGACCTTTACTGTGCAGCTGGCCCATGCTACACCTGACCTGAGAGTCACAGAGGGAAAAATGTTCAATTCTTAGCATTATTGGGTACAATAAAAATATATAACAAATAAAGTTAAATATGACAGAAAAAGAATGTTGAATGTTTCAAAATGAAGCAAAACCATAGTAAATGGCCAATGTATCCCCAACAGCCACAACCAGTTTGGCTGTTAAATATATTCCAATGGAAATAATTAACTTTGTTTTTTTATTGAAAGTTGGTTTATTGTTCGTGGGACATAACTGCTCCTGGTTACAAGAGCCTGGTAAGTAAAGCGTGTAGCATGGCGATCCGTTTGAAAATGCAATACAGGAATGGACCAATATCTTTTTATTGAAACTGTGGGCTAAAGATTCGGGTGCTTTACGCCACTCATTACTGTCAAAATGTAGCGAAAAGACAGCTGGTGGCAGGTCCCCTGGCTTCCGCCATTTTCCGAGGTCCGGCAGCGCTGCCGGAAAGAGCGATGGCCTTGCAAATTTAAATTAGGGAGAGGTGACGTTAGTCAGCGTGCAACACTGACTTAACATCACCTCGGCAATCCTGGGCCTTAGCGCTGAGTTCAGCGCTGGGTCCTAAGCTCGCCATGCAAGTTCAGCGTTCATCAGACTCACAGAGGCGCTGCCAGCACCTCTTAAGGGAAGAGGAAGACACAGAAAAGGAGGAAGCAGAAGAGGAGAAAGCGGAAAGAAGGATGCAACCCAGAAGCCCCTTTGTGGCCAGGACTCAGGATGGAATCATCCGCATGCAGTACCAGTGACCACAACCCCAATTCCCCTTTCAAAATTAGTCGCACTCCTTACCTTCCCTCTGTTACTGACCATCACAGTGTCCTCTTAGCCACAATGCTGAAATAAAGGCCATCGCAAAGCAAACTTTCCAATCCAACTTTATACATCTATCCATGCAATATGACATCAAAAAATCAACTCATCACCCTTGTGCATTCCCTTAGTGACTGTCTTGTGTGTGCCTTTTCCTATCCTAGTGATGTCACGCAGTGCTACCCCAGTGGCTTCAGCATGGCTGCCAGAAGGCTGCTGACTTTCAGTGGGGGACACTGCAGATGGCCGTGCAGGACGACCTCGAGGAGTTGGTGGCTGGGAATGTGAAATTGAGTGATGGTGTTTCTTCTTCACTCTCCTCTCCCTCTTGCTTAACCACTGGCTGGGCAGGCTGCATTTCTTGGTTGTGTGAAATGAGGAAGGTACAAGGGTGTTGTGGTGAGGGGAGGGCGGGAAAGTGAGGAGGAGGATAACGTATGAGGATACTGGCATTTTGTATCCTTTCAGCCCCGCCGCTGGCCAAGGGCTCAGCCATGCCCCTGTCAAAAATGGCCAGCACCGTCTCCTCTAAGGGGGTGAGGTGAAGCTAATAATGGGAGATGTGCCTCGTATTTGGTACAGAGGTGAGTGATTGGAGTGAGGGTGGTGGGGGGGTCGGGTCGTGCATTGAACAGTGTGTGAGGCTAGTGGTGCAGTTGGTAGGCGACGGCTTTTGAATATGCATTCACTGACCTTGATCAGAAGTCTGAGGTCATGAAGCTTCTTTGGGCACTGGAGCCAGGTGGTTGGGCGACACTGCTGGCAGTGACGGCCTCGGTGATCTGGTCCCACATCCTTCTTTATGGAGGGCCTCGCTTGCAGTATTAACCTGCTGCTCAAAGCTGGAGTGCTGTGTGTGAGACCCTGGGTGCCCCTTCCCCAGCTTGCTGAACCATTTGTGTTACTGCTGAAGCACTTTTAGCATTTTTTAAGGTGTGGAAGCAATTCAGCTTTAAGAGCTGAAGACTCCCATTTGGGTTCTGCCATTTTTAGTGTTTTTTTTCCAAAGGCATTTGAGCTGTAAGGGCTAAAAACTGCCTATTTTTACATGATTTTTATTTTTTCAATTTCAAAAGGCAGTTTCCCTTTAAGGGACTGAACTGCTTTCTGAACCGAAAGCCTTGCTTTAAGAGAAGGCTGTTTTTGCTGCAATGATGCTACGGCCACGCTACATTGGGGCCTCCTGTCGTGACTATTGCCACCAGTACGGCACTGCACCGTACGTTTAACGCTGGGCTAATGCTAATTAGCCACCAGCACCAATTTACCAGTCCTGCCAGTGCCACCATTTTCGGCAGCTGTTTTTAGCAATGTGGAATTTTTAGGCCTGTAACTTTTAAGATTTATTACCAATCACAAGGAAGGAATTGGTTCTGAAAAATAGATAGGTCAATTGGATAGATAATGGAATGCCATATCTGCCGTATCTGTAGGGTATATGGAATTCAAGAGAAGAGACTTGTTTAAAAAAAAATCAGGAATGTGGCATAAGAGGAAATGCAGCGGCATGGATAGAAGTTGGTTGATGGAGAAGAAAAGTTTTAGTGTAAAGGTTGGAAGTGGTATGCTCCAGGGGTCAGTGTTGGGTTCACTTTTGTTCTCGGTATATATAAATGATTTGGATTTGGTTATAGAGAACGCAATCTTGAAATGTTGGAAGCAAAAAAACAAGGAATGAGAGTGACGTAAGATAACTACTAAGCACTTGGTTTGAGTATAAAACAAGGCTTTAATCAACTGTTTCACAACCATGAGCTCTAGTTACATCACTAGTTCCTGGTTACAGAAACATCCTGAGCAAGCTGGGCCCATGCCCAAGTATGTATACTTTCCTTGGACGGCGCCACCAGCTGGCCACCCAGTGTTATCTCAGGAGTCATTTCTACATGAATGGTAAGATTCATGACAGAGAGTATATACTCTGTAGAAAGATACTGAAGCGTGTGGAGGAACAGGGAGACCTAGTGGTTCAAATGAATGATTTCCTGAAAGTGTGAATGCAGGTAGATAAATGATTGGTTAAGCTAGTTAGAGTATTGTGTGCAGTTTTGGGAATCCCATTATAGAAAAGACATTAAAACCAGACAGTGTACAACATGGATTCACCAGGATTATACCAGGGATGGGAAACTGTGGTTATGAGGAGAGACTTAAGATACTGAGGATATTTCCACTGGAGCAGAGAAGGCTAAGAAGATATTTAATAGAGATTTATAAAATTATGAAGAGTTTGATAGAGGGAATAGGAAAAGACTATTTCCTCTGGTTGTTGAGTCAGTGAAGCCGGTTAACCAATTTAAAGTAGATAGTATGGAGAGACATTAAGAAAAAATTCTTTACACAGAGGGTTGTTGGAGCATGGAATGCTTTGCCATTGGGTGTGGCTGAGGCAGGACCATTGCTTTGTTTAAGGGAAAATTGAATAATTATTTGATGCCGAGGAAGATACAGAGCAATGGGTAGCGAGCAGGGCAGTGGGAGTAGTCTTGGATTGCCTAGAAAGAGCTGACATTGACAAAATGGGCCAAATGGCCTCATTCTGTGATATAAACTGTTTTGTGGTTAAACTACATTTTCTGCAGAGATTTCATTTGGTGGACAGAATTTTACAGCATCCGTGTTCCCTATTTTCTTCCTCTTTACATTGTCTGCATTAAATTTTATTGGCCGCTGTTCTGCCCACTTACATATTTAGTTCAGCTCCTTCTGTAATTTCTGAGTGGCCTTCTCGGATTCCACTGCCCCTCCTAGTATGGTATTAGATACAAGTTTCACGAGTCCTACCACATCCAGTCATGAATGGACAATTAAACAACTAACAGGAGGAGGAGGCTCCATGAACGTCCACATCCTCAATGATGGCGGAGCCCAGCACGTTAGTGCAAAAGACAAAGCTGAAGACTGAAGTTACAACCATCTTCAGCCAGAAGTGCCGAGTGGATGATCCATCTCGGCCTCCTCCTGAGATCCCCAGCATCATAGAAGCCAGTCTTCAGCCAATTCGATTCATTCCACATGATATCAAGAAAAGGCTGAGCACACTGGATACAGCAAAGGCTATGGGCCCTGACAATATCCTGGCTGTAGTGCTGAAGACTTGTGCTCCAGAACTAGCCATGCCTCAAGCCAAGCTGTTCCAGTACAGCTACAACACTGGCATCTACCCGGCAATGTAGAATATTGCCCAAGTATGTCCTGTCCATGAAAAGCAAGACATATCCAATCCGGCCAATTACCGCCCCATCAGCTTACTCTCAATCATCAGCAAAGTGATGGAAGGTGTTGTCAACAGTGCTATCAAGCAGCACTTACTCACCAATAACCTGCTCACCAATGCTCAGTTTGGATTCCGAACCTCATTATGGCCTTGGTCCAAACATGGACTAAAGCACTGAATTCCAGAGGTGAGGTGTGAATGACTGCCCTTGACATCAAGGTAACATTTGACTGAGTGTGACATCAAGGAGCCCTCATAAAATTGAAGTCAATGGGATTCAGGGGGAAAACTCTCCACTGGCTGGAGTCATATCTAGAACAAAGGAAAATGCTTGTGGTGGTTGGAGGCCAATCATCTCAGCCCCAGGACATCGCTGCAGGAGTTCCTCAGTGCAGTGTTCTAGGCCCAACCATCTACAGCTGCTTCATCAATAACCTTCCCTCCATCATAACGTCAAAAGTGGGGATGTTCGCTGATGATTGCACAGTGTTCAGTTCCACTCATAATTCCTTAGATAATGAAGCAGTTCATGCCCGCATGCAACAAGACCGGGACAACATGCAGGGTTGGGTTGATAAGTGGCAGGTAACATTTGCACTCCACAAGTGCCAGGCAATGACCATCTCCAATAAGAGAGAGTCTAACCACCTCTCCTTGACATTCAATGGCATTAGCATCATTGAATCCCCCACCATCAACATTCTGGGGGTTACCATTGGCCAGAAACTTAACTGGACCAACCACATAAATACTGTAGCAACAAGAGCAGGTCAGAGGCTGGGTATTCTGCAGCGAGTGGCTCGCCTCTTCCTGACTCCCCAAAGTCTTTCCACCACCTAAAAGGCACAAGTCAGGAGTGTGATGGAATACTCTCCACTTGCCTGGATGAGTGCAGTTCCAACAACACTCAAAAAGCTTGACACCATCCAGAACAAAGCAGCCCGCTTGATCGGCACCCCATCACCACTTAAGCATTCAATCCCTCCACCACCAGCGTACCATGGCTGCAGTGTGTGCCATCTACAAGATGCACTGCAGCAACTCGCCAAGGCTTCTTCGGCAGCACCTCCCAAACCCACGACCTCTTCCACCTAGAAGGACAAGGGCAGCAGGTGCATGGGAACTCCATCACCTCCAAGTTCCCCTCCAAATCACACACCAAACTGACTTAGAAATATATCATCGTTCCTTCGTTGTTGCTGGGTCAAAATCCTGGAACTCGCTACCTAACAGCACTGTGGGAGCACCTTCACCACACGGACTGCAGCGGTTCAAGAAAGCAGCTCACTACCACCTGCTCAACGACAATCAGGGATCGGCAATAAATGCTGGCCTTGGCGGCGATGCCCACATCCCATGAAAGAATAAAAAAAATATTTGGTTCGAGTTTCTCAATCCAACTGATTGATATAAATGAGAATCAATTGCTGTCCTGACACTAAGCCTTGAGGCAGCCCAGTTCCTCCCTACCAATGTTCCCTGTAATGTTTGGGAGGGGGGGGGGCTGCTGTGCAGCCCTTTTAACGGGCTGCATGGCCCAGTCAAAATTCTGCATATGCACTGTTTTTTCAATTTAAAAGCCGGCTCACCGGCTAAGCGGGACCCCTGGAGCGCCGCACAGGCCGTGCAGCTTAAATAAACATTGCTCCCTGCCCTGACAAAATTTCTCTAACAAGTCATAAACCACAGCGGCACAACTCGGATATTGAATTACAGCCTTTAGCTTATCACAAAATTTTAGTTTTTTTTACACTTAGCATGTACTGAACAGTTTTAACAAAATGATTTTCATTAAATATTGTTGTGCGTATCTTCACTTGTTTGCATGTCGCAATTGTAATGTATATACCTTTAAGGGGGGAACTATCTTTTACAGCTCATGTATACTGCAGTACCGGCAGTGACCACACCTGTATATAACACTGAGTAGTAATCTGTACAGATCAGTTCCAGTGTGAGCCACGTTGAGTGAACACCTGTTGTACCGTTCTCCTGCAGTCTGTGTCTTATTATACACAGACACAACATTGGCGACAAGGCAAGTTCGAACCTACCTGCAACTCTGCATCACCTCCCGGGGATTCGTTCCTGGAGTTCAGCGGATTGGAGGTCAAGGCCAGAGACTCGAGCGTCGACCACGGGCAACCGCTCAGTCATCCAGCAGAGACTCGAGAATTGCGGGGGAGGCTGTCGAGAGCCAGGCTTGGCTTTCCAGTCGAGGTGGTCCAGCGAAACGGGCTGGCAACAGGTAGTGCGCAGACCCTTCCCGGACAGCGGCGGGCTAGAGCCCGACCGAGCGGCACAGCAAAGGGCCGAGCAGCGTCGACGGGGGAGAGAGAGAGGGCAGAGCGCACAGGTCGCAGCCGGTGTTCAGGAGCCGAGCAGCGTCGAAGAGAGGGAGAGAGAGACGCACAGAAACCCACGAGGCACCGCCATTGCCACGAGAACCGCCGGGGGCGGCATTGGCAGCAGCAGGGGAGGAAGGAAAGCGCAGGAGACGCAATTTTAAGCCATTGGGAGACGCCATTTTAAACCACACCCAAAATGCCGAAGAGTGGCAGTATCACCACATTTGACAATGAAGTCGAAGATTGGACTACATATGTCGAACGACGAGAGGTATACTGCAAGGCAAATGAGGTGTCAGATGACAAGAAAGTGTCGGTATTGTTAAATTTAATGGGTGCAAAGACGTATGGTTTATTACGAAATCTAGTAACCCCAACGAAGCCAATGGAAAAGAGTTTTGAAGACGTAGTAACGATACTACAGGAACATTTAAACCCCACACCGCTGCTGATAGCAGAAAGATTCAAGTTTCACAAACGGAACCAGCATAAGGATGAAAGCAATGCTGATTATTTAACAGAACTGCGCAAACTATCGAAACACTGCCAGTTTGGAGCGGGACTGGCAGATACCTTAAGGGACAAGTTTGTGTGTGGGCTTCAAAGTGAAGGAACCCAGAAACGGCTTTTATCTGAAAAGGACCTTATGCTGGAAAAGGCTTTCAGCATTATGAAGCAGCAGCACGGGGCCCTGCAGAGATACAACAGAGACCGCAAGAATATGGCACAAACGAAATGTCATATAGAGAATATGGCACAAACGAAATGTCATATAGAACAGAGAAGTGCTATCGCTGCGGCAGAACAACACACGACCAGAATGATTGCTGGTTCAAAGACAAAGTGTGCAGACAGTGTGGAAAAGTAGGACACATAGCACGAGTCTGCAGGTCGGGAAAGAAAACCAGCAATAAGAAACCTACCAAAGAAAAGTACAAGAAGGTTCATAAGATGACGGAGAATAGTTCAGACGAACAAAAGAGTAACGACTCCGAAAGCAGGGAACTGAGTTGTCTGAAACTACATAATGTGATCACAATGGAGGATCACCGAACCATTTGGGTCACTCTCAAGATAACAGGAGTCCAGGTAAAGATGGAATTGGACACAGGATCAGCCCTAACAGTCATAAACCGACGGGACTACGAGCGGCTATTCTCACACATACCCTTGAGAGAGACAAAAATTATTTTGAAGATGTACACGGGGCAAAAAGTCTACCCCAAAGGAAAAATAAGGGTGACCATTATATATAACGGTAAGGAAACACCAAAACTAGACCTGTATGTATTGCAAGATGGAGGACCACCATTACTGGGACATGAATGGATCCAGAAAATACAGCTGGATTGGCATTCCATACAGGCACTGACTGTGGCTGACAAAAAGGATGACGACGTCACACCTGGGCGACTGTCAAAGATCCTAACTGACGCGAAAGAAGTGTTCCAGCAAGGACTCAGAACACTAAAAGGCATGACAGCGATGATTAAAACTGAAGAAAACGCAAGCCCCAAATTTTTTAAGGCCAGACCGGTACCTTATGCGATCCGCCCAGCCGTCGAAGCAGAGCTGGAGTGTCTGGAACGTTCAGGTGTACTGTCCAAGGTAGACTGGAGCGAGTGGGCTACACCCATCGTCCCTGTGATGAAAAAGTCGTTGAGCAGCACGCCTGGGGAACCAAGGAAGGTTCGCATCTGTGGGGACTTTACGGTAACAGTGAACCCGGTCCTTCACACCGTACAATATCCACTTCCGCGGATTGAAGATATTTTCGCCTCGCTATCTGGAGGGAAACGCTTCACTAAGATTGATCTGGCCCAGGCGTATCTGCAAATGGAGGTAGAAGAAGCATCAAAAAATACCTCACAATCAACACCCATAAAGGTCTCTACCAATACAACCGGCTGGTATTCGGGGTAGCATCAGCTCCAGCTATTTGGCAGAGGGCAATGGAACAAGTCCTGCAAGTGATCCCAGGGACCCAGTGTTATTTGGACGACATCCTGGTCATGGGCGAAAATGACAGTGATCACCTTGCCAACCTGGAGCAGGTGCTCACTAGATTGCAGGAATATGGGCTCCGAGCTAACCGCCCCAAATGCGAGTTTTTTAGAAAACAGATCTCGTATTGTGGCCACGTTATTGATAAAGAGGGGTTACATACGTCCCCAGAGAAGATTGAGGCAGTAGTCAAGGCTCCAGCACCGGAAAATGTGTCACAACTGAGGTCGTTCCTCGGGCTGGTAAACTACTACTATAAGTTCTTGCCAAATTTGTCTACAATACTACACCCACTGAACACCCTACTGCAAACTGGGGTGCCATGGAAGTGGAGTGACGAATGTAGATGAGCTTTCCAGAAGAGCAAAACACTAATCACATCGAAAGAGGTATTGGCCCATTACAACCCGGCATTACCAATTCGGTTGGCATGTGATGCGTCACCCTACGGCATTGGAGTGGTGCTGTCGCACAAATTCTCGGACGGCTCAGAGAGGCCAATAGCCTTTGCGTCACGATCACTAACCTCAGCCGAGCGTAACTACGCCCAGATTGACAGGGAGGCCCTCAGCCTAGTGTGGGGAGTGAAAAAGTTCAATCACTATCTGCACGGGCAGAAATTCACCTTGCTGACTGATCACCAGCCTCTTGTCTCCATTTTTAATCCGAAGAAGGGCGTTCCGGTGATGACTGTGCAACGAGTACAAAGATGGTCACTTTTTCTAGGGGCGCACCACTATGAGATTGAATATAAGGGCACGAAACAGCATGGAAATGCTGATGGGCTATCACGCCTGCCTACTGCGGAGGAAGCACCAGCAGTGGATCCTGTCGAAATATTCCATTCGACTATAGTTGAATACCTACCGGTAACTAACGCTTGTATCGAAAAGGAAACCCGAAATGACCCGACACTGTCTCGGGTATATGATTTGACGGTGAAGGGATGGCCAGCACATGGTGACTCACTGTTGCCAGCATTCTCGACAAGGAGAGAACAGCTGTCAGTGTGCCGGGGGACCTTGATGTGTGGATCCCGAGTGGTAATTCCACCCAAGTTAAGGGATAGAGTGCTCAATGAGCTTCATGAGGGTCATCTGGGAGGGGTAAAAATGAAAAGCCTTGCCAGGGCTTATGTGTAGTGGCTGGGAATCGATAAACAAATCGAGGACCTAACCAAGAGCTGCTCAGGATGCCAGAAAGTCCAAAATGCACCACCACAGGCCCCTCTACACCCATGGGAGTGGCCCTCATCTCCATGGCAATGGGTGCATATTGATTTTGCTGGTCCACTCATGGACTCAATGTTTTTAATAGCCGTGGATGCGCACTCGAAATGGCCTGAGGTCATCAAAATGTCCTCCACCACCACGGAGCAAACTATTGCAGTCCTACGGACCATTTTTGCCAGGAATGGCTTGCCAGAACAGATTTGCTCCGACAACGGACCACAGTTTGTGTCCGAAGAGTTCCGGAGGTTCTTGAAAAAGAATGGGGTAAGGCATTACACATCCGCCCTGTATCATCCAGCCACAAATGGATTGGCTGAGAGGTTCGTACAAACCTTTAAGAAGGCAATAAAGGCTATGTACAATGACAACATTCCGCTGCAGCACGAGGTGGACAATTTCCTGTTCGCCTACCGGAATGCGACACATGCAGTCACCAACCAGGCCCCAGCCATGATGTTCTTTAACCGAAGGTTAAGATCTCGCCTGGATTTGCTCAGACCAAACGTACGAAGAGATGTTGAGAGTAAGCAATTCCCGCACATCCATGAGAAGCCAACAAGGAGCTTCAATGTAGGGCAACCAGTCTTGGACCGCGACTACCAAACAGAAAAATGGCAGCCAGGAACGATATGCACACGGCAGGGCCCACTAATGTACACAGTGGATGTTGGGGAGAGTATCGTGAGACGCCATGCTGACCAGATCCTAGAGTCACAGGAACAAGTCAACCCCATGCTCGCCCATACGTACCTGGTGATGAACCCGACGTACAGGTCGCATCTACCCAGAAACAGTAGCATCGGAAGCTGATCAACCGACGACAGGGGGCCAGAATCGCCTCCGCACCAAGAGCAAGACATTCGGGAAAGGCGCTATCCAGAAAGAATCAGGAAGCCTCCCCAAAGACTGAATATATAAATAGACTATTTTCAGCTAATGTTGCATGTTAGAAGTGTTAATTGTAATTAGTTTGATATTTAATTGTTAAATGAGTGTTCTGGTACTGTTAATCTAAAAGGGGAGGAATTGTAATGTATATACCTTTAAGGGGGGAACAATCTTTTACAGCTCATGTATACTGCAGTACCGGCAGTGACCACACCTGTATATAACACTGAGTAGTAATCTGTACAGATCAGTTCCAGTGTGAGCCACGTTGAGTAAACACCTGTTGTACCGTTCTCCTGCAGTCTGTGTCTTATTATACACAGACACAACAGCAATGTTATAAAATCAACTTGAAATACATTGTTGCATTGTTTGCATGTGATGCATCATTGTAATTTTCCTGTTTTTTTCCCAAATTAATTTGCCCAAAACATTTTTGTGAAGACAGGTCGTGGTGATTTTCCTCTCGCTATCGCTCCAGTTGTCAGTTTGAACAGGCAGTGGAAGGATGAACATTCTTTAAAAAAACCTTACTGCTATCTTCTCGCCTGAGGCCATGCGAATTTCAAATGGGCCTCGAAATAGGCAGCCAGCATTCCCACCAGAAACAGGCGGGAACCTCATTAAATATTTAACTCAGGGTCCTATGCCATATTGATGATCATTATACAATTTTGCACTTCCACTGGGCAGAAGGTGCAAACATATAGTCCTTAAAGGGACTGCTGCAGACTGCTCCAGAAATAGTTTAAATTTGCTTTGTCAATGATTTTTCTGGGGTCAGTAGGAGCATGAATGTCCTACTGGCCCCAAAAAATCTTCTTGTCTGCTCCCGGATCCTCCATGTTCCCCCACCGCCCCCCTCCCAGATTGCTTCCCCACA